>NC_064871.1:47545536-47893036 GCF_943734695.1 Anopheles maculipalpis | reverse complement strand
CACAAACCCACGGGGATCAAATGTCAAATCAAACGTCAATGCAACGTGACATTTGCATTGTTTTTCTTTTATGTCATAATAATAGCTTTTGTAACATCCTCCTCGAGATCCACCGGGAAATTCGGCTCTTATAGCGACTTCAAAATGGCCTTCACGGGTGGTATACTCACGTCAATCGCTCGGGTATTATGGAAACCACAGCTTACCGCCGTCCGATACAGATATCACGCGGACAAGGTAGAGCGTGGCCCGCTTGTAAGACGGTACGGTTACAAGGATAGAATACTGCAGCGAGGTCTTCTGCCCCATCTGGATAATGGGCAGAAGCTACCAATGCCGGACTACAAGTAAGAATGGCCGAATAGAATCGTAACCGACAAATACTAAATAATATCGATCTTTTCAGACCCAAGAACGCTTGGTGCGAAAAGCGAGCACTGTTCGGCCAGAATGATTACATCGACATTCTTGGTAGTGATCGGTTGCATCCTACCCGTGTACTGTACTCTGTACCGTCGTGGCTCCGTGGTGTATCCGGCAATGAATATCAGGTGCTGCTCCGAAAACGGAAAATGCTCAGCCGCACCATCTATCCTGTCGCTCGACCCACAAAGTGGCGCGATATGGAGAAACGCATTTCGTACCTGTACCGGTTCTTGAATCGCAAAACTAAAACAGGCTTTTCCAACGTTTAAATTCAGGTTGTTCGGCATGCCTAGTAGCACCATTATAGACATTAAATAAAGCTAATTGAGCTGCGATGGTTAATTACCTTTTTAGGTTTTTATTGAAAAAAAAGTCTGGTTATTGGTTAACGTTATAAACATTGCATCAGCTCTCTAAAAATATTTTTGCTTCAATCTTAAGGCTCATCCAACGCAACTGCAGCTCCTAGCCATTCCAAGCTCGAGTCAATCGAACGCATTAATCTTGCAGCTATCTCAACCGGAATAGCTTTGGCCACGTTGTGACAATGTTCGAAGGGATCCTGAACAACGAGCGGTCTATTGTATGCAAACTGATTCCTGGGGTTTTTATCATCTTGATGTTTCAGCATGTAACGCTTCAGACGTTCCATTTGCGGTGGTATTCCATCACAATTCGATAACTCAAATGAACTCTTCGTTACATTCTTTTCGCCTATGTACGGACAAATTACGTGGCTTTCGACTGAGAAACACTTGCTCTTCAAACTGTACAACTCAAAGAACATGTTCACTAGTTCGGGAATGGGAACATCCAACAGTTGAATATTTAGCTCCTGCAGTGTTGGCGTAGCAAAACCACCATTCCAATCTGCAAAAGGAAAGATTATGTTAGCATCGGTAATTGACTTCGTTTCACGTCCCATTCGGGTGTACCATCGATGATGATGTCGTTGCTTGGATCTTCTTGCAGTTTCGCTACGGATGGCAACCACTTATGGCACTGATACATGTAAATAACCATCAACGATAGGGTATATGCGTTCAGGCAATTTTCTCGATTCCAATTTTTAAGGTAACATACCAGCATACGACCTGGACGGGGCAGAACAACGAAAACGATTAGTTAGATTCTTGCTGTGCAGTATTCTAGCCGGCTATCTTTACTGGTTGGCTGCAAAGTGAACAAATACTGCAACAGCATCGAATTGCGGTGCGCCAGTCCATTGCTAAACGTCAGATCGCAGTGCAGGTCGTTGTCGAGACTTATTACTCGCAACAATGGAACACGCGCGTTCAAAATGATAGCTTCAATTGTCCACCTCTTTGTGCTCCGAAGAATATCTTGTACCCTTTCGATCAATTCCGTCAGCTCATCCGGTTTTGTATTATAATTTCTTCCGAAATAACCATTCTGCAGATCAACAAACACGTCCAGATCGCTGGATAATGACCCGGTGCCGGAAACACGTGAACCAAACGGATAAAGCTTCACCGATGGAAAATCTTTCTTCAGGCATTTTTCCAAATGCTGCTGCACCCGATCGTTATCTATATCGATCTGAACATAATTGGATTCCGCAAGATAACTTTTGACGATCGTGGTAGGGTTCTTGGTTAAAAATTTCTTCGTATTTTTGGACAACCTTTCACCCGTTCTTGGTATACAGTTTTTCACCATGTAATTCATTTTAACCGGTTTAGGTACGTTTTCTGCCTGCTCTGTTTGTCGTTCGTGCATCTTGATGTGATCCATCACTGCTTCGTACTCGTTCAGGCACTTGCTACAGACCCGGCAGCGCACAACGTTCGGCTGCTGATAATAGTACGCCAGCAGTTTATTCCATTGCTTTTTATCTTCCTCAAAGGGCACGAGCGTACATTCCTCAAGGAATAGCTTCATCTTGTCCATGAGCTGCTCTATCTGGTCTAGGGTAAATGCATCGATATTCTTCGGACCCGAATCATACATAGCCAGATTGTGAATCAGCGTCTCGATGATCACGTTTGTTGAAAAATAGTTCTTAGACTAAAAATACGAAACGCAGGCGTGTACGTTCTAGTAGTTGAAGGAAAAAGCAATAGCGTGAATCTTGCTTACCATTATTTTTGGATAAAATGTGGTCAAATGAAAGACATACGGCACAACAGTAATATTGCTTGGTCAGTCGGTGAAAAGCTACAAACAAAATGATTCAAACACTGGCGGAGAAGTGTCAATTTGCTCCCGACGATCAAGCACGCCCGAAACTACTCACACATTCACACGAAAACCTTCAGCGATGTGTCAGTTCACTGCTTAGGCCGTGTTCTGCCACAGCGCGAACAAAATCGGAAACTTTGTTGGATAAATGCGATAGTGATAAGGACAACATTTTTGTTTTGCTTTTTCTTTTCGGTTTGAATTTCTTGGGTATGATTTGTATTGAAAAAACCCTTAGTAATGGCTATTAAGGTAATTTTGTCAATAGGGTAAAGACGTTTATACTTTTGAACTGGATTAATAGTACTAAATGTTGCTTTAAGAACAACAACGTTACTTGGTTGAACCAATCGACAGGAATATTGTTTCTATACAATGTGAATCAAATAGGACACATTTTTAATTCATATGATACATTAAATATTCAGTGTAATATGCGTAAAAATAACCGATAATATGTACCGGTAGTCGAATCCTGTTCGGAGCATCTTTTCACACGCAGGAAAAACTTCCATCTACTGGTATATTCAAGACAAGGAAACCAGTAACGGCCAAACAGATACAAAGGTATCTTTCTGGCCGTATAGAACCAGGCAATGTAACGTAATCCGGAGAGACATATGATTGGAAGGAATCGTGCGTACTACAGATCCTACAAACTTGTACGATCCAGAACACTCCACCAATGTTGTTTCACAATTTCAATTTTCTTTTTCATTTCAAGCAACAAAATGAAGGATTGTCTGCGGCTTTGGATAGCATGACATAGATAATCTTCTAAGGTCTTGGGCGAGGCGGGGCTGCTACTTTTATAATTTTTCCGAGCAAATGATTTAGCAGTTTGACCCCTTTTATCCCTTCTTTCATCTCCTATTGTTTGTTCTATGATGATAGATAAATGAATCGATGAATGTATGAGCGAGTGCGAAGCAAAAGGAGCTTGGTACGTTGGCGAAATATTTTGGAAGATGCAAAACTTTTCTATAAGGATGGATTACAACGACCGACTCCTGAAAACAAGCCGTAAAGAAAGATTAACAATTCCTCTGAAAAAAAAAATCAACGCTCACAAGCACACTCGGGATGTGGTGCCTCTGGTGATATGAGCCCGACGCTCGCTAAAAACAGGACTAAAATACATGGGTGAGGGAACAACTATCAGTGAAACGTACGAGTCTACACGGGAAATCCTTTCAAGATATGAAGAAGGAAATTTCTCCAATCCAATGTGAATTGTCACTAACCTGTAAATTAATTTTAAGACAACCAATCCGTTCCTTTAGAAAAAAAACGATTTACTGCACACTGACAAGCCCGATAGTTCACTGCGTTCACGAATCCTGGACTATACTAAAGGAGAAGGGCAATGCTCATGCCATTGCCGTCATCATAGGTCCCACATGGGACCTCATCACTGATGATGAGGGTGCATGGCATACATTTTTTAAATATTGGAATTCAACAACGAATTTTTCATATTTTATTATCCATTCCAATATAATTAACTATCCAATATCATGAGAACCTCACACGGTTCCACGCAACTATAGATTAAATGATTGTTTAGCGCCGTTACTTGCGAGATATCAATATGTTTACCCTATACGAACGGATGAAGGCAGCGAGATAACATGTTGCTGCCTACAACGAACCATTCGACCGCTCTTGTTGAATCGATCTCCCTCAACGAAAACAGCGAGGATCATGTTGCAAAAATGTTACCGTCGGCGAATGTGATCCATTATGGTGCTCTTTTGTGGACTTTGTAATTCCAACAGAATCAATATATAATGTGTAATATTTATAGCAAACGTAAATCTTTTCATTTATAAAAAAAATATTTGTTGCTTTATAAAGTGTTAATGTACTCCCTGTAAAATGAAACACCCCATAAGATGTAATGAACAACTCTTAACTAATGATTCAAATAATAAAAGGGATAAATAATAATAAAATAATAACGGGAAAATTCGTTATCACTGCTGAACAAAAAAATTAAAAATCAAAGCGTGTGTAAAAGGTGATGTTAACTTATGCCCGAACCTACTCTTTCAAGAATGAATCGTTGAATCGTGCGTGTGTTCAGAGTATGCTGGATTTTGCGCTCCTGGTCTTCAAAGTCGAAAGTCTTCAGACACCAAATCGCACTGCACCAAGACATAATAGTACACGTTTAACTGCGTGACTGCGTCTGGTGGCAAATGCGAGCGTCGTACGATTATTGCCCGTTTTTGAGCAGCGGATCATGACTACCACAAATCAAACCCCAGCAGTAGTAGAAAGGGAACCATTGTCGTGGAAAGTCACGATTGGACAGTGCCGCTTCGGCGTTGCTGTTTTGCTGGTGTTGTGTTTTAATTGCCTGTGAGGCTGATCGTGATGGTTGCGATAGAAAGAGCGATGGTGATGATGGTGGTGTAGCAGAGATTTTGCCAACTTTACATTACCCTTGGCAATTAACTAAGCATGGTTGATCTAAGCTAAGGCTAATTTTGTACGTTATTGTACGAGTTGCTGTAAGAACTGTGACCGATATTTAAAAAGTCGATAACAATAATCTATCCGGAAGGTAACTGCCCGATAACCGTTAGCCCAGATAACTAAGCCCCATAGCCATGACAGAGTAAAAGTTGGCCAAAAAACTAGGCTACGGGTGGAGCGTCCCAGTATTCTCCCATTTCGGACATTCGGACGTTAGCCTAACTATTACAGTGAGTGCAACAGTGTGCCCATAATCCATGGTCGGGAAACAGATGTGCCAATCGTGTAGTATGGCGTGCATTTGATGTTCTATTTCTGTCCCAAACAGACATCGATCGTGCTGCTGCTGGACGGGGACATAACATCTGATTGGGTTCGACCGGCTAGTATAAACAATTGCCATAACATTGCACGATCGCATTGATGTTATAATTGTGCGGGAGACGGCGTGGGCAAACATCTATCTGCGAACGTTGTTAGTTCCGGCAATAGGAGCGGGAGAGCATCGAACGAGAAATGATTTACGATGGAACGTGTGGACAAAATTTATCACTCTTCCAAAAATTTTATGTTCAAATACATCATCGCGGTAAGTGTTTGGGGGGAACAAATCAAGCACAAATAGTTGGTTGGATTTAAATATGATCTTGCACCACTGCAGTTGCTATGGACCGGTTTCAACTTTGTCGTATTTTGTAAAGCATTCAGCAACTATCATCATGATGAAGAATACTATTATCTTAGCCGAATTCTTGGGGTTAGTAGAGTAAATGAAAAGGAATTGCTTTTGAACCTGCTGGTAAGATTTCTTTCTCTCTCAACAGAATGGATTGTGTGTATCACGCGGAACAGCTCCCGTGCTTAATGTGACCATGGCCCTGATAACAGTACCCACGTGCAAGACGTTCAACTTACTGCTGCACAAATTGTTTGGCCGATTCTCGATGCGTTTGTTGGTTCACTATTTGGAAAAAACAAAAGTGCTGCATCTAATACTGGGTTACAGTTTGCTGATAGTTGCGAGTAAGTTTTAAGCAGAAAGTGAGTACTTCTTTTCCTAAAATATTAACGAACTAACGCTTACTCTACCCCAGTTGTACACAGTGTGGCCCATTTCGTGAACATAGTTAACTTTGTGGACAATTACGACGAACGCTACCGGGAGATCAACTGGGCAAATGGGCCAGATGACGTAAGATTTCCATATATACGACAACACGGAACGGCATTCGGAGTGATTTATTTATTGATTTTTCCGTACCGCACATGCAGAACATTCTACGACTGCTGGTCGCTACACCGACGGGATTTTCTGGCTGTATTATGCTGCTAACGCTGGTAGCGATGGCTTACCTAGCCCGACGATCGATACGCGATCGATTTTACAACAGTTTCTTCACCTCGCATCATCTGTTTCTCCTATTTTATGGGATGATGTTTTACCACCCATTAAGGTAGAGATGGTGAATGGACGGGACAAAAGTTTGCTTTTGATAAATTAAATGTATCGATCGGCAAAACTTACTTTTTCCAGCAACATCATCAAACATCAAACAAACACCGATAAGCATAGGATTGCGTGCGATCTTGTCGATAACGTAACACTTCACAGTAACGAGGATCTTATGGTACTGTGCGAAGAGCCTCCACAATTCGATGCCGGTGTAAAACGAGCCTGGATCTGGCCACTGACAGGATTGTTGATCTACTTGGTAGACATTTCGGGTCGCTATTTAACCTCCCACTCTGAGCGCTATCGTGTAGCGACCGTTCAAACGTACGCCATGACAGGACATGCGGTTCATCTACGATTACAGTTTTGTAGTAAGACGAGCGTTAAGATCATCCCTGGACAGTACGTATTGCTGCAGTGTCCAGTCATTTCGACACTCGAATGGCACCCGTTTACGATCACGGAGGTTGGTTGGTTAAATAATGAGTGAGGTACAGATTGATGATCAACATGATCATTCACAGCTTCCTGCGGAGGGTCGAAACGATTTTACACTCACAATCAAGGTTCGTGGCGATTGGACCGAGGAGCTTTACGATCGCGTTGCACAAAGGGAAGCATTCAAGCGAAACCTGGGAGGCGTTGACCCGTACCGAAGGATAGAGTTCCTGCTCGATGGACCGTACCCGTCGGTCATGAGCAATATGCTCGATTGCAAGAGAATCCTCTTTATCGGTGCTGGCGTTGGTATTACACCATTTGTAACCATCATGCGGTTGCTACTGTAAGATTTTCAAAACTAATACCCGAGAAAAGAAAACCCTCGCTGCATTAGTCTAGATTTTTTTTTATCTTTTATCTTACAGTAGTACAAATGTCGATAAACCGGCTAGAGTTCATCTCGTGTGGATCGCACGCAGCTTGGAAACGTTTCTATGGTTTGCGGACGAAGTTGCCCGTTTGCAGGAGAAGGTAAATTGTGATCGTGAGAGCAAATGTGTCCTTCGTTCCGTTACACCATCCGGCAATTGCACAACCTAAACCTAAACTTTTCAGTTCTGGAGCCAAAACAAACCGGACCGCTTTTGGGTGAAGCTGTACTGGACGCAGAGCTATGATGAACTGTTGCTGGCGGAATGTTTTGGCGATATGCCATCGATCAAATCTCGCATGCACCGTGGCAGGCCGAACTGGAACGATATCTTTATCGATCTCGTCACTCTGTACCCTCGGTATGGAACTATGGAAAAATGGTGTTGTGTAACTTTTTTTTAAACATAATTCTGTTTATCGTTTCAGAAAATCGGTATCCGTTTTTAGCTGCGGCCCAAAGGAACTGACGAAAGAGATTCGACTAAAGTGCAAAGAGTACAGCAAGCATGGTTGCAAGTTAAGCTACTTTCACGAAGGATTCGGATAGGTGCTTGGTGTTGGATGATGGTTCTAGTTTTATATTCTAATTTTATTTTTTATTTGACACTCACACAAAGTGGTATTAATGTAGTGTTTGTATGATTTGGATAGATAGTGAATAGAACGTCTTAAGCTCTTTAAATGCTGCCATAGTAAGTAATAAAAATAGAATCGTCCAATCGAATCGTACACGTGTTCTGAGGGTTCGCACAAAAAAGGGGGTTTTGTGATCTTATCCCGTCCGATTACCGCTCAGTGTGCTCAAGGATGTTGACGCTTAAGTATCTTTCCATTCGACCGTACTTTGAAACGCCCCAGGAAGCTGCCGAATGGGATAAGGTGAAGAGTTTGTGTGTTTGATAAATGTGTTGATCCACCATTTTATCATAATTTCTCTTTTTCCCTATCAGCTCCAAAAAATGATTGCAACTGTTAAACAATTTCACGACGACTTTGATCGAATCGTCCTCCACAAGGATGTATACCGGACATTCTTTTACTACTACCTGCAAGAGATTCGCTACCGCATCATACAGATTTTGCTTAACTTTGCCAAAATAGAGTGGTGTGAACCAAAGCCAGCTACCGTCGCTACTGATCCGTACGGGTTCCCGATGCCTGAACCGCCCAAGAAGAGCAAAAAAAAGAAGAAGGAAGACGAACCGGAAGAGATACCGGACTACACGATCCGGATTAAGAACTACAAGGAGAAGTTTCCACTGGTGTGCTGTGACGATCAGTTTCGAACATTGGCGGCACTGCGGTTGCATTACTATGCGGTACACGACAAGGCGTATTTGATGGTAGCCAACACGTGTGAGGTAAGTGTGCAATTTGGGAAACATGACATCGCCTGTCGCATATTTAAAGTGCAATTTAAAACATTCAGATGAAAGCGGCTCTGCTACGAATGGTAGTGTTTCGCAGGATACTGGACGAATGGATTGCATCGGGCTTAGCGTCGAACAATGGACTGTGTTTTCATTTGACGAAAATTCTCCGCCGAATCATATCTATCATACGGTACTAGAGGAATTAAACTGCCTAAGGAGATCCCGTTGAAAAGATAATAGAAGAAGCGAGGCACATGTTATCAAACATTTATTGAGAAAATAATTACTGTGAAACAGCATAGGTTAACAATATAAAGGTAAAATATAGCACAACCTAAAACTCTAACGTGTGGTCTAACCGTCTCAATATCCTACGCAAGTTCAGCAAAAGTTCACAGCTGGATTCCTGGCCGCCCAACAGATAATCTTTCAGATGTCGTTCGAAGAAAGCAATTTTCGTTAAAGACATTTTTAGCTGCTCAAGCAAAAAATTGGTATAAGTAAGTATAAGTAACAGTGCTTAAAAGTTTTATCGAATACCTCGCATAACGAAGCTGACTGAAGAACTTTTTTATTGTGAGCATCCTCGTAGTGTTGATGGAACGCTTCTTTATCGTTGTACATCACCTGCAATAGAACCAAATGCCTTCGTTCATGCCACACTCGAAACATGAATCGCCGATTTACTTACACCACAACACTCGATTTCCTTCTCCTCGGCAATATCTTTCGGTAGGGTGGTAAACTTTTTCAGCAACAAAATCACCTCATCTCGAAGATTCGTCAGGTGATACATGAACAGCGTACGGTACAGGTCTTTGTGCAGCACAATTTCGTCGTACTCGTCGAGAAAATGGCGCGTTTCTTTTACGATCTCCTCCAACTAGCAAATAAAAAATCGGAACTTGGCATTCTTGTGAACCAACGAAAATAGGGGGTTAAGAGTGTTTCCGTTACCTTATCCCACGGGGATGAATCCGGCTTCTGGGTGTCTGATTTCATGATAATTCTACTGATACAAACTACTGTAAGCACGTGCCAGGTTCGTAGCGGCGATGTACTGAGCGTGAAAGTGACTACGCTTAACTGAACGATTATCTGCCGCCGTGAGGATCAAGGATCGCGGGCACACACACGAACACGCTGTATCCCCTCCTCAGTTTTTGGTCGTCAAAAGTCCCTGTCGTCTCGACTTTATTGTTAGCAGATGAACTTGGGAACGTAGCCAAGCTTGCAAACCGGCAATCAGACAAAAGGTCATTGGCGCCAAAGTTTGAAAGTACTTTCACGACAACTTGGAAAGGCATCTAATTTATTCTGTTTAAATTTCAACATTCATATGCTGCATAACATAACTTCCCTCAAATCGAATGTGAGTTGGGGTACAAGATATGGAAAAAGAACCTAGCTTTCTGCAACGTCTTCTGACGATGGGTTAGCGCCGTCTACGGTGACATCCCACCGGCTGTTCTTGTATGGTATGATGCATCGGTGCGCACAGCCTTCAATAGACATTCCTTTGCGAAGTGCCGACTTGATCGGTATGTCCTTAGCAGGAATGTTACCGCATTACTATTATTCGTGAAACTCGTGCTCGCCACGCCTCGGACGATGATGATGAATAATGATGGCATTTGGCGCGCAGATGGCTCGTGTACGGCGCAGTTACTATCCGCGCGTTTCGTACACGTTTCGAGCAGGGCACGAGCAACACGATCTACCCACACTGCCGAAGGTACGCTATACGGACCGTTTAGTATACGGCTTAGCTTATGAGGTGTCCTGCATTTGACACTAAGCATCATTTAGTGACAAACATTCACCGGTGAAGGTGCCTAGCAGCGAAGCAAACACACTGCCCGCAAACACACCTGAATCTTCGAACGCATTTCCTATAGCCTGAAGTTTGTTTGAGTGAACAACCCAAACCAGTACAATATGGCAGAGGATAACACAAATGGACCGGCGCCGGCAGCGGAAGCGGTACCGCAGGATGCCGCACCGGAGGAACCAAAGGCTGCATCCGAGGGAGGCGAAGCATCCGATGCTGAACAGGAACTGGAACCATCGCCAGAGCCTCAGATTTCAACGTTCGCACGGGTAAGTTTTATTGTTATGGAGCTGATCTCTTCTTGTCTGTACCATAGTTAACCATTGGTTTCCATTCCCATAGTTGAAACAATTCCTGGCGGAAACCAACAGTTTCCTTGGCAAGTACGATGATCTGGTGGAGAATAAGGATAAGCACAAGAGCGTCTACCTCAACACCGTGAACGAGCTGCGAGAGCTGCTAGTGACGTTGCTGCAACGGTACATCTTGCATACAATGGTCCGGGAAGATTTTCTCTACAAGCATATCGTGTGCTGTGGGGAGGTAAGATATTTCACATTACCGGTGTCACCGTTTCGGAGAGACGCTTATGCAGTTTCCTTGCTTTTATTCTCTGGATATAGGATCCGCAGGCTATGAATACGGAAGAATTCGATGAACATTACGCGGAAGTTCACAGTGAGGCAGACAAAGCCATTTCCCTGCCAGAGGTAAGCATGGCAATTAAGGGCTTAGAGACGTGGAAACTATTAATGAAACGTTTTTCTTCGTTTTCTTTTACAACAGCTGGACGAGATACGTGCCTACACGGCTGAAGTCAAGACGTACATTGAACTGGGAAAAGCCATGAACAACGATCTCATATTCTCCCTGAAGCGACTACTCCGAAAGAGCAATTCAGTCCTGGCGGGACATCTTGGTTGAGATGGACCGGGGGCTGTGTTTCGGGATCCCAAGACACCTGAAGCAGACAACTCAAAAACATATCTAGCTCTTAAGGTTGTCGGTGAAGTTCCTATCAGTGACAGCAAAAAAAACACGAATCTATACTAACCCAACGGTGCTAATACTCCCTTACATACTTCTAGAAGGATACAGTTAAAATAATTGTCATTGGATGTGTTTAACTACGAACGAAACAAAATAAATGTTACCCCTGAAACAAAGCCCACGTTTTTCTTGGTGTGAGTTTACGTTTACGGACCAATCAGCAACATGATGACTGTTTTATCCTATGAGTGATGACTGTTTGGAAAGCTTAAAATAGAGCAAACGTTGTATTAGTTACGAATAGAAAATAAGACACCGATACCTTACCACAAACCGGAAATGACCATGAAGAAATCACTTTCACTATTGCTTCCCGTGCGATCGGTTGTCTAATCACAAGTTCCAAAGCATGGTTACGGCCCCAACCTGTGTACGTAAGCGAACGCTAGACTTTAGCTGCAAATATCGTAACGTAAGTATTATTATCTGATGGCAATTTACATGACCTTTAAGTTTGAGTTGTGTGCAAAAAAACAGCTAGATAAATTTTCAACCGATGTGGAACACTTTCTGGAAGAGTACGATCACATAGTGCAACACTCCCTAGCGTACCACAGAAGCTTCCGGCGACATTTAAAGCAGCTGTACAATGCCATTACGGAGCTGTTACAAAAATTCGACCACATTCAATCCAGCGGTACGAAAGGACAATTGTTCATGGAGAAGTTTTGCTGTGGAGTAAGTATATCGCAAATGCACAACACTTCAGAGGCTATGAATTGCGGGTTTTCATTTTCCAACGCGTATGTTTGTCTTTTTAAAAAAGGTTTTGTTTGACGATAGCGAAGAACTGAAGCGGCACTACTTTGAATATCACAACTTTGCACGGCTTATCCATCCAAGCATAGTGGAGGTACTTGAGAATTGTTCGAAAAAGCTGTTTAAATCACATTGATCGCTAATGGTTTGCCTGACAAACTTCGTCTCTCCGCAGCTTCGTTCTGGACATGGTAAACTGCAATACTTTCAACGCCGCGTGCAGGAGTATCTGTATTACGCTACCGAATCTACCACAGTTTTAGTGATGAATTTGAAAAAAATTGCCAACAACTTGTACACCACGTTGGAGCGTGGTCCGAAGTGGTAGCGGGATGCGGTTTGGTTCAGCATCCCGTGCAGTAGAACAGCAAGACAAAAGCCTTATTTTTAGTCGAAGAATAAATAAACGATGACGGTTGTATCCAACGAGTCCTTTCCCGCCTCCGTATAGGTCACACCCGCCTTACACACTCTTACCTCCTAGAAAAATCCAGTCCTCCACTTTGTAACTTCTGTGGCGTTGACATCACCGTCCGCCACATCCTCACCGATTGCCATGGATACACGACACACCGAGCCACCTGCCAACTAGAAACTGATCTCACGACAATCCTTTCACCCGACAAACTTCAGCAGAACCGCCTTATTAGATTTTTACGCATCAGTAATTTATACAAAGAAATTTAAGCAATAGTTGTAACTTATCCAATACCATACGCCACAATCGCAATAGTTTTCCATAATATTTAAGCCACATATGCAATAGTTTTGTATTTGATTAAATCAGTTTTTTTTTTTTTACAGTAGAGAGGCGAATGAAGTCTCTAAGACTCAAAGCCTCTATAAATAAAAATAAAAAAAAAAAAAAGATGACGGTTGTAATTTTGCGCAGCACTTTCGCGGTAATGGTTCTAGTAGAAAGAAAGAACCGATTTGATGGGTTTGGCATTGGCTCTGGACAGGAGGAGCTTAGTTCCTGTTGAAGGTTTGGACAGTTAGGTTGTTCGAATTTCGAACCGTCCAAATGGGTGTTCCAACAACGGTGTACATTCATACCAACATCTACAATTATAGCAACAAGTATAAGAACGTACGTGCAGTGATTAGGCGCATATTTGGCAGCATCGTGGCTGGTTGGATTACAATTAAAATGTTACATTTGCAGCTAGATCGATTCCAGAATGATGTGAAAAGGTTCCTGCAAGAGTACGACAGGATCGTGTTGCATAAGGATCTGTACAAGCTGGTTTTCAAAAGCTATTTGCGGGAGATTCGTTCGAAGGTTAAGATCTTGTTGAATAAGTTCGAAGCAACACCGCTGAATGATGGAAGTACCCGACCGGAGAAGGAAATGATGTGTTGTGGAGTAAGAATTGGTGATTGATCTTCTATTTGCATCCTGCCTGATGTGTGCTTTAATTTCTCTACCACAGCTAACGTTTACTGACAACGAGCAATTCCGTAAGCATTACAAAGCTGTCCACAATGAAGCGTTCCTTGTGTACCCAAACATGCTGGAGGTAAGGACAAATGTTACCACAACGCAACGATCTTAATTTCAGCTTGCCGTTTTGAACCCTTTTTCAGCTAAAATCTGCTTTTGCTAAGCTAGATCATATGAGGCATCGGTTGGACGAGTACACACGATTTGGCAAAGAGTACACGTGTACGATGCTGGTGGACTTGAAGAGAATAGCGAAGAAGATTTCTTGTACCTTGAAGTTTTAAAATAAAATCGAACAATCCGATTCCCCTTACAACGCAACGCTCTACCGCCCGCACCCTTCACGATCCTGCGAGCTAACAACCCTGAAAGATCATGATCATTTTTAATCCACCAAAGGGGAGATGCATCGCAGGCGAACGGAAGGTGATCGTTTTGGTTGTGGGAGGGTTGCTTTTTACTGAAGGATCTACCGCCACACCACGACGATCTGTGCTATTTCCTTCCGGCTTGTGTGTTCGGCTTTTGCGACGGCTTTGAGAGGTTTTTTTTTCATTATAGTTTTGTGCTACAAGCAAAGATTCCGTTCGGTAAGCTTTTGTCGGCTTTGCGATGGTAATGCGTGTTTCTGCGGTCGTGAGAAAATTTTCTTGGTAAATCATTCCTCGCGATGTAAATCAGTACAGCACCAGCTTCCGTTGGCTACTGAATCCACCCCATTAGCAGTAGCAGAAAAATCGGTGGTTCGAATTGCGTGATTGCACAGTATCTGGGTGTAAGTAAAGGTAAAGCTTAAAAATCTTCATTAAGCACTTCGATAGGTGCCACGCTAGCGAACCAATGGAACAAATAGTGAAAACCCGAGATGTAAGTATCTCTAGAGAAAGAGCTATCGAAGTTCGATTGTCATCCTCCTTCCTATAATGGTTATTTACTTTCGCAAGGTGGAAAAGTTCGTGTCGGAAACGAAGTACTTTCTCGATGAGTTCGATTCCATCATTAGCCACTGGGACCTGTCGGGAAATTTCTTCCTACACTATCTGATCGAAATTCACGAGAACGTGACACAGCTGCTTGCCCGGTTTACTACACTTTCGCTCGAAGGTGTCGGGGATCGGAAGAGCAAACCCTTCTTCAATCTTAAATGTTGTGGTGTAAGTACTATATACTATGGGCGATCGCAAGTAGACGCGGGTACCGTTTGACATGAACTTGATAATGACAAGCGATCGTGATTGTGGGTGAGAATGAGTGACAGGGACAGCTTGGGGGATATATAGTGCTAAAAATACTATCCCTCTTCAATAACGAGCCATCAAGTGATCCAAACGAAGAGCGCAAAACAAGCTGCACAATGTCATCGATCCATTTGTCCGATCGATTGCATACCACAGCATGATCGATATCCGATTTAATTTTAGCAATCAGTCAGTAAGGCACCACAAATGAATGCAATGTGTGTTTGTTTCTTCTATTTTTCAGCTCGAATTTCAAACAGTCAAAGATCTTAGACTACACCATCACTCCTGCCGACACAAGAAATCGCATTTTGAAGAAACGGACAATTGCGAGGTAGGAGCAACAAAAAAAAAACTGATCCAAGTTATGTACAATTGTATATCCTTTTTTCTGTGCTTTCCTTCACTAGCTTAAATCTGCGCTACTCAAATTGGCATTTTTCAATCGGAGGGTAAACGAATACGTTCAGTACGGTACAGTGGCTGACCGATATCTATGTCTGTACTTGAAAAAGATCCTCAAAAAGATCATCATCACGCTGGACACATTCAACCTATAGAGAGTGCACCGGGGGACATTTGTGTAGCCTTTAAGAATGTGTATTATGTGTTAAATTAATTTTATGTAAACTTTCATGTTAACGATTAAATCAAACCAACGCTACGGGGGTAACGGTAAGAATGGTGATCTGTACACATGTTGATACGTTTAAATAAAGCAATTTCAAATCAACTGCTGGGTGAGGGTGTTGTTTTTGTAGGCAACAAACGGGGGCATCCTGTTCTTGCTCCCTATGTCTTATGTAAAGAAGCTCATCATGTTTACCCAATCGTTAAAGCAGGAACGCCAAAGGCTCTATTTTTGTCCCTTGGTAAATTCGAGCACAGAATGAGAACGATCGTCAATATAAGGCAACAAAGGCTAGCCGGGCGGCGAAAGTTTTACGCTACCTTCAGTCGAAGGACAGCCAGCTAGCAGGTGACAGGATGATTCTAGAGGACACGGTCAAGTTTCGCAAGTGTGCCAAAACGCCAGAAGATGTAGCGAAATGGCGTTTGGTAAGTTCTTCAACTTGTTGACCGCTTGAGGTCGTTAAAGTTTAATTTGCAAAATTTTGTTTCAGACGTACAATTTTATAATTGAAACGAAATACTTTCTCGAGCGGTACGATAGCATCGTCGAAACGTGGGATCTCTGTGATAAGCAGTTTCTCTTGTATCTGTTCAACATTGAAGAGCTTTTGACGAGCTTGCTGTACAAGTATACGACCGTTTCAACAGATTACATCAAACATCCAAGATTGCCAAAGGTGGAAATAAAATGCTGTGATGTAAGTAATGTCACTGCAATTCGTTGGCTTTCAGATATTGCTCTAATTCCAATGAATCTGCCATCATCATTGCAGCACCTGTTTGAATGCTCCAAGGATCTCCACAAGCATTACTACACCGTTCATCATACACCGGGGCGCGTGAACGATGTTCGGTTTTGTGAAGTGAGCATAGTAGATGATCGTATTTGGTGTGTACCATTTTCTACCATTTTCTTACCCTACCACAGATGAAGGCTGGTCTGGTGAAGCTGGTGTTTTATAAGAATAGTTTGAAGTATTATCTGGAGTTTGGAACTTGGTGCGATCATGTGCTGTGCTTGTATTTGAAGAAAATCTACCGGAAATTGAATGTCACACTCGATCCATTTAGAGATTCACCGCTTGCACCATTACCTGTACCGGTGAAGTCTCAGGCAAAGAAGCCGGCACCGAAACCAGAACAAGAAACGGAACCGGAATCGGAACCGGAATCAGAACTGGACTCTGAGCCGAAATCGGACTTGGAGCTGGAACCCCAGCCAGAACTGCAGCCGGAACCACAACCAGACCTGGTGGAAAGTACAGCTTAATTGAGCAGTATTTACAATAAAAATTACCTCAATGCCCTAAGCAATAAAACTTACCTTAATTTAAATAACACTCCACATGATCAGCGGCTTATAAGGAACTTCGACTTGTACTTGATCTACTTTTCTCTATCTCAACTTGATTTTACTCGTAGGCAGAATGTCATTCAGGCGAATGTGGAACTCTTTCGAACGGCATAAGACAGTCAAAACAGCCCTGTGAATGAGCTGCCCCGCTACCGTCTATGCGTGTGGCCCACTTTAAATAATTACTATCCACTAAAATCCACGTCATCGGCTTTTTGTTATTATCAAAAATGATCATAAATATTTGATCATTATTATGATCAAATATTTATGAGAAAATCGAATGAACAACTGCTCGCAAGAAACTTAATCTAACCTAACCTACAAATCTGCGGCAAATAATACAGGATGCCTCTAACGATTCTCCGGCTGCAAGGACGACTCGTAAACATGTAACTATAAACGCGCTTATTTCACCGCGTAGCGTAATTGTTTTGACAGAACAAAAACAAAAAACATCCAAACAAATATCGTGAACAAATTGGATTTTGTCTGTTCGTTACAAAATAAAGTGATAAGTTGCACAAAACTTACAATGCGTTTCCACAGGTTGTTTCGAGTTCCGCAGCTAAGTGGCAAAAGGTTTAATTCCAGCTCGATGTACGTACCAGCCCACGAACCAGCACTGGAAAGCGATTGCCGTCGGTTGGAACAGTTTCTGCAAGACAAACCACACATCCTCGTACTGACCGGAGCGGGCATATCGACCGAGTCCGGCATTCCCGACTACCGATCGGAAGGTGTCGGTTTATACGCCCGTTCCAACCACAAACCGATACAGCACGGTGATTTTGTTAAGTCGGAAGCCACCCGGAAACGGTACTGGGCACGAAACTACGTCGGATGGCCACGGTTTTCTTCGATTGCACCAAACGTTACACACTATACGCTGGCACGATTAGAGCGTGAGGGACGGATAAGTGGGATCGTAACACAGAACGTGGACCGTTTGCATGGGAAGGCTGGCTCGAAAGAGGTAGTGGAACTGCACGGTAGCGGGTACGATGTGATCTGTGTAGGGAACCAGGATGAGCGGGGCAAGGGATGTAACTATCGTATCGATCGGCACGAGTTTCAGCGCATACTGGACCAGCTTAATCCGGCGATGGAAGATAAATCGACCATGATGCGACCGGATGGTGATGTGGAACTTTCGATGGAGTATGTGCAAGGATTTAAAATACCACCCTGTCCACAGTGTGGCGGTAATTTGAAGCCGGAAATTGTATTCTTCGGCGATAATGTGCCCATGCCGCGGATAGAGAAAGTCGTACGGATGATCATCGAATCGGACGGTGTGCTGGTGCTCGGATCCAGCTTGACGGTGTTCTCCGGCTATCGCATAGTGTTGCAGGCGAAGGAACTGGGACTTCCGGTTGCAATTGTTAATATTGGCACAACGAGGGGTGATCCCAAGGCGGATCTTAAGATTTCGGCCAGATGTGGCGAAATTATGTCGAATCTTTTCAAGTCGAACAGATAGTGAGGATAATGTTAAATGTGTAGCGAAAGCAGTAGACCGTTGTTGTACATACCGAGTAAATGTGTATAGCCGTGGATCGTTGACTCTTACTTAAAGGCTTTTTAGTGTGTTTTACCTTCTTTTGTTCGAATCAGATGTTATTAGAAGAAAAACACAAAAATAAATAAACTTGTTGATTTTTAAGAACGTTGTATTTTTAATCAATGCACTTGTTTTGGCCATCATTTATTGTTATGTCCATTACTCGCCTGAGTATCGGTTCGCCTTGGCTTCCATACCAACAGTTTTGCTTCGTCACATTTCATTTGCCGTGTGTAATTCTTATACTAAAATATCTTGTTCCTACACGACACGCGTGCATCTGCCTCCGGTGAATAACTTCTGATAAATGTTTGTGTGGAAAGAAGGTAAGATAGAGAACGCTCACTAGCTTTGTCGCTTAATCTACGTAGCCAACAGGATCGCGTTTTAATTTCCAATCAACTGTTTCTCATCAACAGACTCATCTTACTGGCTGATTGTCTGTGTGGTGTAAGATACTTTGCCGGAAAAAAGTAATGAAAGCCCGTCACATGTTGTCGTAGCCGTTTGGGCTTTTTTGCTTATTTGATTGTTTGCAACGGTTCAGCGCATTTTTCCATCTCTATATCCATTTTCATGCATGTACGAAATGCAAATAATCATTGGTCATTGATTCTGGAATTTCCCAACATTTTCCCGATATGGTGGAAGTTAAAAGTAATTTAAAAAACCGCAACCTTTATGTTTGAGGGATTGCTACAATTTTAAAAGTATACAACAACTACCACAAGGTTACACGCAACTTGATATTGAGCTTTTAATTAACTCGATCGATACACAAGGAGAATCATTCTGAGCGGTGGTGGACTATAGCTATACATTTAAGGGAGGAAATGAAGCACCAAATGCACACTAACACATACAAGCCATAGGCAGTAAAAAAAGAGGTCGCTTTTAATAGTAGCGGATTTAATTATACTTTTGGGGATATATCATATGTCCGGCTGGTCACAATCTAACCTAATGGCGGAGCGTCACTCTACGCTGTTCTTGCTTTCAACTACGCGGCCAGTTTCGGGACCCAGGAAACGAAAGACGCAAAACAGCGAAACAAATCAGACTTAAAGGAAATAGTCGGCCTGAGGCTTTTTAGACGGTATGCCGCGGCTTTCCTGTGGTGCAGCTTCAAAGATGGTAAAATCGCGCTGCAGGTTTTCGTTCAGTTCTAAAATTGCTGCCACATTACCACACCTGCAAGATGAATGAACGAGCATTACTATAACGATATCGGTCATCTTGTGTGTGTGTTTTAACTTACCTATAGCAATAATTCGGCGCAGACCAAACGGTCAGTACGGTTTCGTTAAAATGCCACTTGTATCCCTCCATCACAAGCTGATGCGCCCGGCAGATCATATCGATATCGTTGGCCGCGTTAAACTGTGACACCACATCCGATCCGAATAGATACCCCGCACCACGCGGCGATACACCCCACCCGTGTGTGTCTTCCGGATCGCTCCAGAGCAGATCGCACATTGGGCCATCGTGTGGCACTTCCTGCTTACGATCGATCGACCGGATCTGATCCAAATACTGTATCGAAGGCGATAGGCCACCGTGGACGCAGAAAATCTTCCCATCGATGATGGCGGACAGGGACAGATAGTCAAATATTTCGGTACAGTATCGCCACACCGTCACCGAACCGTACTTGCGTATACACTCATCGTAAAACCCGTAGACCTGTGTGATTTGGCGCGATTCGTGATTGCCGCGGATCAGTGTGATGCGGTCCGGGTAGCGGACCTTCAGCGCGAGCAGTAGCAGGAATGTTTCCACACTGTAGTATCCCCGGTCGACAAAGTCGCCCATGAAGAGGTAGTTCGTCTCCGGCACGTCGCCACCGACCTTGAACAGTTCTTTCAGGTCGTAGAACTGGCCGTGTATGTCACCGCACACCGTTACCGGCGAGTCGACCCGCTGCACGTTGCCCTCCTCGACCAGTATTTCGCGCGCCTTCGCGCACAGTGCCTTCACTTCGTGCTCCTTGATAATTTCGCATCGTTTCAGCTGCTCAATTTGTCGGTCCAGGTCGCTGTAATCTGGCATCGTACTACCGATGGGGGATGGGGAACGGTGAAGTTTGGTTGTTTGGCGTTTGATGCCACCACAAGCGAGAGATGATTCCCTGTTGCTTCTTCCCTTGCTGTTACTTCTTTCTCGTACAAAAGAGAACGCGATGTGTCACGACGATGTGCGACTGCGAGTGTGAATGCGTGTGTGTTGGTGAGGTCGGAAGAAGAATGACAGATGAATCCCGTGGAATGCTTCGCGCGTCTTCTTTTTCTTTGCCGCTTTTTATCCGCACTAGCGATAAAACAAGAGGAAACAATCTGCAACACAATGACCTTCCGTTAGAATCGCGCCCTACCGGTGACGGCGTCCGTTATGCTTAGCCTTTCCTTACCTTTTCTTCCGGCCTCGTTCTTTCGGGCTTTGGTCGCGCGCTTGCACCACCTGCGTGCCTGTGTATCTACTGCAAATGTGTTAACCACGACCTATTGTCCTCAGTAGTAGCTTGCAGCGGAAACAGTGTCGCTGGTTCTGTCCGATTCAAGCGCATTTAGTTCCGTTTTTGCTTTACTTCACGGTTTATTGCTTACTAACAAAAAAATATTTCCACCACGTACGACAACTGGCTTGCTCTGGTTCTGGCTGGGGTGGTATATCAAGGCAAGCGGTTATGCAGTCATTCAAGCAACACTGAGCGCGTTTTTAAAAGAACATATATAGATTGGCACTGTGTTGAGATAGCCGGTTGAAGTATAAAGACACTATCAGTTGAGACTGTATTGAAACACGCACTCTTTTTCGCGAATGCCCGCGCTGTTTTCCGGCGATTGGTTTGTTCTGCTTGTTCTGTGGCTTTCCCAAGCCGTGCCACTTTTGATGCTCTAGTGATGGGCGTCAAAGTGTGACTGAGTGTGCGTGTACACATACGTTGGATCGGATAGGATTCAGTTGGCTTTGGAAACATTTATAAAATGGTTTCATTTTATGTGATTTCAGGACTAGAAAATGAAAAAAAAAACAATATCATGATGTACAAAACTACAACTAAAACGAACTAGAACAACTACAAAACTAAAAAGAACTAGTAATCCGTTTTGATAAGTTTTATTTAAATCCTGAATCTGCAAGCGAACCTCAAATGTCGGCTATTTGGCAGCATTGAGCTGGATTTTTGTAGATTTGTTTTCAAGTAGAATAATGCAAAGTGCGATCATATAAAATTCTTCTTATAATTGCATCATATTTGTTATTCAAAATCAAATTATCGCACAAACTCTTCCCATCTGTCTGCTACCGTGACCAGGTTGACCGCCCTATGTGAAGCGCCAGTACTTGTGCCGTCACGAGTCTTCGGAAGGAAAAGTGAAGAAATACCAGATACAAAACAGGTATTTTATAATTTCGGTAGTTTCTTATCGGTGCGGATACTGCAATTCCCCAGATTGGTTGTGGTTTTGAAAATGCTCTAGTGCGCCACCGCTTATCAGTGCCGCGTATCATATCATTCTAATTAACCTACGGATGAGGTCATCTTGCCGAATTGATAGTTCGGCCAGGCGTTGCGCGTGTGTTTATGTTTGTGTTTCGGTGACATGCATTGGTGTTTTGGTCGAGCAGGAGGATTGATTCATACTGATAAAAATCCATTTACGGGACAGGTTGAGCAGGCACTTATGTATACAGATCACGGAATGCTAAGAAGTTGACGGTGGCCAACGTTTATTGGTGGTGAATATTTTAAAGTATTCCTTTGTAGAAAGAACTAGGCGCCCGCTTTATGGACATACACCGTGTACCGCCCGCATTGCTCATCTTATGTATGTATGTATGTGTGGATGGTGATTAGAAACCAAAGAAGGGTGTCCGGAGCGTTGAGGGTGCGTTTGGTGCGCGCTTCCGTTTCTATGTGTTGGATAGCGGTGAGTTTGCGCCACATGTGTGAGTGTGTGTGTGTGTATGTGGGTGAGTGAGTACGTTGTGTACGGTGGTGCGTCGCCTGCTTTGTGTGTGGGTAAAAAATTTTCCCGCGCGTCTCCCCATGAGAGTGGAAAACTGTGTTCGTTGCTCTCATCAGTGAGCGGTGTGGATAAGGGAGCACGCTGTGTAAAAACTGCGGAAAAACTTGCGGCGGCTGCGTTAGTGTAGCGTGTGGTAGCTTGGTCAACGGTTGAGTCGGGTGCGAAAAACTGCCACTTGAGAATCGGCAGTCTTGTTCTGTGCGCTGTGGACAGCGAAAATTTTTAGACGACAGCAGAAAGTGTGAGTGAATTGTGAGAAGAAAGAAAAACGCATACAAATTTCACTCCTTTTTTCACCCCGTGTGTAGTATATGTGTGTGTATTTGTTGGTGGTGTATAGCATGGGGGAGAAAAATCCTGGTGAAAGGAAATGGTGGAGAATGCTATGAAATTGCGGTGAAATTTTCGACAGACAGTAAGGACATATCGCGGTAGAGTTCTCGAAATCAGTGTCGCTAGGAAAATCGGCAAACATCGGGAAAAGTGGGTATGTGTGTGAAAGAAAGAGAGTGCGAATAGATTGTATTCAGTGCAGAAAAACGTGTTCACAGGATACATCAATTGGATTTATCAGTGTGTCTCTTGGCAGCGTTCTATTTTAACACGCGAAATGGTTAGTGAACGGGTGTGAAAAATAGCCGAGTGTGCATGATAAAAAAAAGAATTCTCCGTTTTCAAACGATTTTAATGCCCATAAAGTGTCATCTTCCTGATTGTTTTTTACTACACAAGCAAGGCTACGGCGTGAAAGTGATGTTTTCCCCATACAATTCTCGCTCTAGTGTACATATTTCTCGCTGCGAATGTGTATTAAGTGCTTTTATATCTAACCGTACCGATTATTTTCCCTACTTAACGTTTTAAACACAATATATACTGCAAAATTATCCTCGCATTTCTCACTTCCCGAATCGAGCGAGTGTTCAATTTCTTTTTTCCCTTCTCCGTTTAGTGCATCAAAGGTCTCCCCGGCTGCCAATGGTTGCTTTGAATCGTGAATGTCCTTTAGTGTGAATCGAGCGAACGAGCGAGAGTGAAAGAGCTTGTGCGTGTGAGAAAGCGAAAATTAGTGCGCGAGTGTGTGTTGGTGGTTAAGCTGTGTTTAACACGTGCGTTATTGATGGTGTGCGTGTTTACTTGTTAATTCACTGAAACCAGCAGCAGCGGCATAGTGTAGCATACGTCGGTAGTGTCACAAAATCGGAAAAATCCAGTGTATCCGTTTGTGTCGCGAGTCCTTTTAGCGGGTAGTGTGGAAATCTATCGTGCGTACGTATCCGAGAAAAGCAGCCGAAAATGGGAAACATACACACCGTTGGACCTAATGAGGCCCTCATCGTATCAGGTATGTTTCGGATGCTTGTTTGCATTTTGCGTGACGCATTTCTCTTATCAGGGTGGCTGATGTACGTTATCAATGCTACATAAATAAAGACAAGATATTACGATACGATTGGCAGGTATAGCAATCATCATGATTTGGGTCTATTGTTACCGTTCGTTATCAGCAAGAATCGTACAAAAAATTTGTTGTATTTAAGATTGTTAACAGTTGTTACACTATCGGACATAATTTTGGAGTCTCCGATAATGAAACATAGATAGCTGAATAAATGCAAGAGTGCATTTATTCAGTCACTGTTTTAAGCAACATTTTCAACCTTTCAATAGTTAGGGACTTAATCACCCCCCATTTTGCTCGTAGCGCTCGGCACCTTTCCATGACATCGTAAGATGTTTAAAATAGATCCTTTAAATGAGTACGGAACTGGATACCCTCGATCACGGATGAACTTGCATATGCATCAACCACTTTTCTCAATACAAGGCGGAAAAGACAAAAGCCGTCCCGCTAACCGTTCGAACACTTGAAGGGCTTTTTCTTTCGTTGTCTCCTTGAATTTTCCTATTGTCCGCATCGAACAGACCTCCCGCTACGTCCAAGATATTGCGTTACTCTATTAGTTAACAACGAAAGAAGCAGAGTAAGATGGGTGTGGAAAATCGATTTTCAATGTAACATATTCTAATAGTTCACTTGCTCTGGGATGTGTAAAATGATACTTCTGAACAATGGCCATCAACCGTAACATGGCAAACACATGCCTATTTGTGTCGTTGAGCGTAGCCCCACATAAAGATCACCCCATAAACTGGAACATTATACACTTCTTAAATGTTGTACCTTAAAAATGCGAAAACAAATTTTTTTTGTATATTTTTATTTTACCCAATACGCATTCGAGTGTTTTTTTTAAATGAATTTGTTAATTTTGATTTGAGATTGTTCAGTCAAATAATTAACTCTTTTACCAAGTGAAGTTTAGTAACTGAAATTCAGGCTTTTCTCCAAATTTTTTCTTGATTCCTTGGCCCACGGTTCTTTAAAGGCGCCAGTCTTAGCAGGTTCAGACAGGGTATCAAATCACGTCCGGACTGTCTCCCCGTACGCAGGGCTAACGGACATAACGAAGTTTAAGAAGCCTCTAATGGTAGGGCAAACCCTCATGAGGTTATCATGCCAGAAAGGAAGAAGCTTCGGCCAAAGTAAAATTGTTATCTGCTCTGGAAAAAAAATAAAAAAATAAAAAAAAACTAATTCTTCCCCTGTCGATGGTTCTTAAGTTCTGAATTATATTTGAGGCCCTTCAGAACATGTTTCTTTTTACATGTTTTGTCATTTCTATTTCACACTCTCGTAGTCCTATTTCATTTAATTATTCTAATTTCCATACTTATCTGGTCTGAGTTACATCTGTTCCAGACCTTGGTGTCATATTCTATGACAAACTGAAGTTCAAAGCTTGATTTGGACCAAAGCAAAATTTTGGATTCATCATTCGGGTAACTGGTGATTTCAAGAACCCCAATTGTCTTTGGACATTGTACTGCAGCATGTTTCATCCACTGGTAATCTACTATCGGGAGTTCAACAAGAGTTGAAAATATTAAAATATATTTCACTAGGAAAACGCTCAGAGCCCTTTGCTACCACCAAAGGCCTGCGTCAGGGAGATGGGCTCGCCTATCTCCTATTCAACTTGGCGCTAGAGAGGGATCCATCCATTGCTCGGAGGTGGAGACTTCGGGAACCATCTTCTATAAGTCAACCCAGATCCTGGCATGCGCTGATGATATAGACATCATTGGTCTGAAGCTCGCCCATGTAGCAGAGGCCTACCAAAAGATCGAGCAGGCGGCAGAAAACCACGGGTAGCAGATTAACGAGGCAAAGAGCAAATTGATGCTGGCGCCATCAGCTGCCCTACTAAGAAATCTGGAACTACGTAGGGGTGATGTACGGATAGGTGATCGCAAATTTGAAGTTCGGATAGGTGAAGTCGATAGAGACGGAGCTCCGCGCTGGAATGCTGGCAGCGAGCTTGTCATTCTACAGCCTGAGGAAACATCTAAACTCCAAAAAACCTGTCGCGACAGGTTTGGAAGGAAACGGGAAGATACTCAGAAGGATCGTTGGCCCCGTATGTGTGGAAGGACAATGGAGGAGTCGCTGCAACGACGAGCTGTACGATCTGTATGACGTCCTCACCGTCGTGCAGCGAATTAGGCTCGCCAAGCTCCGATGAACTGTATGACGACCCAGCTCAGAAAGTCCTTTTAGACCGTCCTCACGGACAGAGGAGGTGTGGTAGACCCAGATTAAGGTGGGAGGATGGCGTGGAATCATCCTCCATCAAGGTCGGGATAACGTTTTGGCGGACGATGGCGCGGGACCGTGAACGGTTCCGGATTCTGCTGAGGCAGGGCAAAACCGCAAAGCGGTTTTAGCGCCTGATAAGTAAGTGAGATTTTACTTGAGTCGTTAATAAACTCCTCTTTGGCTGTTCTTAGTTCCGAATACCCCCTGCGCTTCAAAATGCAATTTTTCAGATGTTTTTTTTTTGCGTATATTTTTCCTTTATTGCCATTCAAAATTTTATTTCGCTTCATTTCCTCTTTGTGCTTTTGATAAGTTTTTTAAATTTTAGGTTTGTAAGGTATAATTTCTCTTTTAAAATATTTCTTACCATTTTGCGTCTACTATTAGTTAAAGACAGGATTGGTGACTGAATGTAGAAGAATGGTATAATTTATGTAAATCAAAATTCCGAGGATTTTATCAATTGTATCAACCCTGTAAAGTATGTCCTTGGCATCATCACCTTTGCATTGTTTTATCCTCCCAGCTTGAAACCTGAGTAATATCTTATTTACTTTAGTGATTGACAGCCGTCTAACAAGGTGCAGCCAAAAATCGATCCGCGCCAGGATGGGCACTTTGGTTAATTAAACGTTACACACCACGTATCGGTTTCGTTTGCTGCACAGGCGATAAATCCTCTGCCTCAAGCTTCTGCTTGTGCTGCAACACACCTTTATCGTAATGCGTGTTCGCTTAGGCAATTCCTTGCTCGGTCAGACTGTTTCCACCACTGTGAAATACCCTTTTACACTCTTTTACATTCATCACCTTACCACCTAATACATTTAAGTAATAACTGCAGCACTGTACCGGTCCAGAACCAACTTTAAGTAACCGGATGCGTTCCAAGTTTCCTTCCCAAGCCGGAGCTCGCCTTTATAAGCGTTAACTGCCCTCTTCTCAGTCGTTCGTACGCATGAAGGAAACTCGCTCACCGTCATAAAACTCATCCTCACACGGCTGGCGCCAGAATGTCCCATAAAAGGGTCGTCGCGTCATCAACCCCCCCCCCCTCCCCTCGCCTGTACCATTGCTGTGTTCTCGTCCTTTCGTCGGTTATAGTCATAGTTTGCGTTTTAGTTTTCCTTTTTATTTTGCGATATTATATCGCTCCTTCGTATAGGAAATGTTAGCTACAGAAGTCTGCTTCACCGTTCTTAATGGAAGGGCGAGCCTATTCACTAGTAAGCGTGATCCGTCTTCTCAAGTTGACACTAGTATCTCGCGCAAGGTCTGCTCTGGAAGGATGCTTTCAATGGCCTGCGGTTGGTGTATAAGTAAAATCGATACCAAGACATAGACATCGGCATGGGTATGTGTGTATGGTGGCATGTGTCATAGATGTATAAATTATTCGTAAATATGTAACTGTCATTAGCAACTGGAAGGACTCTATTAATGACGTTAGGGCGGAAAGGCGATTTAAAGCGCCATTGCCATCACTGGAGAAATTCCGGCAGGACCGCCACTCCATTGTACGCATCCGAACTTTCGTGCACCGCCATGTGTCTATCACGTGATAGTTCCATGTTTGATGTTCAATCGCTCGATTGCTTCCACGTTTTTGCTGTTTGTTTGTTGTTGTGGTTCGTGCCATCATCCTACTAGTATCACGTTTCCAACGAGGATGTGTTAGGGCCTTTACTTCCATTCCCAGCGAATGAATGGTGAGACTTTTTTTCCCACATTTTGCTCCACTTTTCCTTCATCTGTCTCATTTGACGTCATAGCGTCGTTCGGGAATGCTAAAAATAGCTAGTTGTAATATAGCCCGTGTGTATCCCGCATGCTGGTGTATAGCACCTCCGTTCATCCTCTTTCAGGGACCTCATTTCTGACCCCACCGCTGATGAACTTTGGTGTGATGATGCTGGGTTGCGCAAAATTTTTGCCACTTTGCTTGGCCGATAGGTCGATGGAGCTGAATCATATAGGGAAACGGAGAAAAAAAAAAAAGCAGAGCCAGTGAAGTCTGCCAGCAGGCTAATAGAAAACTGACTACTGGTGGTGGAATACTACCATAAGGCTCTCTTCGCTCGTGTGCGGTTCTGCTGGCAGCGATGAAGTCTGTCGCGGATGTTCGCTATTTCCTGCCTCGCTGGACGGATGCTGCAGTGCTGGGTGTTTTATGGGCGCTGAAACTGGGTCGGAGCAGCAGGATTTGCTGGTAGTGTGGACTAGCGTCAACGGTGACAAGTTAAACAACAAGAAATACGGAATAGGGGTAACAAGGCAGGACATGGAAATGGTCGATACATTCTCCTGGAAATTTTTCTTCCGAAGAGTGGAGTTAAAAATAGACGGGAGATTAAAAATGGTAGTAATTGAAGAATGGATAGAGAATTACTAAAATATGCTACAGTCATTGCATTTTGTTTTTAATATATTTATGTGTAATGTTTTGTGCGGTACTACGTCGACTCCAAAACTACGTCGAGAACAAAACTCGTGGTAGGAAGTTTTTTTCTTTTTATTGCTACGGGATGCTGCCACTTCCTTCAAAACTTCCTTCAAAACGCACGCTCTGGTAACGACCGTAAGCGGCCAGCTAAAAAACTGTTGAGATCTTTTATGGGTTTTAATGGTATGCCGAGGAAATAAACTCTCGACATAAGCACGAGCTCTGGTTTTAAGCCAATGAGGGGAAAGTTGTAGGTGATGGCGTCCGTTTTTTTTTGTTGGTTTGTTTTGTGTTTCACCACCCACAGTTATTCATCAACAGTTACCATGGAGTTGTGAGTGTAAATATTCATATTTTAAATATTGCATCAAAACGATTTTCACTCCATAATGTGTGTGTGTAGTTGTGTTCCTGTAGGCTGTTGATATAGAGAGCCCAGTATTCACAACAACCGCCTTTGCAAGGATTCTGGGTTTTTTAAAATCTTTATTATCGAATCTGTACGTGTGTACGGCGTGGCAGTCTGACCCGAACAAACATGATTCGGGTTTGCTCTGAAGGGTGAATGTTTCGAGGGTTCAAGTGTTTACCCGCCAAGATGGAAATGTATTCTCTAACGCTCGTCACCAACAACTCGCCGACCCGTTCGTGACGCTTTATAGTGTGTGTGTGTGTATGTGGCAATGGGGAAGGAAAAATGGTATGCTATTTAGAATTAATTTTAGGTCTTGTTTGAAAACGATGCGCTTCCTGCAAAAAGGGGTTGTTTCGCTCGGTACGAAATAGAATATCGTAAAAACTGTTTGAAGACATATTTTTACTTGAACAGCTCTTTGGCAAGGTACATGGAGGGAGGGAAAATTTTACTGCATTAGATGCGGTTCGGTGTGGAAGCTTAAGGCTAGCCTAAAAGACAAGCTGAAATGGATGGACAAAAATCACTCAAATTAAAGTTGATTAATTAAGACACCATTGGAAATACGGCGCTGAGTCGTTATAATTAATAATAAATAATTAATACTCAAAGATGGTGTCTAAACCACCTGGCAATTTTCTCGATTCGAACTTTCGATAACCATGTGTTCTAGCTAATGGCCCAGTCAGAATATTCTTTTGTATTTTGTATGTTTTTTACGGAACAAATATTATAGCATCTTTAATTGAATTAGAATTATGAGCACGAATATGAGTTTAATGAGCTAAAAAAATTGGATATAGGTTGGTAATCCTCTAGATACGCCTTCGGAGCTAAATGAAATTGCTTAATCGGGGATAGATTGCGTACAACTGACAGTGTTTTTCGAGTTTGTAGAAAGAATTGACGCTTTACAGGGAAATGCAAATGATAGCGTGCGGCAGGGAGAGAGAATAACACAAGCGCTTATGAAATCCGCCACCTCTGATATAAAAACCCCAAATACATTAGCGAATCAGCAAAAATAGATACAAAATCATCCAAAATAGTTATGGAAGCCGTTGCGATTGATATCGAAAATTTATAATAGTCGGTTGAAGAGTGGAAAATGTAAACCAACTTTTTTACAATAATATTTTATAAAATTACTTCATTTCTGCGCGCGAAAACCAAATGAAAATTAAATTCATATAGTGTTAAATTACAAAGTATTTGGTTTTTATCATCAAACGAAAAAAAATTAAAGATTTGAATTTAGATATTTGAACCAGTGCGTATATACAAATGCGTTCAAAAATCGTTCAGTCGTGCAACGGTTCGACAGCACCGTTTAGGTACAAAAAATATTTGTACCAACCAACCGGCTAGTCTAGATGCTCCATATTAATCGCACCGGCTTCCGTAACTATTTTGGATGATTTTGTATCTATTTTTTATTATCTATTATATCAGTGGTCGCGGATTTCATAAGCGCTTGCACTATTCTCTAAAGTTGATTCGCCGCACGCTATCATTTGCATTTCTCTGTATCGTTAAGATTTTTGGACTACAAGGGGTTAAGCTATCCGTCTAAACGGTGGAAAATAGCATGAACAAGAGGGAAATATTTGTACAAAACACCCCCTGCATGTCTCAGACAAAGCTTTTCATGTGCCAATCACACTAAATGAGTGATTAACATTGCTTGTGAAGCATATAATTCAACAGTGGGCACTGGTTGTCGATAAACATGTCATTTAGCAGACCTCAGCAGCCCTTTGGCAATCATCTATCTGCGGAACTTATTCAATTATTCTGTAACAAAGACGAAGAAGCAATCGATCCTTGCGGCTCCAAAAAGCTGAAATTGGGCGAACATTTATTTTTACTATTGTCATTGCTTTTCGCGCTACGTTATAGAATGTCCACTCTTATAGAATGTACTTTGTGGCGCAAGGCTTTGAGGTTGTTTAACTAAAAAGCCTTCGATTCAGACAAAGGTTAGCAGGAGCTAGAACAGTTTAATGGCCATGGTAAAACGATCGTTACGGTGTCGGGTGGGCAATAGCGTTCATCATAATCTTTCATCACGGCGATTAGTGAATCATCAGCCTACGCCGCCCTCGGCCGGATGTACGATTGGGAATGGAAAACGGTTCATTGTTGTTTCCGTTTCTGCGTTTGGCGACACACCGCAGAACAAACTAGTCCCATGTTTACTGGCAAGTGTGCAAGGGATTCCCTACGTCATGACAACCACTAGCACACGGAGGGCAACAGAAGCGAGCTGCTGAATAAAAGGAAAGGAGCGAAGCAACAAAAATCCCATCTTTCAAACGATTGTGCAAGAGGGTTGCCGCCATTTAGGCGCGTTTTTTCGATAAGGTTAAGGTTTTGTTGTGTTGCTTCGGGAGGGGGTGGTTGCACTTACCGGGGGTTTCACTTTTGCCATATCATCTGCAAAATGACCCGAGGGAGAGCGAACGTGAGACAACCGTCCGGGAAATTGGATGCATATGCAATGTTTTGAAGTTGGTCTGACTGTGGTACGTGTGGTGGATGGGCTTCCATGGTTTACCGGCACAATCCGGCCTGCCTGCTGATATTCACCCTGCGGTCGTTGTCGTCTAGCAACAGCAAGATTTCCCCCCTCTCGGTTTTTTTTCATTCTTCCTATTGTAGCGATTGTAAGCAGGGAAAGCCAGCTCGCATACATACAGCAAACCGGCGTGACTATAGATGTGGTGGTATAGAATTGCTCTAAAGCGCGAGGGTGTTGGAAAACGTTGGGCATAAGAGACTAGGCTGCCGTTTTGGTATGCACCGTTGTTGTAACTCTTCGCCCATTGCAGCAGGTCCTGTAGATACTTCGCGCTTCGTTGTTCGGGTTGTGAGATAACGGTTGCGAGATGAATAAATGATGTCCCTTTTGCCTGTTTTATGATGCATTTGAATGACGACAGCATACCTTCGTTTTATGACCGAAACCAGGCTTCAGGCAGCTTCAGCGATGGGCCAGTCAAAGTCAACATAAACACATGTATGTGTGTCAATTCTGGCTGTAATATACATGTTTATGATGTTGGTCTTTTCCATTGTTATTGTTCACCGAAAGAAGAGCAAGAATTACAATGCTATGAATGAAACATTAGCTGAGATAAATGTATTTTTAGTGGATGTGTGATAAATAGCGCAAGCGCAAGAATAATTCACCTCAAAAGATACTTTCCAACGGCTGTTTTAGATTGTTTGAACATTTCCCACGACTCGTGACAGTAATAACTGCACCTTTTGTGCTTAATTATCTGCATGTATACTTCAAACCGTAATAGATACTACGAGTCATTGGAATCCGATCCTTGTGGGAAGACAGCCAAACTGGGAATAAATTGTTCCTATGTTGCGGCGACAAGAGAGCCGGAAGAGCACTTTACGCTACCGGTGCAATTTGTCTCAAGCACGAGTTCGTTCCCCGTTGAATCAGACACGTTGAAGTAGTGCTTGAGTGAGTCACTTGAGAAAACTGCCTGCTCAAACATCAGCTGCTGACTACCGTTCATCCAAATTCATCACGCGGTCGCATCGCATGATGCAAAAATAGCGACAAGCGGAAACTTCAAACATAAGAAGACTGTATGAAAATTAAACCAGCCATCGAAAACAAATTTGTCAACAAAAGTTGTGTTGGAGACACGGAACTGTACAAACAGAATCGAAACGTTTCACTTTCGTTTGGCGACGATTGGCCGCGACAAATGGACATTTGTAGAAGGTAAATATAGCAAGAAAGTTTACAAATAAATAGCGGCATTTATTGAGCTGTCTTCTCTAACCCTAACATATCACTAGTGTCTACTGCTTTATGCGGCCGGAGGTGCGGAGTCACCGGCGTCATCACTACCCTGCTGCCACTGCTCTTTAATGATGTCGGCAGCCCGCTCGCCAATCATGTAGTCAATCGCGGCAGACTGACCGGAAATGGTGGTTGGAACCACGCTCACATCTGCCACACGCAATCCCTGGACACCGTGTACACGCAGATCGGGTGCAACGACCGCAAGCGGATCGTCGGCCGGTCCCATCCGACAACTTCCCATCTGCTGGTAGGCCGTACTGGACAACGTTCGTATCGCACAGCGCCAGTAGTCATCATCCCGTTGGTCGAACTGTTCACAGTTCGGAAGCGGTATGCCGAGGACGCGTGCATCATATCGGCGCATGGAGGGTGATTTGGAGATGCGAACCGCTTCCTTAATGCCTTCGAGCATCATTTCCACATCCCGATCGACGTTGAAGTATCCGGGATAGATCTTAAGCGCACTGTAAGGATTGGCGCTACGCAGCTTCAAATGTCCGCGTGATTGCGGATGCAGCAACACCACACTGGCCGTCCACTGGTCGTTGTGCACGTGCTCCAGTGGACGGTACACTTTGTTATAGATGGCTGTTTTGATGCGTTTGCCCTTGCGCAATCCAAGCCCACCGTCCGAGACGAGCGAGCCGGTCGAAAAGACGATCGCAACGTTTGGCACACCTGGTTCGGTGGTAGCATTGGCGGTTCGTACAAAACTGATAGCTTCCACACCACCGGGAACCGTCAGTGGACCCTCGCCACGGAAGTAATCACCGAGAGAGCGTAACTGGAACCGGCTGTCCGTTAGCAATGCTTGGCCGGTTTCGTTCAGAATGAACGTAAGCCCGTTAAAGACGGGACTGTCGACGAAAGATTGTCCCACGGGCAGATTGTTCACGAGCGGAAGGTTAAAGTTCTGTAAATGTTCCCGCGGGCCCACACCGGACAGTAGCAGCAGTTGGGCGGAATTGATGTTACCAGCCGCGACGATCACTTCTTTGCGTGCGCGAACCTCGTAATTTCGGAAGTGTTTCGTGTACTGTACGCCGTGCGCAGTTTTTGTGTCGGGATGTATCAGCAACTTCAACACCTGGCTGTACGGTTGGACGTGCAGGTTGGGACGTTTGTAGAGCACTGGTTCGACGAACGCACGGTACGCCGTTTGACGCATACCGTGCAGTCCCGTCGTCTGTACGTACGATACACCGAGCTGTGATTTGCCGTTGTAGTCGATCTTGCGATGGCCAGCCTCTCGGGCACCGTTCACGAAGGTGCGCGCCAGATTGGTACGGAATGGTGAAAATTCAACGTGCAGCTCACCGTTTTTACCGTGGTAGGAAGAGTTTTCCAGTCCACGCAGCTCTGCGCGTTCTGATTTGAGAAAGTATGGGAACAGATCTGCGTGTGACCAGCCTGGATTGCCCTGGGCGGCCCATCGATCGTAATCTGAGGGATTACCACGGCCGTAAAGCATGTAGTCGATCAGAGTTGAGCCACCGAGTCCTTTCCCGTGGGGTAAGCTGCAACGTTGATCGATCATGCCTGCACGGTGAATAATTAAAGATTAAAAACTATCGAGAAAACTGGAACTAACTCTTTAGTACATCACTTCATACCATAGCAGGACGTATTTTGTGTCTCGGCAATGTCCGCCCAATTGTACTGGGAGTTTTGCAGAAACGTAGTCAGCAGTGGGATGTTCTGAAGATCATTCCCTCCCGGTCCTGCTTCTAGTAGTAAAACTTTCCACTGTGGGTTCTCCGATAGACGATTGGCAAGCACACAACCGGCCGCTCCAGCCCCAACAATTACGAAATCATACTCAGGCACTGATGATTGTCGGTTATAGACACCTTCTAGCAAGCAAAGAAACATAATTAGAAGATCAAAATATAAAAAAGAGCGCAAAGGAACAGCATCTTCTCAAACTCAAACTCCCAAATCACGACCACACAAGAGATCACTAAGACACGACGGAAGAGAAACCGCTGGACAATTTATCGTCTCGTGAGTGAAATTTCACTTTTTCTCCCAGCAGATTGCAGCATTTTGCTACTTCCTGCTTCTTTGGTGCTAGCTATCTATGGAGTGGTGTGTCCGATTTGAAAGTGTTCACGATCGGGCCGAGACCGATGAAAGGAAATGCATAGCGATTGTTGTTGCCTACCATCCGGATAGTGTTCGTTAATGTACCGTCCAGCATGGGCGAGCGTTTTAAGCAGCAGAAAGAATCCGTTCACTGTTAAGGCACCAAAGGCAGCGATTAGAATCGCCGCAATCCAGCAATGTCGCATGGCGTTGAAATATTGTTAAGGATGTCCAACGTTTCGCGTGTTTACTCCAAAACAAATGCACCGCGCGCAACTGATTTGTAGCGTTTCGTAACGCGTCCACTTCGCACACCGTCCGCAGCACAACTGATCAGCGTTGGAACGTCTTCCGTGGGTCCAACCATGAACTTGACAATCGCCGAAGGAGCTCTACGGCGAAGACCGTGACTTTGGGGAAGTGTGCGTGCTGTGTGTTTGAGGGGATGCGCTTCGGGAGAGGTGGGATCGTGTGGCTTTTAATGCGCGAAGATCGATGATGAGCCGTCGTTGTTGTCGTTGGCCTTTTAGTACGACCTACCACGACCATGCGTATTATGATCGATCGGATTCCCGGACGGTTGTGTAATGGAAAGCCGTGCGATGGGAAGAGAAGGAATGGATTTTCACGTATCGCAGGTTCGGAGGGTTCGAACTGTTTTTCCTTCCACATATGATATAAGCTTCCTTCAGTTTAGGGAGGTGTGTCTGGTTGAATGCTGTGGATTGGTTGATTGTTTTGGTTTACAAAAAATATAGTTTGCTGGGAGGAAATTATACCGTTAAACGTTGAGCTAATGGATTGTATTGCGGATTGTTGAGGTCAAGATTAATCGTGCCTTGATTTGGGTTTACATTTATATTTTGTTTCTTGATAATATTTTTGCATCGTTATAGCATTATGTAAATAGCAGTTAGCAAACCGTTTTGAGGATAAACTTGTTGTAAGTGAGTTTTTCTCAACACCATTCTTAACGTGTGTTGTGTTATTTGTGATGAATGTCTTTTATTGTTCCAGTGACTAAGAGAACAATTAGCGTACCGACTAACACGCCTGTTACTAGGTCAGCAAAGTCTTAAGTCAGAAGGGGACACCATTTTTTAGCGTGTCTTTTTACTCGCTAAGCTCCGCTAGCAACGAAATCGGTGTCAACGGTAAACTTTCCCCCGTTCTGTTTTTGGCACCGAGAAGAAGTCATTAACTTGGGCTGAACAATCAAAGCAACTATGTTGGGAAGACAAAAAAAAACTCAAATAACCCAAGAGCATATGAAGCTACTAATTAACCTCCATGCAAGATGGAAAACTCCACACCTCTCCTGGCATGGGACGAAAGGATGTGCTGGTAAAAAGTTTGTTCACCTGTTTCTTCACCATTTGATGTATTTTTTTAGTGCCTTTGTCCAATCCTGTGTGGCTGGAAGGCGCCACAAATCCTACGCGCATTTCATATTAATCTCACGTAAAGATGCGAGATTTGCGGGAGCCAAGTTGTTGCACTTTCTCCTCGTCTCTGGTATCTACCGTTGTTGATGCGTTCTTGGCTTCGGGTCATTTGTGGTATGGCTGGAGGACCACCTTCCACATAGTGCTGGCGGACTTTAATCGCACATTGGCTCCACACCTCACTCAGCAATGGAATTTCTTTGTCCGAACCGTTTCTTCTTCACTAAGAATGTTTCTAGGGTGGAAGAAAGTATGGTGTGAAGCTTTAGGCTTGTACCAGGCTACAGGTTGTCGTGCTTTGTGAGCCAATGACCGACCGCTGGTTCTATATCGGGTCCTGGACCCTCAGCAGGTGGATAACGTTCGTTGGGGCTAGTTCATTGTCCGTAAGGATGTTCTTTCGCTTCGCGAGCACACACATACACACACAGACCGTAAACCTGCCGGACAGGGTGAAAAGAAAGGTGATTGCAATTACATAAGTTATACCGTGTGCATAGGCTGCATTATTGCACCTATGCAACAGCATGGTGTGGTAGACACGGCAATTGATTTTCCACCGAGTGTTTGTGTGTGTGTGCGGTGTACAATGTCTAGACGCGAACCGGTTCGGAAAAATCTTTACCCACACTCAATGTGCTCCGTGTCAAGAATTATGATGTTCGATACATTCCTTGTTGTTGTTCTGTGCTGATGAAAGTGCACAGCTAAACGATTCTTTTTCAAACATTCGCCGGGAAATTTGTTATGAAGAAGCAATTTATAACAACGTACACGAAGCGGCCTTCAACGATTATAAATACAACGTTATATGCTGTGCAATTCGACTAGTCTTTCGCCTGTTGGTCGTAGTGTTCCGTTGAAGACGATCGGGACGGAAGTTGGACCTAGCTGTGACCTGAAAGAGTTCTCTTGTTTCACCATTTTGGCAAACCCGTGGGTAAACATACGCTTTCAGTCTCGTTTGCAGTACAGCAGACACACACCAGGGTGGACGATGCAATGGATGATACACACATCGACCACCGCCCGAAGAGCATGCTTATCGTCTGGTTGATTTAGTCATCGGCATATGTGTGGTGTTTTCTAGCGGCTTATTGCTGGTGGTTCGTTTAGAGTGTTGCGATGTCACATTGTTTGTATAATAAATGGCTTAATTGGTGGGTGATGGAGGCAGTGTAGGTGGAAGATTGCTTTACTTGGACAATCATTGGGAGTTGGGTTGATAGTTCGTGGTTCGTGGTTCGGCAAAAGTATGAAATTTCATATTAATTTTTTTATCAGGTTACGATTTGACGTTGTTATCGCTTATCGTATTTAAGAAAATGTTTGTGACATTTTGTTATTTAGCACAAAAGATCAAATTTGTATAGGTGACGTGTAGCGTGACCAATTGCAACATCTTTTCGCGTCATTTGAATAGTTTTCGCGAGAGAATAGAAGATCGTGCCATCACACATCAATATGGCTGTCAAAGAACTTATATTTTCGGTCAGTTGGTGTCTTTCGTCTCTCTTTGTGTGTCCATTTTACTGTTGTACCAAGTGGCACATATGACAGACGCACCCCATGCCTACCATGACCTTCAGACAATCTCGGTCTGGCACTCTGCTCCAAGTGGCGCGAATTGGAAGCATATAAGGAAGATGCTGGGCAGCTATGCTAACATGAACGGAAGCATACCAGTCATTAAAAATGCGTACCTGTTTTCACTTGCAAGCTCCTACCTTCGTTGTAAGTGTAATGTTCATTATAGTTCGGCTAAGTAATGCGTTTAACGAATTTCGCAGTTGTTTGAAATCTTCCGTACTATGTGCTACACCGGTAGCTAACCTCGCCTAAAACAATAAGGAAACGTTTGAATGAAATGTAAAATTTTTAACTGCCACTCGTAAAAATGAGCTTTAAGGTGTTTCTAACTCTGTGCCTGTAATTTAAGATGAATCAGGATTTAATTGATGTTCTTTATAAATAAAAGTCTATAAATTTTTGCTAATAATGTTTAAGGAACAAATAATAACCAGAAAAGGTTCTGTATGATTAAAAAAATGGATGAAATTGTACAGTTTGAATGATCAATATTTTAAAAAAAACTTTTATCTTATTCCAATATGACAGCTCTTTGCCGTATGGTCAACACCGCATGTGTAGACAATAACAAATTTTACTAGGCATTTTCTCCTTAGATTTTGCATTATCCCGGGCATACGGCGTTCATCAATATTTATATTATTTTTAAAAGATTTAATTATTTGCTTAATATACTCATCTTAAATATCTTTGTTTTCTTTACAGGTACTGTATAATTGGAATTGAATTGTGGCCTAGTTAACAAAACCCCTGACAAGCGAGATCCGTGCCTTGTATCACGACTGAAGGCTACATTTTACTCCGGAAATGTGTAAGCGGTAAAGTAAAACACGACTAAACTTCATGACACGTATGTTGTTTTAATGTTATGTTATGTTACGCATGTTGTTTTAATGTAATGTGCTTATTAAGGCCCAAGAGTGAAATAATTCAATACTGGTTGATGCTCTTGGAGATAACTATAGTTCTAGTATTTAGTTGAATTGCTTAAAAATTGTTTTTTGTTGTGTTTTTTAACATTTTTAAATTAAACTTTTCACTTTGTTGGAAGATAAAAGTTCTCTTATGATAAGTTCTAAAAATAAGTGATAACAACGCAGTATTTTCTGTTAAAAAGCTAGGAATTTACATTTATTTTACAATTAATTCATGCTTGCGCGATGCGTATTTCAAATACCTTCACTTTGAACTATACCAGTTCTGGAAACGTTTCACGTGAAACGTTTGTTGCATACATTTCGGCGCAATCATGTTTGTCAAATGATGATGCAACCGTTGGATTTAAACGTGCCAGTATCTACAGGCGCCGTTCAAGTTCGTTGCCCCAGTCCCAAGAATTTTTTATCAAATCAGATGCCTTTTCTGCTATCACGTACACCGTAGCCTGCGTATGACCATTGGAAACCGGCAGCATTACACTGGCATCGACTATTCGCAGATTTTCAATGCCATGGACTTTTAACTCTGCCGATACCACTGATTGGCCGTTTTCTCTGCTGCCCATAGGACAGGTGCCGTACGGTTGATCTGCTGCATGACCTACATGCCGTACCACACAGCGCCAATATTCGTCTGTACCGTACCGAAGCTGATCACACGGTGGAGCTTTTAGTTTTCTTGTCCTTAAACCTAGCTTTGCAAACTCTTCACTGTGTAAAATCTTAAGACATTCCGCAATGCCACGCAAAATTTCTTCCATATCGTTTGGATGATTTAGGAAATTAGTGTAGATTAACGGATAGTCCATAGGGTTAGCAGTGGCAAGTTTAAGGAAACCTTTCGAAGCTGGCTGTAAGTGGATGAGTCCGAGCGAGAAATACTCTCGCATATTCCGTGGTTCGTACTGGAACAGAATTTCATGGCTTGGATTTTCAAGTTTTGCTTGTGGCTCAGTGTTTACAAATGCAAGTGCTTCCAACTTCTTTGGTGATACAGCGGTCGTTAAGGTTCGGTTTGTTGCTAAATGTAATGGAAATGATATGTATCGTAGGTTCATATTTTTCCCAACAGGTAGATCTTCCCGTATCGGAATACCCAGAGCTTCCAGTTGCTCTTTTGGGCCAACGCCGGATAGCAGTAGGAGATGGGGTGTGAATATGGGTCCTGCCGAAAGAATCACCTCTTTGGTTGCTCGTATTTTACGCTCTTGGCCTTTAACAATTACTTTCACGCCGACCGCTTGTTTGGTTCGGGAATTGATTAACACCTTGGTAACTCGTGCTGACGTCATGATGTGCAGATTGGTAAAAAGTTGCTTGTAGGGTAAAATGTACGCGTCGGTGGATGTAATGCGCCTTCCGCGGCGGTTTGTTACTTGCACGTAGTCTACGGTGTTGTTCGTTTCTGTATTGTAATCGGCCGTTCGTAAACCGATGCGATTGCAAGCAGCGACAAAAGTATTAACGAGGGAAGACTTTTCTTCCATTCGGAGAATTGGTACTGGACCACCTTTTCCGCGCTGTTGTCGTTCGAAAAAGACGGTGGAAACGTTGTTGCGATAATTTTCGAGCTTCAAGAAGTATGGCAGTAAGTTTCGGTAGGCCCATTCCTTATTGCCTTGCTTCGCCCACGTATCATAATCCTCCTCACTACCCCTGACGTACAGCATGTTGTTGATCAAAGTGTTTCCTCCCAATCCCTTACCGGACGGTATTTCGCACCGACGATCATGATCTCCTGCGGAGTGAAATAGTTCATATTAACGAGAAGTTTACACTTAATCTTCTTTGCGTCACTTGCTCACCGAGACAGGATTGCATCTGAGGCTCGGCTCTAATGTTCCAGCTAAGATACTGGCCATCTTTGGACGCGTCACCCGCTTCAATTAGCAAAATATTCCACTGTTGTAACTCTGCCAACCGGCTTGCGATCACCGAACCGGCCGTACCACCACCAACAACAATAAAATCGTACACAGTCCTATAGCTCGCCGCATCTGTGAATTAAGCGAGAAGGTTCATTGACACGTTTATTCGGCGCTTGACATTATCGCGCGGAGCGCCCGCGTGGTGCGAGAACTCTACCGGGTAGACTTGATGGCGGCGGCTTTGGTGGAGAAGATGGTGTCGTTGGTAGCACGAAGTTATCATGTAACCATTGCTGCTTTTTTATGTAGAGTGGCCCCCATAAAAAGGATTGTGCTATGCCTGCAATGGCAGAAACGATCAGGAACGGTGAACTGCTGATCCAGTGCATGCTGTTTTCGGAAAACACTAAGAAATCACTTCAGGTAACGGGTATTCACTGTGCGAACCTGTGCGTTTAGCATAAATTCACGATACGACCGTCTAGACGATCGAAAGCCAACTGTTAAACCGGCATCAGAACAAATGCGTCGCCACTGTTGCCATTCTCGATCATTTTGGGGTTTGATTCTTGCTGATTCCCTAGAGTGAAAGAAAGCGAGCGATGGATTGCTTTAACAGGTTTCGTGATTATAATGGGAAATATTAAACATTTGCCTACGTTTTGTTTATTCGACCAACTTCCTGTACAAACGAATTGGCATTACGCTCGTTCCATAAGTATGGGAACGCTCGTGTGATGGAAAATAAAACTATGTAAAAAAATGTGGCCTCACTTCAAATATTACATTAGCAAATAAAAGCGTGAAGCATTTGCGATACTTTTCCACCAGTTAAACCAACAGTATGTTACGCATTTGATGTGATAAACGTCGAAAACCTGTTTCCTCTTCTACGGTTTACGGTTGCCATTCTGCGTGGAGCAGTTTTATAGAGGAGACCAGACCACTGGAATGCTAACGAAAGAATCCTGGGGTGATAATTTTATGAAGATCATCCCAAACCTGAAGAACTTATGTTCTGAAGCAATCACTCATACAATGGCAGTTTTGTTCTATTTGAATTGTTGATATTACTACAATTCCGGGTTATCATTACTCTTGCTCATGCCATGCTTGAACGTGCTCATGAACGTGCTTCATCAAGATTCAATTTAAGACGAGAACATTTTTCCTTATATTTATTGCTATCCGGAAGAAAACCTTCCGATGCGTGAAGGCTTCTGAGAGGAAGGATTTGCTCGCGCAGTTCTCGTCTGAATTTATCAGGTACCATCAATTTATTCACTCTTTTTCTAAAGGACATTTACGCGACAAAAAAAAGTTTATCTAGACTTCTGCAAAGCATATAGACCGTATCTTAGTTTCCGACGTACGACGTGAAAATATCAATCGGTGTTGACTGCTTTTCCAGCTGTCACTTCTTTTATAACCGCTATCAATCGTTCAGGGTTTTTGTTGTAACCGTGGCAAGATGGATATTTCTCAATCCTTCCTAACAACGAAAAATGCTTCTCGCGTGGGCGGGTTAAGGTAGGTCACGTTAGATGGTTTCAAGTTCAGCGACGGTAGCTACGCAATGGTGAACGCAGCTGGATAGCTCCGGTACTCGGTGAGATGGGGGTTTGGTCTGATGGTTACATAAACGTAAAAGCAGTCGTACAATGACCTTCCAGTACGGCCCTGCCAGTGCCGAATTCGACCAATTAGCCCGTAACACGCGGGTGCAAAATATTTAAGTCAATCGAACGCGAAGTTCGATTGTCATGCCGACTAAATGCGGTGAAGGGAAGACACTTTGACTAACACAACAAATTTAGTTCCTTTTCGTGTTGTGTCTGTGAGTGAAGGTATCATCTGCAAAAAGTTTCAATGAGATAGTATTTTGATCACGATACTGTGTAACTTGGTCGAAGATTTCCAAATTCGATAGTCACTTAATTCTAATAAAACGTGTGAAAACGTTGTGGAGCGTTTAAAACAAAAATGGCTTAAGCATCTTCAAAAAAGAATAACAAAGTTAAAGAAGCATCAACATTTTAACGATCTACCTCCGTTTGCTGTACATTAGTTTTATGTTTTGCCCCAAAACGGACCACGTACTTTACAATATTCCATTGAGTATCCTAATGGAGGTGCCAAAGAAGGAATAAAAATAAAATACAATAGTACATTCACCTGTCGGCATTAGTGAATTTTGAAACCAGTATTTGTTGGCACATGCGACAAAAACTTCAAAGCTGGCAGCTCTGCTGACCCACTAATCGTTGAGGTTATCAAGCTGGTTAAATGGTATGGTGTTCAGGGGTATAATCCTAAACAACCCGGTGACGATTCTAGTAACTTTTTTTTTCGTGGGTTTTGACACGACATCGAACGATTGCTAATCAGCCCATTGACAGTATGAATTCCAAGTCTGCTAGGCTTCTGTCAAGGTTCTTGTATAGAGCGAGAGCCCCGCTATGATCGCTACACACCGCAAAAACCGGAAAAACTCCTTTGCAACCAACAACAAAGACGATGCAAACGGTAGACTTGGGCTTCCTGCGGATGAGATGTTCCGTATCTTGTTGAAAAACATTAAAGTCCGTATGTAATGTCAGTGCTTTTAGGTTCCTTCCGTGTTTTGCGGGTGAATCTGTGATGGTATCTGTAAAACAAGAATAAGCTGAGTATAAACAAAGGATGTAGAGTTTTTAAAAATTTAATTTGTGTTCCAAAACTCCCAAAAGCCCTACGAGATGTAAAATTTGTACTGACTGCTCAAAACAAGACCTAAATTACTTTCTTTGTATGTTGGTACTACTTATGTTGAAAGAGAAAAGGGAAAAAGATGTCAAAACACTGTAAAGATATGCATCAGATCATTATCAGAAAGACATTTTTTTTACGAGTACCTCGTCAGTTGTAAGTAGTCTGGTTCAAAAAGCATATTTTTGATATTCGACGTCTTAACGATTCATAGATGTTCGATTGTGAGTGCCCTCCTGCATCAAGATTGACAATAAATAAGAAACGTTTTTTTTTAAATACGATCCTGCACCACTAACGTGGTGTGCGTGACCGTGACGTATCGAGTGGTACTACGCGATACAGGAACCTCACCACTGACACTAACCGCACCTCAAGCCGTGCGGAATTTTTATGGTCCCCAACTGCAATGGTCATTTTGGGTAGGTTTGTTATTGTTGCCTTGCTGTGTGTGTGTTGTGTGTGTGTGTTTATCAACCCTGCACCGTGTTCTGCTGTCTTTATATGCATCGTACGAAGGGTGAGGATGGTAAATCGCTGAGGCGGAAAGCAGATAGCTAGTGAGATAGAGGAATGCTTTTGGAAATCTAAATGAACCACTTTTTTGGTGAGTGTCACTGTATGCAACCGGTCAAGATAGAAGATAGAGAAGGATGCACGCACCAGTAGCGAAGGATTTGACAAAAAACAGCAGTAGTGTTAACACGATCAAATATCGTTAGTTTAGTATCGGTCCGGACACCGAGTAGAGTTGATCGTTTTTGGGTCGGGGTCGCACATAAAAGGCTGACGTGCATAGGTAGAGTTAGTAACGATGAGTGCGATAATATTGTGCAATAGAAATAATCGCTTACTGCAAGTGGTTCTACTGTGTTTGTGTCTTACGATAAGATGCTCGATGTGTCAGTGTCCGGATGTGGGCGGTACTGATGACAGTGACTCTGCAAATGTGCGATCTTTACAGGAGAATAGTGTAAAACAGGCGCAATTGTTGAAGAAGTATGATTTTATAATAGTGGGTGCGAGCCCTTCGGGATGCTTGCTAGCAAACCGATTAAGTGAGATAAAGGATTGGAATGTGCTGCTGATTGAGGCGGGTGAGCAGGAGAACCTCTTCGTGCAGGTGCCGATCTTTTCGGCCTATCTACAGTCAACTAGCTATAATTGGGGATACCTTGCCGAACCACAGAACTATTCCTGTTGGGGTAAGGATAAGCGAATGCGATGCGATGCGTTAAAGCAGACTATATATTGCAACGTTATCATATCTTTGCAGGGATGAAGGATCAACGATGTAGCTATCCACGTGGCAAGGGTCTTGGTGGGTCGACTCTGATCAATTATATGATGTACGTGCGGGGGAACAAATACGACTACGACCAATGGGCTGCGGCCGGTAATGAAGGGTGGTCTTATGATGAGATTCTGCCTTACTTTTTAAAGTCAGAGAAATCTTTCCTTCGCGAGGTAAGCAAGTATCACGGGACGGAAGGGAATCTGGATGTACGATATCTGCCCTACCGCACCCGTTTGGCGAAACTTTTTGTGAATGCGTGGCGTGAGCTCGGTCTGGATAATGTGGATTACAACGGAGAGTCACAGATCGGTGTGTCATACATTCAGTCGAACGTTAGAAATGGTCGACGACTGACCGCGTACACCGCATTTCTCGAACCGATACTCGATCGCCCGAATCTGCACATACTTACCAGTGCACGTGCCACACGCGTACTGATCGATGCGACGACGCAGCAAGCCTACGGTGTGGAGTTTATTAAAGATCGCAATCGCTTCACGGTTTACGCGGAAAAAGAAATTCTGATGACCGCCGGTGCTTTACAGACACCTCAGCTACTAATGCTGTCCGGTGTCGGACCGAAGGAACATCTGCAGGAGATTGGGATTCCCGTGACAAAGGACCTGCCCGTCGGACAGACGCTGTATGATCACATATACTTTACTGGGCTTGCATTCGTCACTAACACGACTAACCTTTCACTGCACGGTGACAACGTCCTTACGCTAGATGCCTTTCTGTCGTATCTGCAAGGCCAAGGACCGATGACGGTGACAGGTGGGGTCGAAGCGGTGGCCTTCATTCGCAACACCACGAACCCCGAAAGTGCGGCCACACCGGCCAACCTGCCCAATATTGAGTACATTCTGACCGGTGGATCGCAGGCGGCCGATCATGGCAGCGGCATACGTAGCGGGTTCCGGTTGACGGACACGATTTACAGCATCTATAAACCGTTGGAAGCGAACGAACGGGACGCAATGACGGTCAATATCGTGTTACTGCATCCGAAGTCGAAAGGCTACCTGCGCCTGAAAAGCTGCAACCCGCTGCACTGGCCTCGGTTTTACTCCAACAGTTTGAAGGAACCGGAAGATGTGGAAACGATTCTGCAGGGTATCCGGTCGGCGTTGCCACTGATGAACACACGGGCCGCCCGGCGGTACGATGCGAAGCTGTACGATGTGCCATTGCCGAACTGTGCTAACTTTCGGTTCGGTTCGGATGACTACTGGCGCTGTGCCATCCGGACGCAGACGACCTCGATACACCATCAGATATCGACCTGCAAGATGGGACCGTCGAGTGATCCGACCGCGGTTGTGTCGTCGCAGCTGAAGGTGCACGGTGTCCATCGGTTGCGGGTGGCCGACGTTGGTGTGATTCCTTACCCGACCAGTGGACATCCGACGGCCACGGCGTATATGATCGGTGAAAAGTTATCTGATTTGATCAAAACCGAATGGTTGGGACAGAATATCCCAACTGCAACCGGTATCTAATGAGAGGGTGTTATGGTGCATTTGTTATTGTTTTGAGATGAATTGTCAGAGTGTGTGTGTGTGTGTGTAGTGTTTAAGAAAAAGCACTGAAGAAACAATTTTTAGATGGAAGTAACCAAACAACCAAAACCTCACACACGTGGTAGAGGAAAAAGTTTGAAGGTTAGAGTGCGTGATAAGTGCTGCCTATATCGCCATGGTCAAGGATAACCGATAACGTTAGGGGGGATGGCTTAAAAATTCCATTTTATATGATCGGCGGTGGATGACGTTCCACAACCATCGGAAATAGGTTATATTCGGTGGTACTAGTTGGGGGCTGCGTGCGGTGAAGAATTTCGTGATCGTGTCTTGGAGACGTTCGCAGACCTAAGCGCCAATGTCAAACGGAATGAAAAAATGTGTTACCGATACACGAAAGAATGCTAATGACGATAGTTAATTCGATGATATAATCGTTTGTTTACCGTGTGAAACAGCTGATCGTTTGTGAGATCGGTGCTGAAAACGGAATGTGAAAAACAAAATGTCTGATGTTCGTCATTAGGTTCATAGTTAAAGATTAGTAGTGCAAAAATTATTACTGCTTAATTGGTATATTAGGTTCAATTCTAAGATGTTAGCAAATAAACAAGGAATAAAATAGCGGTTTGTGTACTAGCTGATATTGGAAATTATTAAAATAATTGTTGATTTTTTGCTTCCTTTTTTGTTTAGTTAAAAGTCATAAATCCATAGTACACGAATCGTAAACTCAAAATTTAACCAAAAATTGTGTGAAAAAGTTAACGCTCCGTCTATTAAAATACAATCTTCTTCCCCTTTTTTGTAATTTTTCTAGCTCGGCACATATTTTTAATTGAAAAGGAAATATTTTCTTGGTTTTTATTTCTATTAAAAAATACATCCATCATTTATTAATTCCCGTCAACCGAGCATGCCCGGGACAATGCAAAGAATAAGGAGGAAATGCCTTATTATTAAAGTTCATTGTTCCAGTCACACAGGGTGTTGACAATACGACGAGGATATGCCGGCTTACTCAATAAAAAATTAATAAATAAATAAATTTGTCCATTGCCATCCATCCATTTTTCAAATCCATTTATCATTTATAAATTAATTTTTATATAACACAAAAAAATCTAAAAGGTAGTTTTTTCCGCTGAATTTCCGCAAAAGTGTTCAAATGCAGCAAATATTTGATAGGAAACCAATTTTTTTTTTGTTTCTGATTTTATTGTTGTAAATCTAGGATTTAGGAGTCCAAAACGGCGAAAACTATCCTAAATCAAATGTACATACCTATACAAAACTCAAGACGAGCAACTAAAGTTGTTTGTGAAAAATATCTCTCAATCGACCTGAGCAGCGAAACTCCTTATGTAATCTCCATAGGAGTACTTTCTCTGATAGTTCTGTGTTCGATACGTTGTAATGTCTCATCATGAACGCTCAAAAATAAAAGAAAGAGATTTATATTTGAGACATTCATCAGATAATTAGCCTAAGGTTGCACGGTACAAGAGGGCAATATTTTAAAGAATGTTTGCTGAATATAGGATTCGGACAAAATTTGTCATCTTTTTTTTCATAAGAACGGCCTGACTTGTATTGGTTTTGACTTATGAATACTACGTAGAAAGGTTAGTCAGTCCTCACTACGAGGGGACGGTCCGGATTGGATCTGAACCCCGGTCCTGCCGTTTGAAGACCGGCGCCGTTGTCGCCTACACTACCGAGCCGCTGCTTTTTTTTTACTACAACATTAAAACAATATCACCAATACAAATCAGACTTGCAAATAAATTTGAGCTTCCCCCATCGTTTTCTCTAGATTCTTTTCGCAGGAGGATCTTCTTTTTTGCTTGGGCATCCTGCCGAAGAACTAGCGAACTAAAACGAGCGAAAGTTTAGTGGTGTGAACGACTTATCTCTTTTAAAATATCACTAACTCCCAATCGACTCGAACGAGTCTCGAGCCCTTCGACCGCAATTCTAATCGCATCAAACTCAGACTAGCTCCCTACAGTGAACCGACCTCCGTTTTCATTTAAGATCACCTTCAGCGAAGTCATGGCTGCTACGAAAATCACAGCAAATACATCTCTGCGGTTGTCAGAAGTAAGCTGTATATCCTCGAATCAAAAAGATCACAAAAGTTGGGTTCTGCAGGGCGATTTCTAGAGTTCGAAGAGCACGCAATACAAATCTACGATAAATTTCGTCACAGCTGTTATGAGAGTTCATCACTTCTTGAAGATCGAGGGTTTCATGTTCTTTCTTGAGAGCACAGGAAGTGTTATTACCACTCGCACGAAAATGATTTGTTGACAAAATTGACAAATGTTGACAACAAATGACAAAATTTATGACTTATTTATTCATATTTTAAATGTACTTTCATCATTATCTTACGGTTCTCATTTTTTCCATTACATTGTTTTAATAACAAATAAAACAAATAATTCTCGCGTTGGCGGTTCAGAGCTCTGTTCCTAAGGTATTACGCCTGCAAGTATGCAATTTAAAATTCAAAATGCGGTTCGTCGCTTGGTGGTTAGCAAATCTTCTCTATGCAATATATTGCACCAGTGCACAATGCATAAAAGTTATTTTTAAGTTAATTGAAAAATCCCGGATGAATAATCATCAATAAACCAATACATGACACTCATGACCTGGTGGATCGTTAGACCAAATAAATCATGGCTGCGGTGATGTGCGATGGTGTGTCTAGTGCAAGGGTCATAATTTTCCTCACAACTTTTCGTTCCCGGCATAAACATTGACCATTTCGATCAGACTATCAGGTTCAAGTGAAACAAACAGATCGATTAAAAGTACCGTGACGTTGTTGAAACATCCGTGAGTGTTGATTGGGGAGAGGCGTCATTAAATGCATAACTCGGACGATGAAATTGAAATTCTGATCACAAAAGTTGGTACTTTTCCAGCGTATCGTGCGCGATGGTGCCGGCGTGTACGTCATCCGTATCGGGAAGATAGACGAAGAATGCTCAATGCCAAACGAAACAGAAACTGTGCATGGTTTATTAGCATCTGATGATTATGTTTGCAAAGTTAGTTAAAGTAGGGTTGATGAATCACAAGTCAGTGTGAGTGAATCACATAAAATAGGCTAAATTTTAGATCGTTGGATACACGTTTCCTTTTTTTCGTTTGATTGTGATGTCTGTTTAAGGGCATTCGCTGATAATTGTGCACAGGTCTTTTACACCAAAAGTTCATTGATATCGTGGATGCAAAAGGAGCACTCGCAGGCAGGTATTAAAGGATTTTTTCAACAAACAATCGTGTACGAAGGCTTTGTTTGGCACAATCCTTTCACTTTTTTTTGTTCCTAAAACCTCCAAGAGTACATGTAAGTCGTTTGTTACAGCTTCCGCTCGTTCAAGACGCTAGTGATGGTTTTGCGATTCAATTTAAACTGGTGACGAGAGGGGAGGGAGGTAACACGACAGCACGACAGGTTTGAATCTTCAACTCGGCTATTCTATATATATAACTCGGCAATATTTATATCTCCAACTATTCGTTGGCTTGCCAACCCGGCAAGAAGCCCAGGATAAGGCAAATAAAAATGAGCAAAAGCCTCATTAATAATGTTCATTATTTCAGTCATCACACATAGTGTTGACAATACGGCGACGTGTCGTCGCATTTAATTATAAATAAATAAATAAATAAAATATTTGTTGGCCCGATCATCTTAAACCTGAGAAGAATTTGACCGTCTTGATGGTGTGTTGTGCCGATAGTGCGTCCTTGACAATGCAGCACCGATGATGCAAGTGTGTCCCGTTCACAGAAGGGACACGCCGTGATCTTGACAGTGTGGCCCTTCGATTCTGAACCATCGCATTACCTTGGCTTTTGTGCCTTCGCTTTCGTCGCACCAAACGAGTGCACAATTCAAGGATCATTGTAGTTCATTGATCTTTGATCCAATTTGGAAAGCGGAAAGACTGTATTGTATGTTTGCAAATTTTAATGTTTTGTTATATTCAATTAGAGTAATGCAAAGTCATGCTTTTTTCATCCTATTTTCCTTCCCATTTATTATTTAAAAATGTCTACTCATTGCGTGAATGTTGACTATTTCATTTCGTATACAACGTCGTTGCATCACCATCAGAATTGATATCGTACATCGTGTCTAGCTGCTCCGACGCGTAATCGATGTGATTAATCGTTCGTTTAATTTCCACAACAAACAATTGTACCTCCAGCGAGTAAGGGAGTGAGAAATATAATTGAATAGAGAACGATTTTGAAAACTTCTGGCGTTGTGGTAGCTTCTGCTAACATCAAAACCTTCACATTTTCTCTGACGTGTTAGGTACGTCAGGGCGAACAATCACGTGTGATTAAATCAGAAATGCATTTCCACAAGAGGCTATCAATTTTCACTACCGATTCAACCTCGATAAAACATTCCATCATGTGAGATTTCCGGACGGCAAAATAATGCAAAACAGACTCGGTTTCGTAATGTAATAAGCTAGACGAAGTCTTTTATTACTGGGTACAAAGCATCACTGTTCTACATTTATCACTAGCGATATTGTGCTAACTTTATAAATAATATAAATAATTATTGCTTTCTCTTGGGGGAGATCGTGTTTAGGAATGGATATAAATTGCATGCCGCATCCGTGCACAAACTTGTTTTCTAGTGCTATTTGACTGTGAAGGATGAGAGTCACCCTACCGACAATGTAACATCCGCCCGTTACATTCCACTACGTAAGTTCGTTCCAATCTTCCTTGATCATGTCGGCTCCCTTTTCACCGATCATGATGGTGGGCGCATTCGTATGGCCGGCCGGAACATCCGGCATGATACTGGCATCGATCACCCGCAATCCCTTGACACCATGCACGCGCAACCTCGCGTCAACTACGGCCGTCGGGTCCTTCCGTGGACCCATTTTGCACGTCCCCACGTGATGATAGATAGTGAAGGTAGCGTGTCGCGAAAAACACTTCCAGTAGTCATCCGAATCAAAACGGAATTGCTCACAGCCTGGCATCGGAATTTCCAGCAGCCGGGCATTGTAACGCTGCAGCGCCGCCGTACGGGTGAGCTCGATCGTCTTCCGAATAGCGCGTACCGAAATATCCAGATCGTACGGATCGCTAAAGTAGTTAGGCTCGATGATGGGATACCGGAAAGGGTTGGAACCGTTCAGCGTGATGCGACCCTTGCTGCGCGGTCTCATGATCAACGGGAACACCGTAAAACCATCCATGCCTTTACGCTGAATGTCGCCAAACAGTTTCTTAAATGTTTTCGGCTTGTAGTTGAAGTTCACTTCGTACGTTGGATCAGCAGCGATCGTGCCGCCGATGTGTAGCAGCTCAAAGTCTGGCCAACCGTCTGGATCGCGCGGGCGCTCTGAATCGTAGAAAGCGATCGCTTCACAGCCACCGATGGACGTAAAGGGTCCTTGCTTTTCGTACTGATACTTCATAAAATTTTCCAACCGGAAGACGTCCTTGTATTTGAGCGTTTGGGTGTTGTTTACCAGAAAGGTTAGCCCACCGGCAGCGGTATGATCCTGGAAGTTGTAACCAACTGGCAAATCTGCGATCGGTTTGATGCCGTTGGCACGGAGATGCTCGGCCGGTCCTATGCCGGAAAGCATCAGCAGATGAGGTGATCCAATCGCTCCTGCCGACACGATCACTTCTCGCCGGGCACGAACGGTATAAAAACGACCCTGGTGATAGAAGCGTACACCTGTCGCTCGGTTGGTACTGCGGTCGAATAAAATTCTGGTTACTTGGCTGCTTTTCTTTACGTGCAGGTTGGAGCGATCACGCATGTCGTAAAGGTACGCAACGTTGGTACTGTCCCGCTTTCCATCCTTCGTTGTGCTCTGGATGTACGAAACTCCGATCTGCGTTGGTCCGTTGTAGTCGACGTACGGGGCACCATTTTCTATTGCCCCTTGCACGAACGCTTTCGCCGTGTCGGATCGGAACCGCGGATAGGAGATCGTTAGTGGGCCGTCCTTGCCGGCGTAGGCAGGATGCGCATCGGGTACGACACTATGCTCGAGCTTCTTGAAGTATGGTAGCACATCGTCGTACGACCAACCCGGATTTCCCAGATCGGCCCAGTGATCAAAGTCGCGTCGATTACCACGCGTGTAGATCATGTAGTTGAGTACGCTCGAACCGCCCATCACCTTGCCACGTGGGAAACGGCACTGGTTGTTTTTAAACGCTAAACAATATTGATCGCTCGGTTTCGTCCGATAGTCCCAGTTGATGTTAAAGTTTTGCAAGTAGTGAGCGGCCATCGGGATGTCCATCAGAAGGTTCTCGCCCGGTCCTGCCTCGATCAACAGTATCGACCAGTCTGACACTTCACTAAGCCGATTTGCTAGCACACTTCCGGCCGATCCAGCACCGACAATCACGAAATCATACTCCGGTTGCACAATGGGTTGGCTCGGTAGTTCGTGCGTCATGCGCTCACCACCATCCTGCAGAAAGCTAAGCATCGACAGCAGGCTATCCTGGGGCCGGGTGAAGCTCACCATGCCCAGAATACCGGCCGCGAGTGGTAAATACTGCATGTTCTGGTGATGCGGCTACACCAGTGCCACTGCAATATTCGCTCGCTCTGCAGATCACTAGAATTAATCGAAATGCACTGGTTCACGGTCCTTTCGGAAGTATGGTTACAGCACCGGCACAACGCGGTACATCTGCTCGAGCCAAGGTTCCCGTCCTGGTGACCACTGCACTGAAATTCTGCACACGATCATCAACGCACACTGCTTCGCGACTACACTCGTACTGAGTCCCGCGGCCGTGGATATCATGCGTTTTAAGCGCTTACTTCCCCGTCACCAGTACTCTAGGCGAAGCACTTTGTGCAAATGTAGCTGTGCGAAGCGGGAGCTAGTCTGTTAACTAGTTTTCGGACGCTCCGTACTTCCTGTGCGGTTGCGCTGCTCGAATCGAGTACACGAAGGGGGTTTTCCAGAATCCGCACCCTGTCTGTGGGGTCCCTCCCCTTTGCGGCCCTTATGGGCCCAGATCCATAGATCCTGTTGAGGGTTAAGAGAATTACCTCTTTTTACGGATTGACAATTGCAAGTAGAACAGTGTGCGATTGATCTTGCACAATATAAACTGCTCGAATGTGAGCAAATCAAGAGTTCTCACTTTTAAAGTTGAAGAAAGAGAGATCAATCGATGAGACAGAGGAACGGAGTAGTGAGAAAACAATGAGCCAGCTAGTATGCGGAGTAGTAAAATAACGTGTAAGAATCAAGTGAAAGGGGCGGTAGCGCACATTGCAATTGATTATGGTGGCAGGGAAACTACTCATTCACCTGTGCGCTACCGTTTACCGTGCACTTCCCTCAGATTTAACGATCCGTCAGTTTCCCGCTTACCACCGCGCATTCCCAACCCACCCCAGTAAATGAATGCCCCCGGTAACCTTCGGCTGTTGCATGTTGCCTCGGTCAAAAAACTGCATTCAAACTGCACTGTGAGTTGGGATGAGGCATACGGTGAGTGAGTCTTTTCATTTTGCATTGAGCTACGTTCGGATAAGGTCGCGGATACTGCTTACCCAGCCCAGTACGGCTTGCTTACCAACACACACACACTCCTACGCTGGTGCAAACTTGAACTTGGCCGACGTGAATGCTACTTTCTTTGCGAGTGGTAGCGAGTTTTTCGCGTAGTAATCGGGGGATTTTTTTATCTGCGGTTGATGCATTCTTCACACTGGAGGCTCTGTGTATGTGCGTGTGATGTCGATTGCGTTATCATTCTCCTTGACCGGACTTTTCTTTTCTTTCCGGTTTAGCTCCGCAAACGGAGGAAGTCTTGATGTTTAGGTTTTTTTCGTGGGTTTAAATACGGTCACCATCACTCGTTTGTCCTCGAATGTAAGTGATGTCTGTTGTTGCTTAATGTGTCGCAAGTTGTTTTAATGATCGGTGATATGTTAAGTGAATTCTAGAGCAGTGGAGAAGGGAGCGAGTAACAAAACAGAATAGTACGAAGTGAGTTCTCAAGTGACGTGTTACTGTTCTACTTGGGTGAATTAGGGGATATTAAGGGTTTTTTTTTGTCGTAGTAGTTCCTTCTGGAGAGAAGTTAAATTTCTTAACAAGAGTTGAGTGAATATGTTTCTGTTGGTTGTGAAATTCTTTCGTTTGTGTCGTTCTTACAAATGCAATGCCAATTTACATTCCCCGGTCCGGATGAGATTTGAACCCCGGTCCTGCCGTTTGAAGGCCAGCACCGCTGTCGCCTACACCACCGGGCCACCCCGGTGCTTGTAGAATATTATATGAATAAAATATAATTCTGAGAAGTGCTCGGACCTCCTTGAACCCATTTATGGCGTATTTATCTATTACATTCAAGATAGTATTGAACCTTTTTTAATTCACCAAATTAATACCTATATCTAAAACTAGACAAAGCCGAACCATTAGATACATATAATCAACAGGAATGGAATTGGATGTCTGCGCCATGATACGGGGAAGTACCACACAACAAAACGAATATCCCTTGAAAGAGTAGAATGGAAAAAATATTTTAATACGTTTATGCTCACATGATTCATCTATTATCAATTCTGGTAGAGGGTACAATACATGATTGACCTGTTCTAGAATGTTTGTTTGGGTGATTCTATTCTTAATCCTGCAGATGAAAACAAACTTGATTTAGATATCGATGCAATATATTTGACGTCATAACAGTAACACGATGCTGGTAACACTGTCATAACAGTTACACGAGCGTTTAGAATATTTTGTGGCTGTTGATGATAACTGGTTTTCTCGTAAAGAAGTGTCATAACATCCAGTGGATAGTCACTTCATGAATAAACAAAATCCAGTTGATCGAATGATTTCATTGATATTTTCAAATACTAGAATTTAACTGTAACAAAACGATTTGTTAATAGAAGACTTTGTTTATTTCTGTTTAACCAGCTGTGCAATAAATAATTGTTTAATATTGTCCACACATTATTAGAACCACATAAATCACAACTATTGCCTTTTCCAATCCTCCTTTATCATGTCGGCACCCTTTTCGCCGATCATGATCGTTGGTCCGTTAGTATGGCCTGTCGGCACATTGGGCATAATGCTCGCGTCGATCACTCGTAAACCCTTTATACCGTGCACACGTAGTCGAGGATCAACCACCGCCAACCGATCACCTGCCGGGCCCATCTTGCACGTACCCACGTGGTGATAGATCGTGTAAGTAACGTGCCGCGTAAAACACTTCCAATAGTCGTCCGTTTCGAACCGGAACTGCTCACACCCCGGTATAGGGATGGGTAGCAGCCGAGCATTGTATCTTCTCAGCGCGTTGGTATGCGTGAGCTCAATCGCTTTTCGGATCGCCCGTACCGAAATTTCCAGATCGTACGGATCGTCAAAGTAGTTCGGCTGTATGATCGGATACTGGAATGGATCGTCACTGGACAGCCGTATTCGGCCCTTGCTGCGAGGTCGTAAAACCATCGGAAATATCGTATAGCCCTCCAACCCACGACGCTCGATATCGCCGAAAAGCGCGTTGAATGTGGCTGGTTTGTAGTTAAAGTTGTTTTCGTAGGCACGATCGGCAGCATGGGTGCCACCGATTAGCAGCAGCTCCAGATCGGGCCACCCATCGTTGCTGCCGGGGGTGCTGTCATTCTGCCATGACGTTGAGTCGTGGAAACTTAGTGCCTCACAGGCTCCGATGGATGCCATCATCCCTGTGTGTGTTTGTTCGTACTCCATAAAGTTTTCCAGCGTAAAGATGCGCTCCGATTTGAGGGTTGTGGTGCGATCGATAAGAAACGTTAGAGCACCGGCCGCCACGTGATCCTGTAGGTTGTACCCGACCGCGAGATTAACGACGGGCTGTATACCTTTCAGGCGCAGATGCTTCGCGGGACCGATGCCCGACAGCATGAGAAGGTGCGGCGAACCGATCGTACCGGCGGAGAGGATCACCTCGCGTCTGGCGCGAACTTTATGATAACGTTTGTTGGCGTAATATTGAACACCTGTGGCCCTTTTCGTGTCGCGATTCAGTAGAATCTTTGTGACTTGTGCGTTTCGAACAACATGCAAATTTGTTCGATTTCGTATCGGATACAGGTAGGCATTGTTGGAACTTACGCGCTCTCCATTTTTGGTGGTACTCTGTATAAATGAGGTTCCGAGTTGGTTTGGACCATTATAGTCCACGTACGGGACACCTGTTTCGATATTCGCTCGCACAAAAGCTCGTGCCACGTTGGACCGGTAGTTGGGATAGGATACCGTAACCGGACCATTCTGTCCAGCGTATTTGGGATTTGCATCTGGTACAACGCTTTGCTCAAGCTTTTTAAAATACGGCAGAACATCCCGGTACGACCATCCAGTATTTCCCATTGCTGCCCACGTATCATAATCCCGACGATTACCACGGGTGTAGATCATGTAGTTTATGACGCTCGAACCACCCATCACTTTGCCACGAGGAAACCGGCACTGATTGTTGTTGAACGCGAGACAGTATCGATTGCTCGGTTTCGTCCGATAGTCCCAATTGATATCATAGTTTTGCAGAAAGTGTGCCGCCATCGGAATGTCCATGAGGAGACTCTCGTGCGAGCCCGCCTCGATCAAGAGCACCGTCCAATCCGGCACCTCACTTAGCCGGTTTGCTAGAACACAACCTGCCGATCCAGCACCAACGATGATGAAATCGTACGCCGCTAGCAAAGTTGGTTGGCTCGGCATTTCGTACTGCAAACGCTCATCACTGTCACGGAGAAACCCGAGTAGTGTTCTTATTCCTGCTAGCTGAGGCTCTGCTGTTTGCCACCAGCTGGTAAGGACAAATATCACGCACCAAGCAGCAACTCGTCTTCGAAGCATCTTCATCCACGGTCAACCAACTCCCAATTTTATGGATAGTTATAAATGAAATGAACCTATCCAGTGTCAAAACTTCGGAACCTTCACATTCATACTCTAACCGGCACTAATTAAAATATCACTTCGCGTGGTCAGGCAGAACCCTCAGCGCGTCCAGACTAGTCGCGTTCTGTATAGTAACTAAAGCTTGATCATCCACGCCTAGCTCGCTGGGCCGAATATTTCGTGGTTAAAATTGTACCGAAATGTTGACGTGGATGTGAAGCGATACGAGAAAACGGGAAGACAAACTGTAGAGTCTTTCCATTCAAGAATGTGAGAGTTTTTTCATCGATTCGATTGAAATAGATTTTTTTTGTTGGATTTTCCGAATGTTTTGCCATGTTTCTTTTCTTATTCTTTTTGTTTAATTTAAGGGTTTTGGCGTTGGAAGCGTATGCAAATTACAAACATTTCTTGGATCCCCAAGCATGCTTTATGCATACGTTCTAAAACCAAGTTTGAGTGTCTAGATTAGAAACTGGTTATGAAAGCTTCCAAACCTCCTGGGGATACAGAAGAATATGTAGGGAAAGCTACGTTATGTATTATTGGGACCATGACGTATGCAACATTGTGATTGTAGAATAAATAATAAAGTTTGAAGATCCTTGCTGTTAGGCTTAATTAATTGCTCGTTTTCATTTTAAAACTTTCTTTCATCATGTTCACCATCCTGTCACAATACCCTTGGGCAGAGGTTATCACAATTTATACAACGACCTTCATTTGCAGAGGATCTGCCCCATTTACGTTCTCTTCTTTGGTGCAATCGATGTGGCATTTTTAATGAACTACGTACAGTGTGTACTTAATTTTAGATAGTACAGCGCTGAGTTAACTGTTTTAGTTGCAGTGAAATAATTACATTGTGTTCAATGTCATGGTGATTGTTTTTGTGCAAATATTTTCAGATACTTGTTCAATTACCAGTGCAGAATAATGAAACACGATTGTCGATTTGATGTGCGATGACTGTCGATAAGGGGTAGTTATTTAGTAAGTTAATTGATGCTCATTTACCATGTGCATTTTTCGCAGGGAGTGGAAATAGAAAGGGATTAAAGAAAAATAGGATAAGGAATAGTAGAAACAAAAAATCGGTTGGGTAAAACATCGATCTAAATAACTTAAACCGGAGCACTCAATAAGCAAACCCAGGGTACCCTTACTCAATTCGTAACAAGGAAACCGGAGATATCCTAAGACAACAGCTTTTGCTTATATTAATAATAATAAAACTAAACCAGTCTTCAGTTGTGTAAAAACTTTTTTGTCTTTTTGCTCTTACAGCACTTTAGACACATCTAAAGATAAACGTAAAGGTTGAAATCCTTCCCGATCATAATGCTGCTTGCACTTGTTCATCGGGAATTCACCATGCACCACCTGCACCATAAAATTGCAGATTTTATTTGCCTATATTTATCCACCATTGCACCGCCTCCAACAAAGAGCAATTACACAAAAAAAAAATATATATCGTAGTCCATTTGGGTTAGTCATAAACGTTCCATGTATTGCAGAATTAAATTGGATACTGCTGAAATGCTTGATATTGGCAGAAGGCAGAGCGTACTGTTTACTGCCTTCAGTTGGCTGGAATACGGATGTGAACGGCGGTGTCGTTCCTCCTCGGAACTGACACTGGATGCTGTTAAGCTAAAGACTAAATCCCGTTCCTCGGGAGCTCACGCGGGGCATATCGACTGATAGGTTAACATTTTTTAAGTATCCTCATAAATTACACCAACTGTGCAAACTAGCTGAGTCAGCAGCGTAAGATCGAGTGCAGTGTCGATTAGTCGATATGAATACGACCGGTTGCATTCATCATCGTACGCTCCTGCATCTTACTAGCGTTATTGTGCGTCGACGTGCGCACAGTGATGATTGTTTTCTTGCATCGGCGGCGCTTCTTCACGTGTGGCGGACCGCATACACAAGGGCCATTAAAATATGAGCGTAAAATTGACTTCTTTCACGTCGTCAATCAGGGCTAGTTGGGCGGAAGGCTGTACGTATCAAAAGGTCACCCGTGGGGAGGATTGTCCGGATCAAGCAGGCATGTGGGTAGGTCAATGTTGTGTAATTACTGCGACCCTGTGACCTTGCACTGATCTCCATGCTATTCGTGGAGAAATGGTAGATTTCCTTGAGTGTGAAAAAAGAATTCACAAGAAGATGGGAAGTACTTCCTTCAACTTCAGGTAACATTTTGCACATGATCTGTCCTCCGACGCGGCTCGACTCCGACAACAACAACGACAACAAAATCAAGAAGAGTTAAGTATGATGAGATTGACAATCCGAGTTCATCGTTCGAAAGGATGTCGTGAGATGGGCAAAACGCTTAAGCATCCGACGCATGGTTTTATGTCCGGAATAGTCCAGAAAGAAAGTTGTGTTGAGTAAGTGCTCGAAGAATAAGGAAACTCATAAAACAGTATTTCCCCTCTTGAGTTCTGTGGAGATATTTGAGCGGCAAGTTATAAGAAAAACAATTTTATTGTTATAACGTTGTTAAAGTCTTTTATTGTACATCATGCAATAAATGTCAATTATGGAAATTACTGGGTTGGATTCTTTTGGACTCAAGGTAATTTAAATGATCTATTTTGCAGACATTATCGTGATCACCTTCGAAACTTACCTTGTCTGTCATCTGGATTCTTTTTCTTTCATTGCATTGACTTCTGATTTCTGAAAAATCTGAGTGACTGAATTTTCTTTTTAATATTACTTAAGCTTTAAGGGAATAAACTGTCAGACTGCATTCATTCAGGAAAAAAATCTTTAAAACAATAATTATGAAATGAAAAAACAAAACATGTAGGAAAACTTTACCAAGCAATAGGTTCCTTATGTTTGAAAAATAAATACAAACAAACGAGAGTGCATCCTCCTTTGTATCCATCACACACCTCATGATATGAGGGTTTAAACAGATTCAGCGTTTCAATCACGTTCGTTTGTCCAATACAATTACAAGCTGCTCATGACTACCGGCAGTGATTGGGTTGCAACAGTTGCAGCAACCTTGAAATAATAGTAGCTCTGGAGTCCCCACTCTGTCAGAATCTTCAACCTACGTTCCATTACCATACTGGTCTTTTATCTTGAATGTTACACGTTTGTAGTTGTGTTACCGTATGTGCACGTGAAAGTCCGGGAGGCTTGTCTGGTTTTCCAATTGAGGTAATATTTATTTAATTATTCTACACGGCGAAAACGAAGTGTAACAGTACGCACACAATAACGCTTGGCTAACTACAGTAATAGCTATCGGACTAAGATTTCGCTTGGCTTAACGCACACTCGCAAGAGGTATTTCTATATTACAAAGGGATAATGCGACAACGATCGTACGATGGAATTTAGGGTGGGATGATCTCTGGCCTACTAGAGCTTGTGGGAGCTTTTTCGGGGTTTACGGTTGTGCTGGCTAGAAAATTTGCTCCGGACTTTGGAATGGCACAGGGTTGTTTACTAGTTACAGCTGAAGATGCGCGGTATCTCATCGATCGTGCCCTAGCCAGTCTTCTTTGATCATGTGTGCACCCTTCTCACCTATCATGATAACGGCCGCGTTCGTGTTACCGCTGACGATGGTCGGCATGATGCTGGCGTCGATCACCCTCAACCCGGATATGCCGTATACCCGTAATCTTGGGTCCACTACCGCACCGGGATCCCAGTGCGGTCCCATTTTGGCCGTACCAACTGGATGGTAGATGGTCATCGATATCGTACGCACCTGACAGTCGAGATATTCGTCTGATAGGAATTTAAACTGCTTACAATTCGGTAGCGGTTTACGATACAATCTATTGCCAAACTGTTTGAACACTTTAGCTTCACCGACACGGAGCGCTATCTTTGCACCTTCGACGAGCGTGGCTGCATCGAAAGGATCCTCGAAGTAGTTCGGATTCATGAGCGGATAGTGGAAAGGGTTCTTTGACTTGAGGCGAACCCAGCCACGGGACTTTGGTCGCAACAGCAGTGGCATGATTGTCCAGCTGTACGTATCTTCGATCGGGTGAAATACTTCTTTGTAAAGATCCTCGCGTAGACCAAGGATTTTTTTGACTCGAGCGCCACCATCCGAGTTGAGGGAAGCCGGCGCCATGTGGAACTGAACGTCCGGCCAGTCATCGGTGACGTTAGCGAAGGGCGTATTAACGAAAGCGATGCCCTCCAGCCCACCCAGTATGGTCATTGGACCACGCTCGTTAATCACATAGTTCATCGTTACGGAACCCGCTTCGAGACGGTTCTGCAGAATCGCTACAGGTTTGTCCACCAGAAACGTTAATCCTCCCATGCCAACGTGATCTTGTAGGTTTTCGCCAACAGGCAAATCTTGGATGGTCGTAATGCCCACATCGTCCAGATGTGCCCGAGGTCCAATGCCGGAAAGCATCAGTATCTGTGGTGTGTTGATCGACCCAGCCGACATAATGATTTCCTTCCGAGCACGCACATGGTGCCGCTTGCCACCACGAATGAACTCCACACCGACCGCGTGTTTTGTTTCTGGATCGATGACAAGCTTCGTGACGTGTGCGTTCATTGCGATGTGCAGATTTTTGCGAAGTCGAATGGGTCGTAGGAAAGCTTTTGCGGTCGAACAGCGACTACCTCGTCGAATAGTGCCCTGTGCTATCATAAATCCCGTCTGCCGCTCTCCGTTGATATCTCGATTTTCGTATCCGATCTCTGTACCAGCTTCCACAAACGCGGCTACTAACGGTGTATGCCAGGGAGCTTCTTGCACGGTCAAAAATCCACCCTGTCCGTGGTACGGGTTGCGAGCAAGATACGGATTTCGGTTGTCTTCGGATTTGACAAAAAACTGTAGCACATCATCATACGCCCAGCCAGGATTGCCTAACGATTCCCAATGGTTGAAGTCGTTCCGATTGCCACGCACGTAGATCATGTAGTTAAGCACTGAAGAGCCGCCAAGCACCTTGCCACGCGGCCAGTTACAGCGATTGTTCACCATGCCTAGGCACGCTTTGTTCGTAGGTTCTGTCTTGTACGCCCAGTCGAGCTTGCTGAGCTGCAGGTACGCCGCTAACGACGGCACATCGGAAATTTCATTCTCATCCGGTCCGGCCTCCAGCAGCAACACCTTCCACCGGTGGATCTCTGTTAGCCGGTTTGCAACGACGGCACCGGCTGAGCCACCACCAACGACGACGAAATCATACTCCGGCAGTAACGCTTCCTGATTGATGACGCGCGACTCCGGATCGACGCGATCGTAGCGATAGTAGGAGATGGCTCCCAAAAGAAATGGGATGAGCCACAGACTAGAACCAACGACGGTGGCCGTTTTGATCACAGACGATGCTATCAGTACATTGAATACCATATTTACTTGCTGCTGCTGTAGCAACTACTCCTTCGAACACTAACGTGAGTGCGATGTGCAATGCGCTTAGACGTTACTCTATTACTAAATCGTTAAACCGTCAATGGTTTAACTGGTACTCAACGCTCGTTTGCGTTGTGTAGGTGTCGTTTATCAAGAATTGGGATATTTGCGTCGATGACGCACTGTTGGATGTTGTAAGACCTGCTCCTGATTGCCGTATGGAACGGTGCATCGAAACATAGCTTAACGCACCGCCGCCAGAAGTGCTTCTCCGCGCGGCCGTGCCGTTCTCCGGACGCGATGTGAAGTCTCCAAGAACAAGTATTCTGACAATGGGCGCCGGTGATGGATGTGTGGTTTCTCGGTTGATATTTATCCTTATCCCGCACAAGCTGCTAGTCGATCGATCACCTGCAAAAGAGAAACAAAGGAGAACAATATTAAATACTGGTGTCAAGTATTGCACCGTGGTAATGTCGCTGGCGTAACTAAATACAGACATTTTATGAACTTGTTACAACGTGAAGTTAGCAGGGATGGACGACGCGCTGAGTGGACAACAGAGTTAATGTCATTACGGTGAAGGTTGTAGTGCAAGATTGTTAATTAATTTCCCGTTGTTGTTTTCTTTATCTTTCCAGGTATGTACTGATGTTCTGAGTTGTAATTTTCGTCGTGTTGGTGGTTCTACTCTCGGGCCAAGTGAGGTGTGGTATCTTGGAAGTGGAAGATTACGATGGACCTGATTGCAGATTGTGGGTAGTAAATAGTAACGTGCATTAAATCACAATAACACCTGCTGTTGCGGTAGTAAACATACACTTCTTTTGCATTTAATGTTCGATAAATCGTTCCGTATCCGAAGCAACAGTGTAGTAGTGGTAAAGTAATGTTTATCGCACGTGAAAAGGATTGTAATGAAGATTGTAAGTTCCGCACCGTGCGTGATTCGCAGTGCATGTCGTGTGGGATTGCATACTTGTAGGCGGATTTATATGATGCAAAGTTACGAAACAGTAGCGAAACAAGCGAGTATAATAACCGATTTGAATATTTTGACGCTAACGGTTGTGCTACGTTGCATTTAGATTAGTAAAGGGGTGCTAAAGTTTTTGATCGTTTCCTCCACGAAATAGAATTCAAACCAAATAATGTTATTTGCGTAAAAATCCAACAGCACACAAGAAAGCCATTCGTTGAGGCAAACCAGAAATTGGTTCAAATCCTTGAAACCTAATTTTCACTCCATGTCCTGGTTTATACACAGGATTTTCTATCACGCAAGGCCATTCACCTTCACGATTCACCAACACATTGATAGCAACGAAACGAATAACACTGTTTTGTATGCATGTCTGAATGTCAATTTCGGGCTGGATGGTGTTTGTGGTTCTGTCGCATCGAGCAATCGTGCCTGCGACAAGGTCTCCCGTTGTTGGTCACGAAAATTAGCGTGAATATTATTACCTTACTTGCAGAAAAAAACTACAGAAGTAGTAGTGATGGTTCGTCTATGTATAATTGAGGGAAAATGTTGACGGTACACGTTTCCAAAATGGGGTTTATTTTATGACCAACAAACGCCGGCTAACAATGGTTTGATGATTACGGAAGCGTAGAGCATATAACCTTTCCTCATTTGACATTTTCTACCTCGTGTCGTCGGGTACTATGTTGTTGAAAGCTAGAAAATTGCACTATGTTGTGCGACGATGAATTGGGACGACAAAGAAGTTGAGAAAAAGGAAAATGGTAGTTCGTAAACATTAAAACCTAACGCGCTTGTAAGTAAAGGGTCGCGTTTACCAGAATAATTTCGTGCCAATTGAATTTTGTTGCCTTCTTACGATGATGAATTAAATGAAATCAATCATTCGGTGGCTATTGCAACTGGAACAATCTAACTGCATCATTAATATACTTGTTGTCTATTTTTTAGCAACAATGAAGATATATTTCGTGTGTAGGATCGATTTCCCTCTAGTTAATTTGCATGCTCAAAGTGCATTTGCATTTTGCATATCGTTAACCAGTGGATTTTGATGCAGCAATTGATAGCTTTTGCTTTGTTGTCAATAGAAGCACGCCAGAAACTAGCTTGTCAGCATAAGCTGCAGCCAGCTGTGTTTGCATTATAGCTTATGATTAATGTGTTTTCATTTTGCTTCCGTGCTGCCAAATGCTGCAGGGAAGGATAAAATTGAGACCATGTGCATGGCTTGTACTTTGCAAACTAGAAAGTGAAGTACTATCAATATACATATGAATGCTATCGAATACCATCGATTTGATTATGGAATCTTAAAAAAAGGCTCTCAAGTGTATATTCCGTCAAAATATTCCGTTATTTAAAAAATCCATGCTATTTTTTTGTTTTGTTTTGTTTTAGTTCCCTGTGTGTGTCTAAATGATGGATATTAATTGGACAATAGTACTATGAAAACTAGTACGTTTTGAAATATTCTGATATAAAATATTTTTGTATGGTACAAAAAATTTATCTATAAATTAATTTCTATAATCGGATTATGGGAAAATACAAAACTGATCTTGTGTTGTGCGCGTCACTGCCTTCCGTTTTCTGTGTAAAATGAAAACTAAAGGGTTATGTGCACACGATTCAAAAAGGTCGTTACTGGCGACGATGTACGTCCGCAAAACATGCGATCGCTCGTAGCATCGGTTGGTCGTTTAACCCGTAGGCGTGGCACAGTCGGTTTGTTAGATGAGTTTACGGGAAGCGTGATACGCGCTAAATCATCGTCACGTCACATCACATCATGGTGCCGGCTCGGGTCAACTAAGCTCATCGTAGTTGGTCGTCGGTTCGTAAAACTAACTGGCAACTTTCAGCGAAAACAATGCATTTGAACAAAGCTGATGTTGCTGTGGTTGCATCATCATCATCATCATCCTCGTTTTCCTTGCGAAGATGAGCCCGATTCCGGCTGGCAATCTGGGCCACAGATAACTTCCGAAGCATCTACGAAGCACGCATAACGAATGCGGTACAGCTCGAAGAGGGCTTACGATATGTGCTGCTGGACAGAGCCTGCTACTTAAGCGTTGCAGCACCTCCGTTTGTTGAGGGATTACGAACCAGAATCAGGAAAGGCGATACTGTGTGTGTGTATGGGGGCAGACCGTGTATAGTCAAATGATACCAACGGAAAGTAAAAGTTGTTCAAGCACACGTTCACAGCAGGACCCGTGGATCGGTGGTAGAGCCTTGGTAGGATGCTGTACTATAAATGCATCGAGATTTACAGATGGAAGTAATGCATTGGGGATGGGGTAAGTGATATGAATGGCATCACCTACGAGTTCCTGCGGGAAGGCGCACAGCAGAGTGGCAAGCAAATGAGGCGAAACATTTGTGTAACATGGTGTTTGAGTGACTGAGAGAGAATGTAAACTGCGAGGGAAAAAGGGGCAGTTTCCCGCGTCCGATTTCCACTGACGTCAACTTTTGTTCAGCCCATCGGGAGAGCGTTGTGTGTAGCTTGAGCAAGGCGCCACTTCGAATTTACCGGAATAACCTGATTGTAGCATAGGCAAAAAAAAGGGTGAGTCGATAATACTGGCTAGCTGAAGTGTGTCCGGTGGCATAAAAATAGAAGCAACTCCTGCAAACACGTCGACATACTTAGCGCAATTTTATACAGAAAGAGTGTCACTATGAAGTCACCACAAGGTGTCAATAGAATCGATTCGAAGTGTCAAACAAATGGCGAACGAAATAGACTTTTCGTTCGCTTTATGAAAGAAAACTGTTTGCGAGACAGTTGGGCTGTTATTTCTGATATGGCTAAAGTTGGAGGGAATTCCGGAAATAGCTAAGCAATATATTTTGTTGTCTTATTCAAACTATACATATTGTGTTGTATTTGTTAGCGATGGCAGTTGCTAAAAAGAGGACAGCATTATCAAATCACATCCGGATAGAACCCTTATACGTAGAACTCAGTATCCAATTAGTCCATTAAGACGAACTCAAAAAATCCAGAAATGGCAGGCAAAGATCTTTCGAGATTTGCAGGCAGAGATTTGTTTTATTTTCATAGTTAATGGTGACATTAATTGTCATATATTGTTACACCTGTTGCATGCCAATTTCAAAATGATTGCTAAAATTTGATACTTAACCTAGTATGGTCCTATAAATTCAACTTTCTCCTCGTTATTAAATCCCATTCCCCATTTCAATTGATCATCACTTTCCATCAGGATAACAGTGACTCCATTGTGTGTTACTGATACAAAGATAGGACAGTAAAGTGTAAATCCTGCTGCTAACTGATCCTATTAAGACATCATAAAAAACATGATATCAGGCTTATGCGCATAAAGAGAAGCACATAGAAAGCATACATTTGCACCTACACGGCACCTACCTCGTTGAGCTACCCCAATGTCGTGGTTATGCGAATTGAGAGCATTTGTTTGTGGATGTGTATTTTTTTTTAGAGGAAAAGTACATATGTTTAACCAGCGGACCCCGTTCGTTGATGAACTCAGAAAAGCAAACCGAATGGGACGTAAAATGGGCATATGGACGAGTAGAGTGTAGACTTTTCGTTTTCATTCCCACAAAACAAAAAGTGGCACTGTTGCAAAACCCGGAAGCGAACGAATGGGATTGGTCCTGGGGTGAAGCAAACAGTAGGCAGGACAGTGCACAGTGGAGGAGAAGAGAATATGGTGCAGCAATTTTCATCTCATAAATTGTGCTTGTGGCGCTTGGTGTTATTTTCTGACGTCGTTGTTGTAGCTTGTAGTTTTTGTGAGCTCCTTCTGCTTCTTTCTGTCATTTCGCACGTACACGATGGCCAACACTTTCATTTGATGGTTAATGGTTCGGTGGTGGATGTTTTATTTTGCCATTTGTTGGATACATGTTTAGTAATAACGCTGTCGTATTTTTTTCTCCTTGTTTTGGCACCTTCACATATGAAACGGATGATGCAATAACATGTGGTTGGTGATGATCTTTGACTAGCTAATTCGATAGGATGTAAGCCGCTGTAAGCAGCCTCTGTTGAAGATTTGGTCAGCTTCATTTCAGGGCTATTTAATCATGCTTTAAAACTCAGAATTTACCAGAAGTTCCTTCAGCTTTTGTTTTGCATAACAGAAATTCCAAACAAACAGATGTCAGATGCTGTCAAATACGTTATACAGGTTGTAATTTCGCATTTCCTTCTTTGTTTCATTCAAATCGTGTTTTTTGCGCCATCGACTACAACTCTAGCCGTAGTACAGCACAGTTCGTTAGTGAGTGCATTTTGTACCTTGGCACAATGTACAACACCTTCGCCATGACGCATCCTGTTTTCGGTGCATATGTTATGCTACTACATGTGCATGTCGATCGCGTTTTCGGTGACGCAAAAGCTAGAAAACCATGAAATAATGGCACTCTTATGTATCATCATTTATCGCTGCCAGTGTGCGCTGGCTGGCAGGCTGGCTGGCTGACTAACGGTCGGCGATGCGCCTTTCACCCACTGGAGCGCGGAGAAAGAGCAGCCAGTGGTCGAGGTAGAGGTGGGTTTCGGTTGCAATGTAATTGTTTTAAACAACACTATGGAGGCGCGCTCGGTAACATGATACGTCCATCCACCTGGTAGCTGGCAATTTAACCTTTCGCGAATGTTCGCTGATGGCTCATTTTCCCGCAGGTTAAGTTTCTATCACCTTTCTCTGTTGATGCTGTTGCAGTTATCACTCGATTGGGCTTCCGATGGTATTAATTTCATTTGGATCGGTTTTCAAATGAATGATGGTAAGTGAAAAGTATGCACGTATGCTTCTTGCAGCTTAATTTTATTGTGGAAGACATAAATAAATAATTCAGTGTCGCAGAACCGATGTATCAGAGTAAAATTAAATCAAACTCTCTCTTTTTCGTTTTACGACCTTTGCTAGGTCATGCCGGGCATCAAGTGGCTTGCGACAGTTATTGATACTACATAGTTGGATAATCAGACCTCACTGCGCGGGAACGTAATAAAGACTATGGTACTTGACGAAATTTTTCTCTCACACTTTTTTAGTTGAAAAGTCAAAATCATATCTGCCGGCTGATGAGCTAATAATAATATTTTTTGGACCAGTTTCTAGTTTCGGTGAATTCTTTCTCCTGTTGGCATCCCGCAAATTCTTTAATATTCCTGTCCCAATTGATGTTATTTAATCTCTTGCTCTTGTACCCACTAACCTATCGTTTGTAATTATTTCTACAGCAACGTCCACTTGAATGGGCCAGTCCGGTGGTGCAAGTGACAACGGCGCCGGTCTTCGCACGACAAGACTGGGGTTCAAATCCCAACTGGGATTCAAATCTCGTCGATCCCCCGTAGAGTGAGGACTGACTATCCTTACTACGTTGGTGTTAATAAGTCTAGCATGCGGGCCAGGCCGTTCCTAAAAAAAGGGTACTTAAGACGAGTTCATTTCATCCGCAGCATGGGTGTAATCCTCGGTTTCAAACTATCTTTTACTATCCATTTCGAATTAATTGTTTCGAAAGTATTTCGATCGACATTCAACGATAAACGATTCCAAATGCTTTTTTTGTTGTTTAACATACTCCTAGAATATGCTTGTATTGACTGGCACTTTGCTGCTCCGGTGTAGGTGGCAAAACTTGAGTATGTGGAGAAATGTTTCACAAGGACTATTTTCCTGCGTTTCCTGATCTTCTTCTTCTTCTTGACCTGCTCTAGATTGAGCACGTCTCGTCGACATGGCCAGGTCTCCAACCAGTTTCCAGGAAACTCCATCTAGGGCTGCAGTCCTCCTTCCACGGCTGCATCCTATCTCCGACAGGTTAGACAGGAGAGACTTGATCCAGCCAACGAGCTCGCTGTGCCGAACGGGTCGCTGACGAGCACCGTCTTTGTGTGGCATGAGTCCGGCATCCTCATCACGTGCCCCAGCCAACGTATCCTTCCAGCATTGACTGCCGTCAGGATATCAGCCTAATCTTTCGGGCCCACAAGATTAAAATTAAAATTAAAGCGTTAACAACTGGGTATCTGGATGATTTTCATTTTTGCTGTGTTTCCGATAGCTTGGCTCATGGATAAAATCCATGCATGCAATTTATCCATTCTGCCTCATATCAAAACAGTTGTTCCAAATGAGATGAATGTATTGAGATCTTCCGTAATGTGTCTTCGATCGCTAGAACATCCAAAATCTTCAAAAACAAGTGTCTCATACTTTACAGATAGTGAACACAGTTATGAGGTTTTGGTTTTTGCTTTTGATATAAATAAGTACCATATGTAACATCATATTACATGATGTAGGGGGAAATATCAGACACAGACAGAAATAAATGCATTTTAGCTTTAAAAACATTATCGCTACCGTTTAATGTTACCACTTAATGCTTTCTGTTCTGTTTTTGTAATGCGGCGTTGGCTGTGTCTCACTGCACCACTAAGCTCGACCTTCTTTTATCGTAACCTGTTGCAACACGTCGACGTTCCGGTGCCGTGGTTTCCACGATAGCAACTTCTTGCACCGAATCGAGAGATTTCTCTTACGTAATGATTCAGTTCGATCGCATTCAGCCCGATTCGTCTCGAACCCGCTAGCTTAATTCGGACTGGCTAAAATGGAATCCACGGGCGTAAGCGTGATGGTCACCCGGCTTAACAACAGCAAGCGCATGGGAAGCGCACGTCTGGCCAATTTTTTGAATGTGATCGTGTAAGGTTCGATGAAAAAGTGTCTGGGAGTTTGAAGCTTTTCGATTTTAAGCATCACACCCCGGAGTGGCGAAAGTATAGCGCACGTGGTAGTTGGAATGGTGCGAGAAGCGTGTGTAACCTTGAAAAGTGAAAAAAGCAATTTCGAACGCTGCGCAGGAGGAGGCGACAGAAAACAACGCTCATCACTCACCGCGAAAACGTTTTTTCGCTAAGCGAATGTGTCGCGGAATCGATCGATCGATGTGTGGCAGTTGTGCTTTGTTGTAAGAGTTGTTTACGCTGACAGTCAAACACGGGATCACGCAAAAGATTTTATGTTCCTTTTTTTTCAGACGCGTCTGATAAAACATTGTTTATGGATCTAGAATATTATACACATTTCGTGTAATGCAAGTTGTGATTAGCAAGATTATGTAAACAGATAAAATATCTTCGGCTACGATGTCGCCTGATCGCTTCTGGATGCTAAGCCGGTCCATTATCACATCTTCTCGATATTAATTCCCTTCTCAAACACGAACCTGATTGTGCGCCACCCTGTGGGTGCCGGTGAGGCCAGGAAATGGGCAGACGCGTGCGTTGGTGGGCGTTTCGGAGCGGTAGAGGAGTTGAAGTTCACTGAAGTGATATAATGGCCGATAATATGCTGTTGCGAGCGTACGGCGCAGCATACGCCGCTGCCTTGCATAACCGCGAAGGTTGCGCACATTTCGATGGTTTTGAATGTGTCCGCCCTGTGTGCGACTTCCCGGGGACATTGCTTTATTGCAGTGGTTTCTTCGTTTCTTTGCTGGGGGACATCGACATGTTTTCGGTGCTGTGTGGCCTTTGGTCCGCTTATCGGAAAGTCGTCCCCCGGGGGAAAAAGGGAAGGGCACAAGGTGCGAGATGCACCTCGGCAATATCAAGCCATCAATCGTGCCGTGGAAATGACAAACGGCGATAACCTGACGTAAAATGTGTGTCAGTCGAACACGCTAACCACACGCTAGTCAGTCAGTAGTTCACCCTATTGATTACGTGCACAAATGGGGAAAGGTTGCGCCTTATTTTGGGGGTTTTTTTGGGGGTACCCCAGCGTATGACATTGGCCGGCATTCATTGTGTATATCATGCGGGATTTTATATCCAGCGTTCAGAGGGAAGTTTTATTTCCTTTCAACGAACCTGTTGCTTATTACTTGTCTGTATGACGCATTTGAAGCATGGGTTGAAATCTCTTTATTGAATACTCACATTTGAAAAATGATCCAAAGCTGCCTTTGTTTTTCGTCCTCCATTGTACTATGCCCCGAATTAGACGACCTGCATGCTGTTATGTCACTCAGTTACGTTTAGAATTTCGGATAAGATCGTCACTTTGCACCAAACTTAAAGTACCTCAACATTCAACTCAAAGCACTGCACTGCGACACCTCTGCTACGTCTTTCACCACTTTCGTTTTCGTTCCGAAACCGAGTAACACACTTTCTTCCTTCTGCTGCGACTGTTGGCAAGAAGGCGGAACTGCTGAAGGACACACTCGTGAGATGTAAAGTTTAGTGGCAGCATGCATGCAGGCAGACAACACAAACGTAACAGCTGACGTCAACAATCGTTGCAAGGGGGTTTCTTTGTACAAAACTGGAATAATTAGTTTATTTCTTTATTTCTCTTGTGAGCCTGCCGGTTTAACTGATGCACTTTGTCTGCTTGGGTTTCACTGGCACAGCTGGACTTCTGGAAAGGCGTTACATTTGCGCACTTAATTTCACTGCTGTTTATTTAAAATTCTCCCGCTGTGAATGGGTCACACTAAGAAGTAATTGCTTTATTATGGCACGGTGCACTGAAGTTATGTGGTTGGCAAAGGATAATTGTTTGTGAATACAAATTTCAAATCGAATCTTTTGTTGATGTTTGATCAAACGTCGATCTGGGAAGCATTTTGTTTGTATCGATTGTTGACTCGAAAGAAAGCCAATTGTCGTTAGTGTGAAGGCATTGCTTAGCATTACAAATAAACTTGGATGTCTTGTGATTGCATAATTGGCAATTGTGCAATTATCTGTTGGCTACTTTCGTTTGTATTCAATGTTTTTTGCTGATAAACATTTGGAAAGGTGAATATCGACAAACGTTCGATTAGGTTTGGTAATTCGTTTTTCCAGTAGTTGACCTAATGTTTAATCTAATAACATTAGAAGTGTAAACATTATTTGCCTGAGTATCGAACGATAAATTTAAAAATTCTCTTTTCATTTCACATTGATAACGAACCAAATACAGGGTGGTTCAAATGATTTCACAAGGATGACAATAAAACAGTAGCAATCAGTCAACAAGACAGCGACATCAGTTGGTTTTACTTTGCTATCAGGCTCAAGGAAAGGTTCTCTGATGATATCAACATAATCGCACATAATATTTTACGATTATTGTAGCATTTTTAGTGATGCTTGCGTTTGATGGGTATAAACATATTGTTACTTTTGTTTATTTTTCTTTAATTTATGATTGAGGGCAAGTCTGTACATTGCACGGAGTTTGTACAAAAATTTAAATTGAAATTAGAGAAGAGAAGAGAAAAATAATCTTAAATTTGTGCTTGTGTTATCCAAAATACCGTGATTCTTGTCATTCTGAAAACGGCTGTAATAAAATCCATTTTTTTATTAGTCCATTAGAACGGCCTTACCGTATTGCTAGATTCTAAATTTGATCTACCAACTTAAGCCAGCTCATTTGCCATCATTCTTAAAATAATCTTTTAAAATGCTGGTGAATTAGTGGAATGAGTTATTTTTATAACCAATTTACAGCCTAGCAATAAGCATATTAATGGTGTTACCATTGCATAATTGTTTATTGTCGCCAAACAATGGTTTGCTTAGCAAAATGGCAGTCAGTTTGTAATGATGATAATGGCGCAAAAGACACCTGCCCTGATGGCACACAATTTACATTTTATTACACGCCAAGCGTGCAATCCCATCACGAAACAGCACGAAGAAAGCATTTGTTTCATTCCACCAGTAAAACATGTCGTAAAAAAGCTAACCAACACGTAATATTTGCATTATTAGTTCTTGTGGGTTACAGCGCTCACGCCAAACGAGAACAGGGCAACAGGGCAACAAATATTTGCATTAACTTGAACGCACATCGTTTACATTGAGCACAGTTTTCTCAGACTATTAATTAGCAGCAGGCATGGAACAAATTGGCTAGCTTATTAAAATAAATCCATAACAAAACATAACCGGTAGCGTTCATCCGTGCGAGCGGATAACTAGACCAACTACGTGTTGGAATCGATTCGTTCAGTCTCACACATTCATTTTTTAAGCGTTTTTCGCGTGTGGTTGCTAAACTTACTCATCAATCGTCTAAGAATGATGCCGTTTTGGCTCACAATCACACAAATATTAGAGCGTGTCCTTGCACTTCAATCATTTCCGCACGATTGTGGAGATCCTCGGTTCTGAATTTGAAGCACGACTGCACTAGAATTATTCGTTACAATCCACGCACGTTTAAACAGCGTTCCTATCCTTCACGAAATTGGCTCACGAATCACCCACGACGCAAGCAATCAATTTTTAAACAACCACTACGAACAACCTATTAGATAATGCCTCGACGGTATGGCCGTAATAGCCGGCGTGCAGACGCGCGTATGCACTGGACTGGATCCTTACGCTGTGGCTGGGAAAATCCACGGTTTTGGTGCGATGCACACATACACACAGGGGTACGCACGCACGCACAAGCAGCCCGTGCACGTCTCGCGAGTCCGAGTTCAGAAGTAAGACTAATGAAAATTTTACACAAAAATCACCTGAAAAGCCCCCATCAGTGTGCTCAAACCACGCTGCCGCGGAGTGGGGACAAATGGGTTGTATGTCTTGGCATCTTTTACCCCGTTCGTGCGCCCGGCGAGGGTTGTAATAATTCGCTGGTGTGCCGTGCCGGGCAGGTTCGGTCGGTTGAGCGTGTGCATGGTCCGCTTAATGGTTCCCGCGTGGTGGTGACGGTCGTTGTTGTTGTCATCGTCGACGAGAGTGAGAGTGGCAGAAGAAATAAAAAGCGCATTTCAGTTGCGGCTCGGAAAGTGAGAGTATGAGCGGGTATGCACGGGAATCGCATTTGTTTGTGTGGAACCTTGAGGAGCAGCTGTGTGCGGGTGGGGTTTTGTATGTTCTCCTCCGCTAGAAGCAATGAAGGAGCAAAATAGATACGGTGGCAGCAAAGGAGAGGAGAGGTTCCACCCGGTGGAATGTTACATCTCGCACGGTGACGAGTGAGGACGCACTGGCGACCTAACGATCGTTTGCTGGGTTGCTGTGCTGGATGGTAAACAGTGCCTGATGAGGCCGACATCAGACCCGCCATAATCTTCAGTGTGCGGCGGGCTACTTTATTCAGCTGGGGTTGGAATTTGTCTGGAATCATCGCGTAGTTTCGGTACTTGTGTTTTTTTAGTGAGACGTTTTGTTGTAGGGGTGGAAATCCGTTTGTTCTCGTCCAGTACCTAGTTTAAATATGTAATACTAGCTGTTAGGCTTTAGCTAAATGCAGAGCAATCACCTTACAGGCAGGCTGTTAACGGCTTAAGCTTAGGAAGAATTTTTATGGAGAAGGCATTGAACAAATGAAGCGAACAGTAGCATCTCTCAGAAAAATGGGATAAGCGGCTTAGTGACAAACCTCATTAAGTGTTAATAGAATCATCATCATAGAATGTTTATTGGTCTCTTTTTACACCTAGAACGTGCACTGGCAAATGGAGACTGTGTTTGGATAATGAAGAATTAGACAGAAGGTTTGAAGCGTACTGGAATATGTGTTAACAAACTGGCTGAGTTTGCCAGGACTGTTGAAATATTCATAGACAAAAATGAAATTAACATCCACGAAAAGGAATTACCTTTAGGATGTTAAAATAATCATATACAGAAATTAAAAATATAAATTGAACTGCTCTGTCATCATATAAGCTTTTTACATCATTGATTGCAGCGTTTTAGCAATGTAATTTGAAAATCATAAGAATTAAAATTTGAATACATGGAAAAGTAGCAAGAACATAAAAAAGATGGACATTGATGGAGATGGACAAAAGATTTAATTTTCTTTGAAGTTATTTTAACCTATAATGCTTCTGGTGATACTCAAAATAATGTTTTACATGATTAACCGATACTGACACCGATAAGTACTCGAAAACGAAATCATTTATCCATTTGTCAACGAAAGACTTCAACGACTAAACAAGAGAGGAAATTATGTGAAGAAATCTGGGTTTAACATATTCTTTAGCTATTCCTGTGATAAGCTACGAAACTCATCGATCATATTGTATCATGTTCACTGAGTCGCCCCGACCGCTACCGACCTGCAATGATGCTTCACTTCTTACCACCATCAACCTCGATGATGATGCATGATGATTGCACTACGTCCGATAATCAGCCCACACTAATGCTTCCTAGCGCAAAATGGCACTCATACATAATCAAGCATCCGCGGGTGGCAGTTGAAAGTTTGCCCGTGTGCTGCCACTACCTTTGCACCCTGTAAGGCTGATCTTTTCCGAGCTTTTCCGACAGCTTCTCGGTGTGTGCATTTTCCTTCCTTTGGGTGTCGTTCTGTTTATTATTATTTTTTCGCTTCTCTCTTTCGCGTGTCCGTTTCGCCAGACCGTTTTTTTTTTCTTCTTCTTGCGCTTTGGCCACAGTTTTCGACCCACTTATGGAGATGATGTAATATTGCTCACATTCCGCCGAAAGCACTTTCACCGTGCTCGCCCTGAAAGTGGGTAGGCCGGAGGTACACATCGAGATGGGGTGGAGAACCATCGTTGGAATTAAGAGAAGTGAGTGTACATGTGTGTGCAAGAAGAGGAGAAAGAGCGTTTTTTGGATTATTTGCAAAGAGGAAAGCATCGGAAGCTTCTCGTATGAAGCGTGCCGGGCTTTCTAACATACTATCTTCTATTTTCAACATTAAAGGTATTGTAGGTTTATTAGCAATTTAAAATTAAAGCAAAAGTCTATTTAACTCCTTTTATGAGAATAAATTATCAGAAGTGAAAGACTTTTATAACTGCTTAAAATTATTTACAGCGCGTAATAAAATCAAATCATTTAAATATTCATCTCTGACAAGTTATTTCATCAAACGAGCATATCGAACCAGCGATAAATTGATCCAGAGCGTGAACGGAGCATTAATATTCAAACATAATTCATGCGTCCGCTGGATGAAGGAAATCAGGGTCCCCAAAAAATCAAGCAATCATCCCTTGCGCGATCCCGTGCCGGGCGTTCCGTTTCCTTCCGCAGCAAAGCGGTAACTTATGAAACTGCGAAAATTTTCTCGATGATGTAACTAGCGCACAAATCGCCGCTCAAAGAGGAAGACACGGTTCCGGGGAACGGGAGGATGCAAGTTGATTGATTGGCAGAGGGGCTCAGTCGGTCGGGGCGCACAAATGGGGCGAGTAACATTTGGTACCGCGTTTGTGGTGGAATTTGAAGAGCATTTCAAGTGAAGACAAACTGTGCGGTAGCAGCAGCAGCAGCAGCTTCAAGTGCACAGTGATCTTCTTCCGGTAGCTTGGGATGAAGTGGCATTACGAAAGGGTATTTCGATGCGCTGGTTTTAAGACAGCTTAACCGTGAAGTGCTGTTATTAATCTGCTTAGTTCTGGAGAAAGTGTACATAAGATTGATTTATCGATGTCGGAGAGATAATTGAACAATCACATTTGCTTTTCATTGTAGCGATAGTCAGAGTTTGATGGTGGTGTGCTCCGGTTATGAGGTTTTACATACAATGTAAACATTCAAAACATCTTCTTTTGCTATCCCCGCGGTGTTTAAGATTGCATTCATCCTCATTGTTATTTTCTATCAACTCTTAAACGAAGTATACCAAATCAAATGAAGAATCAATCGGTATTATGATTTTGTGTTATGAAGCCCTACTCTTGATTAGATGATGTTTTAATTAGTTAACTGTAATCGCGTAAGTTGAAGTGTTTATGTTAGTTCGAAATTATAGTCAAAATCAGATGAATAGACTTTCAAACGGGATTCTGTTTTTTAGAAAGGATGTCGAGTTAAATGTTCGTTTAACAGCTGTTGAAACAGATCAATTGTTATAAATATGAGTTTACGATTTTATATTGACTGGCTGCACACATTTTTTAACTAATCGCACTCAATTTCATGTTAGTGGCTTTTGTGTATCAATGCAAGCAACGAATTTTTCAATCAGAGCCTCTAATTTATGCCTCTTACAGCTGTCAAAGCTGTAATGAATAGTGAACTGTCAAAGCTGTGAATGAATAGTCAAAGCTGGTTGATGAAATTTTCAATTAGGTAAATCCTGAATGATCCTGATTGTGATCCTGATGATCTTCATCTTCAGGCTTTAACCGGAAAGCAAATGTATTTTTTGGTTAATCGATTGCTTAAATTATTCCTTAACTTAATCAATAATCGAACATATTTCCAGATTCAGATATTCTTGGAAAACCATATAGGCTTGGAGTATGGGAGATTCTCGTTAATTGCTTTGTTGATAATAGTTCAAAACTAATTTTATATGATTTTTACTGGCTTAACTACTTTCCAAATAATGATTGAGCTTGAAATCGGCAATGCAAATGTTAGTGTAAAAGTTTACTGCACTTTCTATCGTTTTAACAAACTGGAAGGCTCGTTATACCGATTTGTCGTTTACCGAAATAGACGACCATTGCTAAATGTTATCAATTTGTAATTTATAATTTGTTCCACGCTTGCCATGTTTCGGTTTGAATAACCGAATCATCATCACTTTATTAAAGATGTTATCTTAACCACGTGATACACCATATTTCCATCCATCACTTAGTACATCTCGTCCCGGGTCTTATGTCGGAAATACCTAAACTAATCACACATTGCGTGTCTCTATAACTGTGGGAAAGTCATAGATAGCGGCAATTAGACGCATAGTTCATCCAAAGACGCGAAACGTACACCAGTGTGCTCTTACACTTGGGTGTCAGCTGACAGTGAAGGGTTGAAAATGGCCGCTTATTATAAGAAAAGATTTTCAAATTTAAGCTAGTTGTCGTTGGTTTAGCCTAGTTTGAGTAAAGCTGAACAGACACATATGAGCGCATAAGCTTTGCCCGAATTACTATTCCCGATGTTTATCTCATCCCATCTATTCGCCAACCCCAAGGTGCCTTCTCCTTGCGTCGAACGTTTTGGGACGATGACGCAATCGTTTTGGCCGCCCGTTTTTCCGTCTTGGCTGTTTGCTGCAACCTACTGCCCATTGCATCCAATTGCAGCTCTAACCAACCAACACAACAGTCCATCAGACTGTTGGACGTTCTCCTCTAAACAGCCCCGGCAAGGCACGTAACCGGCATCGCTAGCTAAAACCCTACCCATCGAACCATCGCGGCGCTCTCTATATCTATGATTACGCGTACGGGGTACCTTCCTTCGTTCGCCGGGCTGGTACGACGGTACATGTGGCGTCGAAGATTACGTCTTCAGGGGGCGCTCACGTGCGCTCTCGCGAGATGGTGGTCCTGCACGGGCGGTTGCGGCTGAAGTTTGTCACCTGTTATCTGCTAGTTGGACACCGCTCCAACTATCTGAGGAAAACTGAGGATAGGAGAAAGAGAAAATGAGAGAGTCATCAAAACATTCGTTCCCAGTGATACGGGGGATGGGGGATGTACGTGTTCCGAAACGGGGTGCAAAAGTAAGTCAATAGGTTGATGACTGGTTTGTGTTTGTTTTTGTTTTTTTTGCTACCTTCTTCTTTTACTATGGCGAGGGAACCATTTTGGTTCGTGTCTCTGTGTGCCTTACCGAAAGTGGACAACATAAAGATGGGAAGGAGTGGAAACTCCTTCCCGTGCCTGTTGGTCATCACAATTCGGTGCATGAGTCGGCGCACGTAGACACAAAAGTGCGGACATAATCATCCGTACGATGTGAAGCCAAGGATAAAGCAGTGCACAGCATGAGGATTACTCTCGCTCTCTATTCCGTCTTCGGATAAGTGTATGGCGCGAAGAGTCAGGGTACCACGTGGTTGTGCATGGAGATCATTTGCATAATGCAACTAGAAACATCGTGCGTAGCGGTGTGGCGTCTCTCCATCAGTAGGCAGTTGCTTCCCGTGCTACGATTACAGCAGCAAAAGGTTTTTTTCCCCTCTCGAGCCAAGTTGATGAATGAGGTGGATAGCCGCCGGTAAAGCATACACATTATACTCACTCACTGCGTCAGGCAGGATGGTGGTCAGGTTGGGCGCATACTAGTAACCTTATTTTTCCACCTCCCATAGATGATCGGATAAATATTGGTTTCTTCTCGTTTTGTTGTTGTTTATGGCCCTCCGTTTCCACACCTCACACACACAGAGTCTGGGACGCAGCCACCGGAAAAACGAAGCGCTGTCACGCTAATTGCCTGTTGTGGAAGTGTGCCACGGAGTGATGGAGTTCGGCACTAACGATTTAATCATAGATATTGAAGTGCAGCGATGCCATAATCACGACGATAATGAATCCGCGATTATTATTAATCTGGACAGTAGTGTATGCGTTTTACGAATTCGCGATAGAAAATCAGTCGTAAATCACTGTTTTAGTTTGCACAGATAGATCCGACGATTTTTTGGTTGTTTTTTGTGTGTTCTTGGACACTTTTTTGCTTCATTCTGAATGTATTGAAATCACCCAATGTTTGGTTACAAATGCTGTAAAATAGATTCTAGCTTTTACATTGTTAATTTGATCAACGATTTGCCGGGGTACGTATGCAATTGGGAACGCATGCCTTCGCAATTCATTCGGTATAACTTAATTTTGCAATAATTTCAACATTCTTTCTATCGCGTTTATTTGTGGCTAGCGAGGCAGCGTTATCTGTGGGGAAAAAGTGGGAAAATTCATGTCTCTTTAAAGCTATTTTTGCACTGCGAGCATATTGGCGATTGGGTTGCGGTGAAGACACAGAAACAATTGGAGCTTGAAACGTTCAACACTTACGATGAACATAGCAGCAGTCCAAGTCAAGTCCGTGCGCGAAAGGTGCGTCTGGTAAAGTGTTTTGCGTGCTTGGGATAGTTTTGTTGTTGTTGCTTAGTTTTTCCCTTTTGCAATCATTATCGCATCAACGTTCATTACATGACAGGATCGATTTCATGGGCTCACATTTGTTAATCAGTTCAATGGCTTTGAATGGGCTATCTGAAATTTTGTTTTTCGTCTATTACATTCGCCAATTAAATTCCAACAAATTGTCACATATCAGAAACGAACTACAGAAATAATTGTATCCAAACCATGTATTGGAATAGTCCGGTGGCAGAGATGATACCGGCACCGATCTTGACACTGCTGGTCCCAGTGGCGAGAACTAACTATTTGATCAATAAATCTAGTTAGTCAGTCTATGGCCAACATTAAGCCACATCGATTGCCAACATTAAGCCATATCGATTGCTTCATGCCTGGATTAATAGTTTTCAGGGGCGGTGGTGAGGCTACAATGGCGCCGGTCTTCATACGGATCAAAACCTATCCGGACCGTCTCCCCTGGCTATCCAAACTACATGGTATCGGCAATCTAGTAAGCCGCCGTGACCTTAGAAGGTCGTTGAGCCAATAAGAAGGCTCTCTCTCCATCATGGGGAGATGGTTTTTGCAGACTTGATCTTCAAAATATGGTTAAATAAGAACCAGGTAACGGGTTAAGGCTGGTTAGAGGGTCACATAGATTTGGGCGAAAATTTAATATTTCCAATCAGTCATCGTTGCATCTCATTTAATCTGTGGATTAGCGCTCGATGCTCTTGTAGGACATAGCTTTACAGAAATTGATGTATACTCTAGAAAGTAAGAGTTTCAACTTCTCGGGGACATACTCATTTTTTTTTTTTAGAGTAGCAGTACGATCTGAATCATCGATACTGATCAGCTTTTGGTCTGGACTGGAACTTTAAAAATTTTTTGGAAGAAGTCATATTTAGTACCTTTGAACGTCTCTGTGATCGAGTGACATTACACTCTTGCTCAAATAGTTGTGAGTAAGTCTTGTTCTTCTTCTTCTTCTTCTTCTTCTTGGCTTAACGGCCTCTAAGGTAACGCTCCGGCCATGTAATGACTCGGGGCCTGTCATCGAATGGCTTACTAGACTTGCCGATACCACGTAGATGGATTGCCAGTACTCACCACGGGAGGATGGGATTTTGCTTAAATATTACCTTTTTTTCGCCCATCTCATGGGATGGACTGGATGGATGGACTTGATGGGATTTTGCTGTAATATTGCGTATCTTTTGCATATATTGTGTATGCTTCGTAATTGGTTTTGCCTGTATCTTCCTGATATTTGGATATATTTTGAAGCGATAAAATATGGTCAAATGATGTCTTTTCACATGAAGTGCAATATTCATTTGAAGAGTTCTATCTTCTGATCCACCAAATTCCATCCAGAGACACTTTTTGTAAATGAATATTTAAAAGTGGCAAGTAAATATTTTAGCGATGCTGATACCTACCTTTCATCAAACTTTTTAAATTGATCATTAGTAAGGAAACCTATCTCCTATTGCCCGCAAGGTAGCTCAAACGTTTCAGTTATGTTCCATATTTGTATCTTGTTGAATGAGCTTATGCAAGACTGTGCTATTCCCTTTTAGCCAACTTCTTCCGAACGTACATTCGGTTTAATAGTAACGGCGTGCAGCTCGCCGGAATCAAAAGTGCCCAAAGTAGTATCTATTGCGAATTCAAATGTCAGTCAAAAGGAGTGGCAGCTGAAAGTGTGTACCCCCTTAGAGTGTTTCCTTTTTTTTGTGTGTGTGAGTGTGTTGAAACAGTTTACCGGTAGTTTGCATTTCCCCATTTTCTCGTTGTACTCGATGCGCAAGCTGTGTACGGTGCGCACACTCACCGTTGGACGATCCCTGATGGCATGTGTGTGACATTGTTCACGTTCACGCACGGTAGAAATGGTTCCTTATGCAATTGTTTGTCGCGGTGGATTATGCGATCGCCATTCGGAACCGGACGCATGCTTCGTCACGTCATTGCGTCTCCACCAGGGCTGGGCGTTGGAGTCTCCATTACTAAACGGTAACCTTGAAGGGTGCCACAATAATAATGGATCGTACATGCGTTGTGTTTGCTTTAGATTAAGATATTGGCAATTATTTTCGGCATGCGCTACCATTGTGACAATATCTAATGCGAGTTAAGGAGGTAAGCTTGAACACGTGCGACATAATTAACAAACTTGTACAGTTTTACTTCTTGTTTTGAAAATTAATGAATTCAATTTACTTATCTTAGTTTTTTTTCTATTGCTAAAACTTATGTGTATGTAATATTTTTTATAGATTATGTGTTTATCTAATTATGGACTTATTTAGCAGCATAAGGTAAAAGAATATTCATTTTCATAATAGAACCAACAATAAACATGTAGAAAGTATACAAATGTATTACTGAGTAGGTTTAAAAGAAGTCCTTACCGTAGGAAAGAAATAAGGTAATATATTTTAGCAACACCATGAATAAAGTAAAAATATATTTGGTGTTTATAAGGTCCGTATTCCTAATTATATTAAGGTATGTTAATAAAATTATTAAAAACATTTTTTTTTATTTTTAGCTTAATAAAAAGCTTTCACTGTGCTGCGAAATCCCTGTTTTTGACAAACGCCTGTAAAAGCTCTGATATTCCATGTGTTCATTTGGGAATGAACTCGTGTCGTGCGTATTGCATACCTTTAGGCGTTGTTTGAATAGTGAAATAATTTTTAAATATCCGGCTACCAGGGCATATTGCCGTATTGCAGATAGACAAGAATGGTATCTTTTTTCCAAACGTAGTATACAAATTTTCAAAAAATTATGTTTTGTTTTTAAATATAAAAGCTTGTTTAGCATCTGTCATCAATATCGTTGTGTTTAATCCATATTTACCATGTGCTATCCATCTGAACTCAACTACTGATTAACTAATTTCGAAAGATCCAACCCAATACAAGTGACACAATTGCAATGAGTTATGAAAATATGTTTATAATCGTTGCCATCTGCTGCAAGTTTGATGATGTATCAACTAGGACCGTCAAATAAATGGAGATCGTAATAAGCGAAGCACGCGCGCTGATCCTCGCTTAGAATATGTAATGATGTGCACGTCTGCCCGTACAGTAATATGCGGTTAATGTAGATGGGCAAGAAGCAATGGATTAGTCCCAAATGAAGGAGAACATCTTCAGCACAACATACCTCCGATTATTCGAACTGAACCGTCCATTAGTATGTTGTACCGGATACGTCATGCCCTACATTTTCGATGTGGATCATGCGGCTAATCAGGCTTTCGTTTTCTCTTGCGTTGAAGCTCAGTTTTAATTGGTGTGATTTGCTGGGGGTAAATTTAATGAAGTTTTCGCCCCGTTTCATCATCACACATTGGAAGGTGAAGCGGCGCCACTTAACAAACAATAAAAAACGGGGTCATCGTGTGTACGGTTTGTACGAGTTGGTTGCGTCAGTGATATCTTTTCTTTCCGGTAGACTAATCACAACGCCTAATGGCGCAATTCAATCGCATCGGTTTCATCTATTCACTATCAATTCCATTTATTTGTTGGTAACGTTTTTTTTTGTTGTTTTTAAAGTTTTTTTTTCCACATTTTAAATGTACACAAGAACGAATGCATTTTGTAGCTACAACTTGCCGGTCTCGGTTTTATGGTTTTTATTCCTTACGCCCTTATTTTTGTTTTTTAGCTTATTTTTCCTACATTTTGCCCCGTACGCCACTCTGTACAAAACCCCGTTTTAATTCATTTCTACTACAATGTTTCATTTGGAAGAACACACGCACACGCAAACACACAAACACATACACTCACACGCCTTGGCACGTTCGGATTACGTGCGAACGGGTCACTATTAGGCTCGACTACCGACTACAGTAACTGCTATCCTTTGCACTACTGGGTGTCGCTGTCCAGCTGTAGTTTGAGCTTGTCCAAATGAAATTGTAAAAATTTTTCTAAAACAAAAAACTTCACAGTTTTTGCATATTACACAGGGAATCCTGCCAGTACCTTGCAGATCCCGTGCAGAACTACACATCTAGAGAACACGTAACATATTTTACAAAACTACAAAACACTCATTCCGCCGCACCCTACACACTGTATCAGAGCATCGAAGAGAGTATCGAGCGTGTGATTATTTGACTAGCTAGAGTTAAATTCCTTTCGGCAGCGGACGTCCGATTCCGAACCTTCCGGTCATTACCAACCGACAAGTCGTCCCCAGTCCTCCTTAATCATGTCGGCCGCCTTTTCACCGATCATGATGACCGGTGCGTTCGGGTTGCCGCTGATGATGGTCGGCATGATGCTAGCGTCGACCACGCGCAACCCAGACACACCGTACACACGCAACCGTGGGTCAACTACTGCACCCGGGTCCCAGCTCGGTCCCATCTTGGCCGTACCGGTCGGATGGTAGATGGTGAAGGTGAACTGCTTGATCGTGCACGCCCAGTACGCATCGGACATGAACGGCAGATGATGACAGCCGGGCAGTGGGATCGCATGCGGCCGTGAGTTGAACCGCTGGAAGGCCTGCGTATGCGAGACGTTGATCGCAATCTTGATGCCTTCGACGAGCACGGCCACATCTTCCTCGTGCGCGAAGTAGTTCGGTTCGATCGAGGGCTGCACGAACGGGTTTTTCGACCGCAGCCTTACCCAGCCGGTACTTTTCGGACGCAGTAACAATGGCAAGATGGTCCACGTTTCCGCGTTCTGGATCGGTTTGTACACGGTGTTGTAAAACCCGTCGCGTAAGTTCAAAATTTTCCTAATGTTCTGACCACCGTCCGAGTTGACCGAGCTCGGACCGAAGTGAAACTGTATGTCGGGCCATTTGCCGGATGGATCGGCGTACTTGGTGTTGACGAACGCGACACCTTCAATGCCGGGAAACGTCATAGGGCCACGCTCGTTGAGGAAGTACTCGAACGCTACCGGAACGGAGCTGTAGCGGGACGTTTTCACCGTCACTGGTTGATCGACAAGAAACGTTAAACCGCCGAGCCCGACATGATCCTGCAGGTTGTCACCAACCGGCAGGTCTGAAACCAACGGTATGCCTAGCTCGGCGAGATGATCCGCCGGTCCGACGCCACTCAGCATCAGTATCTGTGGTGAGTTGAGTGCGCCCGCTGATAGTATGATCTCTTTGCGTGCAAATACGTACTGCCGCTTCTGGTGACGCACGAACTCGACGCCGTACGCACGATGCTGCTCATCGAACAGGATGCGGGTGACGTGCGCGTGCATGGCAATGTGAAGGTTCTTGCGCAAACGCACCGGCCGCAGGAACGCTTTGGATGTGCTGCACCGGCTACCACGGCGTATGGTCGCCTGAAGCAACATGAAGCCCGTCTGGTCCGCTCCGTTAATGTCGCGGTTTTCGTAGCCCATCTCCTGACCGGCAGCTACAAACGCCACCGACAGTGGCGTTCGCCACGGTGCCTCCTGTACGGTTAGGTAACCCCCAACACCATGGTAGGGCGAGTGTGCCATGTACGGGTTCCGATTGTCTTCCGATTTGATGAAGTACGGCAGCACATTTTCGTAGCCCCAGCCAACGTTACCCTGCTCTTGCCAGGAGTCGTAATCTCGCCTGTTACCCCGTACGTATACCATCGCGTTCAGTACGGACGATCCGCCCATCACCTTGCCGCGTGGCCAGTTACACCGGTCACCGATCATGGCCTGACAGTAGCGCCGGTCGGCCGATGGCGTCGTTTGGTACTTCCAGTCAAACTCGGTGAGCTGGAGATAACCGGCCAGGGAGGGTACATCTGTTACCTCGTTCTCGTCACCGCCTGCCTCGAGTAGCAGCACCGACCAGTCGCCGATCTCGGACAGCCGCGATGCCACGACGGCTCCGGCCGAACCGGCCCCAATGACGACGAAGTCATAGTATCGTCTTAGCTGCGGGGAAACAAATATAGAGCTCGGTTAGAGGAAGTCCTGAAGGTACAAAGGTGAAGAAGAGTGACTCACCGTTTGCTGGTCGGTGGGATTCGTCTCCGGATCCACACTTTGGTATCTATAGTAATTGACTCCTACAGCTAAAAGTGGTATTAGTGTGAGCAGTGCGATAGGGGTGTGCGCAAGTCCTCCAGCTACTGCCGCTACGGAAGCGAGTCCAAGAGCCATTGCACGGTGCAGGAAGCTGATGGCGCCTTACGGGAAGGTTTGTGTTTTTTTTTTACTCAGATTTTGTAATTTAGAAAGAGGCCGGGTTTTGCGAAGTGAGATGTGATGGATTCCGAGTTCCCGTCCAGGTCCCAGCAGGTGAAATTTGTTTGCTGACGCACCGAAACACCGGTGTAGGATCGTGTAGTTTAGTGGCGCTAGCTGTATCCGCCGCTAGATCCAAACATCCAGATCCTGCTTCGGGTTCTCGGACAGTATTTTGGGCGTGTAGTTGCGTATGCCACCGGGACGCACCTTCTGGAAGAGTAGCTTCGCGTTCCGGTCCTCTTCCTCGATGTCCAGGTAGGACTTGATGTACAGGTGCTCGTTAAGGTACTTGGTCTGCCGCTCGACGCTTTTGTATGAGGAGGCGGCCGATGCGGACGAGGCGGATGATGTCGTCGAGGCGGTGGACGGCGAGCGGGACGGCACGGCGGACGAGGTCGTCGAGGAGGTGGACGAGCTCGTGTGGTGATGATGGTGGTGATGATGATGGTGATGATGGTGGTAGTCATGTGCGGAGGTACATCTGGAGGGCAAAGATTTCTCCTGGCCCATTTTATTAAAGCTCTGTACCAGGAAGCCACGATTGACCCATCGAGAGGTGGTTGAAGAGGGAGCGTGAAAGAGAGTGGAAGAGATTGAAAAAGAGAGATAAAGAAAGTTAGTTAAAGCTTATATAGCACACGCACGAACCCCTTACACTAACACACACGCACACACACGGTGGCCAGAAATAGGTGCATCAGGTGCTGCAAGAACCAGGTTAGTCCGTCTGGCTGACCACACGCCAAAACCACTCCACTACTAAAGCGATGAGTGTACGCCACCAGCCGGCGGTGATCTCCTCTGCCCATCGTCTTTTGGGTTTTACTTTGACCGAACCCATTCAGCTGGCTCGGAGGATTATTCATGTCCCGGCAGCGATCATAATTACTCTTCAGTAATCGTAATCTCATTAAGACTAACTGTTTCTCCTCTCCACGTGATAGACACCGAAAACAAAACAGAAAAAAAACTTGTTTTGATTCATCTTCTAACCAACGGATCAGGTTCGGGGATTTTCTGGGAAGTTACGGGACTCGCAATCGCTCGCGTGCTGGACGTGCTCTGCAAACCGTCCTCAGCATCTTATTTTAGTAGCGATAAAATGATGGCACGTGGATATCATGAAGGTTTGCCGAGGAGTCGTCAAGTGTACTTCATTGCCAGACTATTAGCAAATGAACTCAGGTTTGGTCATTTGACTTTGACTTTCGGAAATGTAGGTCACTTGAAGGAAGATACATTCCCTTTTTTTGTGAATGGAAGAAGAGTTTTTTAAAGGTGTGTTTTTTGTCTAAAGTACTTAAATTTCCAATTAAAACAACGACTGATGTCTTCATAAAGCAGTCTTGTTTTTTCTTGCTATTATATTATGTGTATTTACTTTTTCTTGCTTAATGGAGACATCTTAATGATAAACTGGTCATGACATTGAGAATATAGAGACCAAAAAAAACTCTCTGTTGTATGAAACGTATCTCAATATTTACATATTACGCTGGAAGGAAAAGCTTGTAAATATACAGCAAAATATACAAAGTCTACTACATTCCCAAAGACAACCGCAATCTCAATAACTCATTTCAACCAAGCTTGCTTATGTACAAAATATATAGTCCTAAACGCCATTTATTTACATGAGGTTTTCGACAAAATCACATTAAACCACCACCGGGTCAAATAGTTTGCCAATGAAATAGTGTCACGATCTCGCTCATTGAGCTGTGAAATTTAGAGGCTATCACTTTCGACCATAAACGATCCTAGTTGGGTTCCATATCGTACGCCATCAAAACCACAAGGCTACACTTCATTTTCCCAGTGCACTGCACCTTCTTTATGCGTGCGCTTCCTTCTCAGCAAGTTACGCTTTTCCCTTTCTTTACGTTTTTCACGCATTTTCTTCTTCTGGTTCTGCGAGTGTGTTAGCTTATCCACGCGAAACCTTCTTCCGTGGTTTGACTGACGCGGCCCGGTCGAGGGCACCACCAGCATATGTTCAATGTCAATAAGGAACACTCAAACACGCCATCAAACACTGCAGCCGTGCACCAATCATGCCCTCGGACGGAGCAGGTTTTGCGGTTTTACTACCCGCGACCACATGCACCGTAAGTCAAATGCAATTCTTCACGCAGTTGGTTGCTGCAAGTGTTTGGTAAGAAAAACGACCGTACACAAGCTGGGGTCAGCTGAGGAGTTTTTTTCTTCTTTGCTTTCTGCCATGTTTTTTTCCTTCCACTGCCAATGGTAGCATTTCCCACCGTTGACCATCGATCGTCGAACCGATTAGTTAATGATCACGTTTAATTATCGTACCTAGGGGGAAAGGGAAAGTAAAAGTGATAGTTTGGAAGACGGTGGCTTGAAACGTCAGCACCGCGTATCAACGGGATGTCAATTTTACAACCGTTAGCTGCCTAGCGATTTTAAGTGCTGGGAAGCGGCAGTGGTTTTATTAGGTTAGTTTATAAGTTGGAGCAGCAGGCTGAGTTTATGGGAATGCGAATTGGACGAATCTTGGACGTGCCTTTCAGGCCTAAAAATGCCAGATTTAACATTTTCATTGCTTGTTGGTCTGATTTCTGTACATAATCGGATTCACGCATGGAGCAAGCAACGAATTAAGATGGAGATATCGAAAGAAAACAGCATTCCTAGGTTGTATTTTTATCAAGAATCCATGCCAATGGTATTCCTTTATTAGAAATATTTAACACTAGCCGATGGTATGGCAAAGATCAGTGGTGAAATGGTGTTTGCTGATGTAAGTAGCGTATTTCGTTCAACCATGTGTCCAGTTATCCAAGAGTGAATGTGCGATCCAAGAAAGATCTTGATGTCGTTCCTCAAGTTAACCCCTTAGTCCAGCAAGCCGCTGGGCCAGAAGAGCTTGCACCTCTGTTAGAAATAGAATGAAATGTTGGCCGATGTTAAAGTTTGTTCCTCTACTTATCCTGCTTTGATACGATAGTGATTCTTACGGGCAATTTTAGCACCATTTACCGCCTTGAATGGTACGGCGGGTTTAAGTCCCTGTTTCAGCTGGTTGCAGTAGTTGGCAACGGCTTGCGATGGTTTGGAGAGATCCAGCACGTACGTCTCACCGTTGGCCGGGTTGCGGATGTTAGCCGTCGCGGTACGTCCCGCAACTGCGCCAATGATCGCGGGCAGCTTGCAGACACAGTCATTGAACGAGGTGCACTGTACGTTTGTTTGGAACTGCGCGTGTGCGGAGACGGCCATGCAAGCCAGCACCAGTGCGATACAGATGAACTTAGTCATTGTGTAGTAAAGGGTTAGTCGGTTGTTTGGTGTATGGTGTACAGTACAAAAGTACCAAACGTTGCGTTCAAGCTCAGAGTACGGGGCGGTAAGCACACCAGTAAGTTCCGAAGACGACTTGGCTTAGCTGAGGAAATGGCTCTAAGTTATATACCCGAGCAGCTGAGAACTTATCTCAAGTTGTGCGTATGACACTTTGCTAAAAGAATTCCGTGTTCCGGGACAGACACAATGAGCCTTTTTGTGGCCACAATAACAAGTGCAAAGATGTGCCAGTAAGTTTTCCAGCTGTAGAAATTTAAATTGTGCTGCTTGTATCGGTATATTGCTGCAGTTAGAATTTTTCTTACATGATCAAATGATCGTAGACATGTTTGTAATATTTTGTAGAGACGAAATATTAGTTTGCCAAGAACAGATCTGGCTATTGATAAGGAACAACAATGTGTATACGTAGGTGTTTTAAAAATATTTGGAATGCAATGTTCTTACTATGGTATCAGATCATTCACACACAAACACACACACACTTCATTTCTATAGTTTCGTGAATGTCAAGAACAGTCGTTACCATCATACAACAATGTATCACATTGTTCGTTATTGGTGTACGCGTACTACAGTTGTTCTAGACTGATATGTTTACCGTTGTGTACTTAGAACATGCGTCACAACGTTACAACACAATCTGCAACATAATGCCTTACTGTAATAAACAGCGAGTGGCAAAACCGTTATCCTACGCTCCGGGTATAAAATGATCCCATCGATCGAAAGGAAAAGTCATTCAGTTTCCGAACTATCCCGACTTGTGCTCGCTCACTCGCAAACTCCGACCCCGAAGACACACCATGAACAAGCTGTTCGGCCTACTGCTGCTGTTCGTTGCCTGCCTGGCATCGTTCGCCACCGCCCAGACTTACACACGAGATATCACGTGTACGGACTACAACAGCTGCCTGTGCCAGATGCTGCCGCGCATGATTGCTGGTGCCCGTGGTCGTGCGGCCACCGCCACCATCACCAATCCGACCACTGGCCAGAAGGAAGTGTACGACCTGTCCAAGCCGATGTCCGGTGCTCTGCAGTCCTTCTGCGCCCGTAATAAGTCCACGGGACGCAGTTCACGCCTCCTCTAAGATGTTGGACTACAAATTTGCTAACCCATCTAGCACGCATCGACTATTTGCCCTGTGTCGCCGGGATGCAGTGTAAAAATTGTTCGATGAGTATTTGAGATTTAAATAATAAAATCGTCATGGATTCTTTTACAAAAAAATGTCTTTCGTTTACGTTTTGTTGCATTTTATCAGATGTTTTGAATGGTGGACGAAAGGGCGTGCAGAAAGTGCTGGTGCACTCCAGCTCACCACAGGTTTCCCTGCGTACCTGGTTCCACAGGCTCCCGGTAGATCGTGCGTTTATTCGCATGATGTCGAGACTTATGTCGAACCATTTTGCAATGAATGCACATCTTCAACGTGTAGATAGTGCCGACACCGAGGTCTGCAGCTGTAGCAACGGATACCACCACATTGACCACATCCTCTGGTCATGAGTGGAGTTCGATGCGGCTGGGCCCGGACTCTTAGCAGCCGTTCGGGCATCAGGAAGATCCCAGACGGTGCCGATGCCCGATATCCTAGGACAGAAGGACTACGAACGTACGTTGATTCTGTTTAACTTCGCCAAAGAGATGGGAATCGTCCTTTGATCCCTTCCCCGCTCCCTTCCCGTATAATGTACGCATTATCGTCCTATTAGCGGATTGTAGTTTGTTATGTTTATTTTGTTTGTTTTTTGTTTGTTACACATTCGCAACGGTGGCATCGACATGCGTCAGTCGCTATTCCGGCCCCAGGGTCGATAAAAATTGGTTTAGGAGATCTAAGGTCGTAACTGGCGACCTTGTCGTCGGTGGAATGTCTGGATTTGATTTTGCAGTAACCTTAAAAGGTTATTGTGACTATCGGCTCCATGAATTTTGCAGGTGTCAGGGTCGCCAGCGTCAACATTGGAACTCTCAATCAATTGAATGAGGTTTGGACGACGTGAAGTTGTGACTGGCGGATTTGCTACTGTACCATCCCAAAGTTGTAGTGGCTTTCGGACTCGTGTCTTTCTGCCGATGGTGAGGCCGCCAGCCTCAACATCCAAATGCTGACAACGATATGAAGTGACGAACACCACAAAGTATCCGCAACAAAGGCGGTTTTCTTGGGAGCCAGTTGTAAGTCTCCACGGCTCCAAAGATGCGCTAACCTTAGCGGAAACAGAAAGGACAACATCTGAACCATACCTGGCAGCTACAACATCCACAACCGAGCTAACCCGGGATAAGATGCATTTGAATTTAGGGTGAAGCAAACGTCTACCCTCCAAATAGGATATAAGTTGAATAAGATGTAAAGCTAGACGATAAGATTGGATTTTAAGGGCTACGGCCTGGTCGTCATTATGAAATTTAAAAAATGGTGGACTGAATCAGATATTGTATAGAACAATTGTGTTTCTACTATTTGATAGATTGTACATGTGTAGTTATAAGATTCGGCTGATGGAGACATGGACTCTGTTCAAAACTGACGAAGTCCTCTTTGCTATGTTCAAGATGAATATACTCATAAGTTTCTTTGGCTTTGGACAATAGATGAACCACTACATCAACGAAGCTCTTTGACCTGCAGCCTGGCTCTGATAAGCTCAAAAGCTTCAATATTTGATAGATACCGTCTAAAACATAAAGTTTTCTTGCTGCTGTCATGCAGTCAAAGACTCATTTAGTTTCTTTTTCTCAGCTTAACAAATTCTTCGGTTGTATTGAAGACATACTAGCTTATTTCCATGCAAATTGCAAGTGTTCCATCCTGAGCTTATGCCCGGTTCTTTGTTACGGATGAACTTCTTCTTCCACTGTTTGGCATTACAGCCTCGAGATGTCTTGTCAGCCCTGCGTACGAAGAGAATGTCCAGACGAGTATCGACATCCGATCATGGCGTGTGAAAACTCCATCGGAAGAATCACTCGGATAAAATTTGATACGTGGTCCTGCCGTGTGTGGTCTATCGACACGACAGTGGTTGTATTTTTTACATGAGTTAACATTTTTTATACAAACTTTATGATCATTTACCATATGACTTGATGGAAGACTAGACGAATTTTCAATAGTTTATGTTAAAGAATAGCACCCACCCAAACAAAACACACAAAAATCACACAAACACACACACACACACAAACCTCAAAAAACCGATAGCGAAAGATTCAAATATGCAAAATCAAATCCCAAAAACGAAAAGAAGAAAGCCCAAACCAAAACACACACAAACACTGCGAAAGCACCAAGGCATAGAAGTTTCACGTCGGCACTCACTCGGAAGTCGTCCGGGGTGCATGGACCGGTTGGCGTAGCGGAGTAGGCGAGTATGGGCAACAGGGGCCCGTAGCGAACCTTGGGTTTGGTGCGACGTCGGGGAACGGCTGCTGCCGCTGCCCGCCGCAGGTAGCTGGCGATGGGCGAAGTGTTGCTCAGCGATATTGCCGACAGGCCCCCGCCGGGTGCATCAGGATCCCCGGTGCGTTCCTGGAGGCCGGGTCGATCCCGGTCCGGTTGCGGTTGGGGAGCGATTGTGTCGGCTTCCGGGGAACTGTGGCAGGGAGAGCGGGGTTGGAAGTGGGTGGGAGGCGGTATGACCCGATGCACGATCGCTGGTGAACCCTCTTGCGCAAAAAGGTGGACGCTCTTGGTCTGGAGCTCCCCACACCAGATGGCCGTGTCGAGTGTGGCTGGAAAAGAGGATGAGTTCATAGATGCTGGTTGAAGTGTTGAACACGCCGAAAGTGCCGAAAAGTTAAACCCATTAAATTCCTTCAAATCTTTTTTTGGGTGAATTGTGTTTTGGGTGTTTTATTTGTGCGTGGGTGTGTAATGGTAAGGGATGTGTTTGGTGCGTGTGAGGCATCAATCATCAAGATAATTGTCAAACGTTTAACGTTCATCAGCTCCCTCATTTTCGGCAGCTTTTGGAGCTGCGCCGACTCATTCGCCGATGAGTTCATTCGCACAATTAACACCATCTCACGAACGGGGAGTGTGCCTTTGGTGGGAGAGTGGGAGCAAAAATCGAACACGCACATTACGCCCGGCAATCCTACACAACTTTCACATTCCGTCGATGACGACCAATCGGGCGACGACGGTTTGTGAGAGTCGAGTTCCAAAGTCGACCATCTGCCGACCAGTGTTTGCTGCGCACATCTGGTGGAGTGACAGACGCCGCGACGTAGGTGATTGCGATCGTTTTTTGGCTCCCCAAAATCGATCCGTTTCGATCGCAACTCAAGGGGCTGCGCTCGACAGGAGGGAAATGCGAAATCCGTGTACGAAATTAACACTTGCGCTTTTTCCTCGTTCACCGTGCGGTCCTACTTCGCTTCAAGTATTGAAACGTGTTAATGATCGCGCAATGAGGGAGAGTAATGACAGGCAGGCAGTGTCTTTATCGTGTGCCCCTGTGGGTGTTCATCATTAGAAAGGCAATTTAGATATCGTAGCCGAAAAGTTGCATCCGGTGGATCTTGAAATTGTCGGGGGAAAGATTGCATTGGATGGTGGCACTTACATCAAATCAAGGAGGAAACCTCACTGAGCTGTTTAATGTAAAGTTTCTGTTATTTGGATCGCTAATCGTGTGAAAACGCTCGAATTCTAAGTGCAAACCGGAAGGTGGAGAAGAAAGGAAGGTGCAGCCAAAGGAGGGAACGGGTGCTGAAGGTGGCCATGCTAATACACTTTCAATTTTTCATTTATTGAAGTTAATTCCCAACTGAAGATGGAATGCAATTGGATTTCTTTTCCGTTTTTTTTTTGCAGTTTGTAGTCGAGGGTGGAAAATTTGGGAGAAGTTTTCACTTTCATTTTGTTGCGATCTCCATCTCACTGTGAAGCTTACGAATAATGGGGGATGTTTTGGGTGTTTGAGGGTGCATTATTGAATTGTTAATTTATCATAAAACACGGTTTCTAAAGCTCACAGAGCGTTGGAAATAAGTGAAATGCATAGGCACCCCAATTTCGTAGACAAACGGTGGCCACCAGGTAAGACAATTTCAATTTTGGTTTATCGATTGCGTTTCGTCAAGGTGTGCCGGTTGTTCTGTGTAAAAGCTGTACAAACCATTTCACACGCTTTATGCTGAGCTGCTGACCCATTGACTGACGAGGCCACCAATTTATACGGCTAATGAAGCATGATCATGCGCCGGTGATAATGCGAACCAATCGAAATACATTGCAGTTTTTGAGGGTTACAAATCACAGACGGGCCAAATTAGAAACATTTTCAGAGGGAAAATATCTGTTGGAAACAAAAATGAACGAAAATTTGTTGCAGTTTCGGTTTCTTTTCAATGTCTGATGTTGAGCTTGTAACAGTTTCACCAAACTGTCCACTTTTCACAATCGTTTTGATTTTCACAATCGTTTTGATTTTCTCAAGGAATTCACCAGACAAATGGAGCGAAATATCTGTTGGTTTTTCTTCTCTTTTCTAAATGTGAGACCGATGGGTGATCGTGAGGTCTTATGTAAGGGTTTTTGGAAAGGTCGTCTGTTGCAGACGATCGCTGCGGAGAATTGGCTCGTAATTTATAACACGTTGTGTTTTATATGTGTGTTTATACGTTTATAACCTGGTTTCGAATTTTCTCTACCATACACATGCATTTTTTTTTAAACAAAAACAGAAAAAAGATTCGGAATTGAGTTCATGGGTTCATTTGGAAGCGGTAAAGATCGCAACGAACGATTACGGGATGAACTTTGCATTACGTTACGGTTGACGTCAACGAGGTGTTTATGATTTTTTGTTTTGCTTGTATGTGTGGTCAATTTTGCTATTTTATGGTCAATTATTTGAACAAGAGGCAGTTTTTTTACGAGCCGAATTGAAACACTAATGCTTTCCAATTAGACTGTGTTTCGAATAAAAAATCAACATTTTGTGGAAGCTTGTTGTTCTGTGAAGGAGGCTCATGTTTAATTTACAGTTTGATGGTACGTAAAGCTTCCAGTTGATGAATTTATATTCATTCCTGTTGTCGTATGGTGCAATAAGCACTCATTTTGTCACTCATTTTTAAATTGTCATGCTGATGAGCACTCGTGCAAATGGATATTGGTTTTATCGCATAATTCCAGTTCTTATCACATATTCTCAAGGGTACTGAACACAACTTTTAATGTTTAATTGTGTGTAATTTGTGTGTAAGTAAAAAACAGAGCGGTTTAGAAAGATAGTTGAGAGTCAAGTTTTATCGTATTTCCAATGCGTATTTTTACAAGATGCTTGAGAAGAGTTACATTGTAAGTTAATTTTGCTCGTCAAAGTTTTTTTTTTGGATAAACGTGTCCAGCGTTTTTTATTATTTTAAATAAAACATCTTCATTTGCGATCCTAAAAAGATCTTTAAAAATACTTCAACTTCATTTTTATTATCAATTACAACAGTTGTACTAGTGCATTCCGAAAACTAATGAAACTGTGCATAATTTATTAGAAATTAGTGCCAAAAATGTAGTCGAAATCCCCCAGGAAACTTTGGTTATAGAAATATATCTCACATCGCTCATTTTTCTATGAGTGTCTATGGAGTTTCGATTGGAAATGTATCGAGTAGAAGCCGCACTTAATGCCTTTTGTCTCGTACTAACGGATTATTACGATTGATTTCTTTTTAACATCTTTTTTTCTTTTCTTTTCTCTTACAGGTATGCGAATAAACCAGTTCTTCTCTATATTTTCGACATCGATCATGTTTTGAATGTGGCATTAACCTCAAATAACACCGACTGCACTGTGCCGAGCAAAGCGAACAAGCCACGACAAAGTGTAAGCTCTGAACAAACAACCATTTGTCTCTCCATTTCGGTTAAACGTCTTCCTGGCCACAACGTGTTTTGCTTAACGTGAGCTTGATCGCACACATCGAACGCACGCGTGTACACATCATCGGAATGGAAATGGCGCGGTGAAGAGCGTAAAACTTTCTTCGATCTACCGAACCGCTTGCTGCGAGACGTTATGGTGATATTTATTTTATGTGTGACCCATATGGAAGCAAGGACGGCCAGTGGTGGAATTTCTCCAATCCTCACGCAACCCGTTCGCCGTAGCGGATAGATTCTTTGCGCTTTTGCCGGGACTCAGCATTCCCGAAGGCAAGGATGACGTGCGATTGGGAGGAATTCTTTCACTCCCACTTTCGTTTGACACACATACGCGTGTCATACTATCGTTGCTTTGTAAACAATAGTAACTTCTGCTTGGGGGGAAGGTAGAAAATTTCATTCGATGAATTTTCTAATCTCCGATCCCGCTTACATTGACCCAAATTCGTTCTTATTCTTCAGCCCGGCTTTTGCTCGTCCGTATCGATCAACGCTCGTTTCAAACGACGTGCGAGCGCGCGCCCAAGACGCTTTGAATTTTAAATTTCGATTTCGTTGCTGTTTGTTGTTTGAGTGACAACAATTAAAAGTTTCAACCAAACTCGGTTGCAGTCATGGTACATGGGACCGTGCAGCGAAAAATGGCTGCACACCGAAAAAACGGAAGAGAAGCATGTAAAGACGACTTCGTTGGTGTGCTATCGGCAAGGAAAAAAAAAACAAACGTTTCGGTTTGTAATAAATTCCAAATTTCTCTTTTCTTTCCACAAACATTGACTCCCTTCATACCGTCATGCCGGCATTTGTTGCTTTCGACGAAAAAAGAGCTATCAACTATCAAAGGGGAAGCATTAATAATAAATGTGTGAGCTAGACGCGCGCGTTCGCGCACTCGTGCCTTTGTGGCGGCTATGTGTTTATTAGCTGATGTGTTGTTTCCGTGTGCTCTAGTCGAAGGTTGTCCAATTTTCAGTGCAGTGATTGCATATTTTAAAAAATTTCCCCTAACATCAACAACTCGACGTAATCCGCCACCAGTCCTTAGCTGATATGGTCGAACTGTTATTATCGTTAATGTTGATTTTATTACTTCGTGTAAAGCAGACGTGCAGTGATGCACATTTTTTTTTTTTGGGAAAGTATGTTCATGTACGGCAGGGGGTGGCAATGGTTGTGGACTAATATCACCCTCCCTCACCCGGTGTTCGTTGGCCGGCTGACGATGACGGAACGTCGATGAATAATTCAGAGATACGGGCCGTTACATGAGAAAGCTGCGAGATTGGTCATCGGTTAAGGAGTGATTTTTTCCTACGACTCTTCTCTGCGAGAGTACGCAGTGTCTGTTTCGGCGTAAAACGATGGCATCTTAAGCAGACCAGTCATCTAGCTAGGCCATCAAAGAGGCTTCAAAGTGATAGGTTTGAATGTGCGGTTGAGCGCAAATAATGATCGATTTATTATGGCTATTGCGTAAGCCGCAGGCGAGTGGTTATTTTCTTGTTTGGGATTGTACGAAAAGAAATAAAATAAGCGCTTTTGGCCATTTATTTCTGAAGACCGTGACGGAAATTTAAGGAAAGTAAGTTGTAAAGCAAATGACGGTAAGCATTTATACAGGGTTCTCAGGATGAATTAGCAATGAGGTCCATGAAGACTTCAGCCGGCTTCTTTCAACCAGTCGAGTTGAGCATTTTGAATATGCCATTTTTTTAATTTTTTTTTGTTCTGTTCAGGTTGAATTGGAGCAGTTTCAGGCAGAACAGGAAACACAGCTCCTTTTCGCTTAAAACTAATTAACAAATCGTACACTTTTCCCGGTTTGAAGGGGATCAATTATAGTTTTGTCAGATTGTTTCAATTTATCTTGCAAAAGAGGCAATTATACAGGATGGCATCGTAGGGGTGATGCACTTTGTTTTTCCAATAAAATTTAAACCATTTCACCCGAGTTTTACTTAACTTTTTTCAAATTTTTAACCTCTGCAGTGGATAACACAAAGGTGGTGGAGGTGGCATTTTGTAGCTTTAGAAGCTCAAAGCTTTTATAAATAAACGAAAAAGACTTGAACTTGCATAGAAAACTAGGCTAATTGGACTAGAAACCCTTCAAAGTTTTCTAATAATTATTGTGCAAGTATCACTAGTCGTACAACTTATATAACAATCCTGTTTATCAACTAATTATATTAAAATTTTTCTAAAGATTTTGTTACCGGTTACCAGAAATGAAAGACGTATTAACATGTTACGAAAAACATAAATCAAATGAATCACTTTTTCCATGACTAATGCGACAAAGATGAACGGAGTAACAACAAAACCCGTTCAACCCAATAAATCTCCTAACAAACCTTCACCGCTAGTCCGGTTCTGGCAGTGTGGCAGCGTTGGGGAAGCCCTAAGGGCGAAAGTGAAAATCCTCAACACCGTTTTTTCATCTTCCATTGACATTACCAAGTCTACCAATTCTTGCCGAGGGGCCATTTTTTTGTTGCAGCACAATGACGATCCCGTTGTAAAGAATTTCCTTTTTTTCATTCATTTTTCCCGGACATTGGTGTGAGTCGTTATTAGTGCTTGTTGCTGCTTGTTTCTTTGCTCCGGCTGTTACTCGTGTGGAGTAGAAGCGAACCAATTGATAGAGTCGGCAAGGCAAAAGCCTCACGGGCATTGGGATGATTGTCTCTTAGGTTCGGTTGGGACATTTTTTCTTATCCATTGCACTTTCCTTAGGGAACGCCGGGCTAGCTTGTGTGGTGTTAAAAACTGCATTTCTATTTTCGCCAGACAACATACCAACACGAAAAACTAATCCAGTATTTCTTGTAGCGGGTGGAGTGTCGGTTTTCCGTTTTTCTCCATACTCACTTTCCCGGATAAATGGTTGCCCGGTTTGGGTTGCCGTTTTGTCATGTCGTGCCATTGCGACCAAGCAAACGGTGAACCGTTTGGTTGCTTTGCTTCGAGACGCTTTACGACCATTATCGCGAGATCACGAAAGCCGGTAGAGCGCGTGTGTTTATTTTCCTCCTCCTTTACAAACCCACCTTCCGTTCACGGCATTCCCGTTTGGGGGGTCCTCGGTGCATTTTACTTCCTAGTTTTTTTTCCCCTTTCTTCGCCTTGGCAGCTAGAGAGGAGGGCGTACGCGGGTACGCGGGGTGAGGTTGATTTTTACGAGCGAGCTACTATCCATCGGCGGACAGCCGAACAGGATTGTTCGTAGTAAATGGAAGAGTTCCACGCGAGTAGACGTCACGTGGAAATGAATGCAGGAAGTCCGGTGCTCCGGCGCGCATATACTCACTATCGTTGGTACACGGCGTCCGCCAGTAGGGGGGGTTTCGGTTTTAATTGGCCCATTCGTTACTCGGCCGTAGCAAGATTGCAGGGGGCTGTATTGCAGTGGCAACAGCTGATTAGTGGCGAGATTACTTTCATATGGGGCTCGAGTCGTTGTTTTGCCCGATGCACTTTGCACATTTTCGGTGTGCGGACTATAAAGCTTGAACGAACATTAAACGAATCTTCAATAAGATATCTGCCGATTGTGTTAACTTTACATTTTTAGATAACACAGGACTCTTTTGCGCCGTCTGGCTTCTTTTCAAGTTAAAGTAGAAACTATTCCGGTTTTTATGTGTAGCAAATTTGCAATCCAGTCATTGTTGAAGGATCAATATGGCAGAAAATGATATTTTCGGGAGTCCAACTGCAACTGTCTTCAACGGGGTCGAGTCATGTGGAGTCATCTTCAACTGAATCTAGATAAAGTTGGAACTTTGATAGTTTCTCCCGAAAACCTTATAATACTTCATAAATTATACAGAAATACTGCTTTAAGGGGAAGCCAATAGGTAGCTTTTTATCATTCGGTACTCATCTCATAAAAGAGATTTTAAACTGAAATCACTTTCGTTCAAAATTTACCGTGTCCAGTGTCAGCAACTCCTCTATTAGCTTCTTCCCTGTTGTATGCAGCCACTAAGCAAACCCATAATCTACGGGAACCCATCTTTTAACCCTCTCCTACTGTAACACAGCCGTCAATTGTGTGCCCGTGACCAAGGTGCTTACAAAAGACTGTTTTTTAACTAATAACTTAGCCCTCGCTTTAAACGACTAGCAGCAGTGTCACAAAGTAAAAGTAACGATGGCAAAGAAGGATTGCATTCATTGCATTCATGGAAGCGAAAATGAAAGCTAAAGATTCTTCGCCGTGTATCCAAATGCTGACAAAATCTTTTCTCCCAAACGGTGAATCATGCGCACCGCGGAAGGAAAGTCACAAGAAGTCGTTTTTCACCTTTTTCGCGAGACGCTCACTTTTGCCAGACGCCATTTGTCACGTTTCAGGGCTTTTTGTTTTGGTAATGATTGGTTCACTTTCGTTTAAAAATGGTTCACATTCGTGTAGGGATTAAATTTCGTTTAGTTGAGTTTAGTTGGATTAAAGCAGATGTTGGATTTTACATATGTAGTTTACAAGTTTAACTACTTCTCTACTTAAGCGCTCTGATGAAACCCTAGCCGATTGGCAGCCTTGCGTGTTGCTTAACATTGACGATTCTTCATACTTTTTGAAAGACTCGGTTGAAAACAATTTAACCTATCAGCACCGAAGCGTGAATACAATTTGCTCTAACGTCGGCATGTTTTGACGAACGTTCGGCACCGATAGACTCAACTTAGGATACAGTCAGTGGAAAGAACAACTCATCCCATTACGTTTCATGTGTAAAAAACATCGTCGTCGTCGTCGCCTATCACCACACTAACCTTCCCTTTTAAACATCCCCAAAAGCGACATCCCCGCTACTTCCAAAAAGCCCCATTTACACTCTTCCTGTTACTTACTTGTTGTTCAAAGCATCAATCCAAAACAACAAAGAACCATCATCAGCTGTCTCTCACGGGTTCGATGCAGCTTGCAAACTGTGGGGGTTTCGAGCGGCCTGAAGATAACGTTGGACGCGAAAAATCGCGCTACAGCCAAGAAAACCCCGTGTTATGACGTTGCTGTCACACCCGTTCCTATTGATTAATTTCCCACGTTGTGTTGGCGAGCGAACAGCGGCAATATTTCTCTTCGCACCAGTTCTTTCCGTTGCTTTCTCGAGTGATTCCGGTATGCAAAGCGTTTAGATACCGATAAGAGAACTGCTGTTCGTAGCGAAAGTGAAACGATTTGTTTTGCCTGGTGAATGTATTTGATGGTTTTTTCGTTGTTGCTAAATATAAGCACACTTTGGCGACATCACTATTATTGCTCTGGAGGGAGACACGTATTCAAACACAAACATATGGAAACTTTTCAATTCAATTTTGATGCACTTTAAATTTAGAACAACACTTTTATGTATCACTTTTGGTGTTTGGCTGCATTCGTGAAAAAGATAATAAAATACTGGTGTGTTAAATGTTGATTCCTTTCTAGATTTTTCACTCTGTCTTAGACTTTTATTTTTATGGCGTTTTAACTCAGAATCTTTTAACGGCGATTGATAGTGTATGCGATAGCGGTGCCGCTTGCTAACGCGAAGGGACTGCTATCAAATCCCATATGAATCATTCCCCGCTGTACGTAAGATTATCATTTTCCATCTACGGTACATGGTAAAAACTACGTCAAGGAATTCATCAGTGTCACAGCCCTTAAGACCTCACAAGCTTTAAGTGTTAATTTTGTAGGAAAATGCTTTCAATTTTTAATTTGAAAGAATCTCAAAAATTCGTTACTCTTTCCTTGGTTTTTTTCTATCATTTGCTCTCAAATAAAAATGACCCAGTTAACAAATTTTGAAAATGTATAACGTTTATACACATCTCCATCAAATCGTCCACAAACACTCGAAATGAAATCTGCACCAAACATCAACGAAGTAAAAAGAAACTGAACTAGTTAGCAAATGTGCTGCATTTGTACCATGTACTGCCACAGCGTGGACGCATTTTCTATTTCTTCAAAAACTGGCCGTTAATTCATCCGACACATTGCATTTCACCTCTTTACCTCGCTTTACATTCGTGTGCGCTGTGCCCGACCATTTAATTATACGGCCATCACTTCCGCATTTCCGGCGCGTGGTTTCGGAAGCTATCAATTTTGGTGCTTTTTTTTGTTATTGTTGCTTCTAAGTTAAGTTTCTGCTTGGAACTGCGACCTATCGGACTTCGGCGATGGCCTCTATTTACTTTCCCTCCGTCACCGCCCAGGCTAAATCTGCTCTTTTTATAGCTTGCGGTACCGCGACCGTAAAGCGCTTTCTTCCTACGCACGTGAACGCGATCATATGCCGCCTTTTTTTTTTTTTTTGTTAATTTGCACAAATCCACCAACACCACTTACGTTGAATTTCTAATGCTCCTGGCACGCTCGCTAGAAGCTTAATGAATAGAATTTTCCCAATTTGGATCACTGGAAAAAAAAAAACCAGCAACTCACACCAACACAGACAATTTATGCACTTTTGAACTGTAGAATGTATTACTTTCAATCTGAAGATCACTTGATGCCGCAGTGTTAATCACTCAATTAAAACCAAAATTAGCACTCTTATTCTCTTTCCCACAAATTTTAATCACTTTTTTTCCTCACTTAACTTGCCCGGGACCGGGGATGCCGAAGAAAAGTAACAGTTTCGCAACAATTTTTGGTTCGATCCTGTACCGTCCCGAATCTCAGTCACTGTGCGTTGTAACCCGGTTCAAAAAATTCATTCACCATTCTTGGACTTGGGTTGATGTGTGTGATGTTTTCACCTCTCGCTTGTATAAACTTTTCCCGTTTACTTAAGGCTTTTACGTTTTTGTGTGCTTCTCCACTTGGCTGCTCCTGTATTTCCAACACAGAGGTTTTTATCATAAACGTACGCGCGCGCACACACTGCTCGAACATACACCGAAGGTTCCGTTAGTCTGACTTGCTGCTTGCTGAATTGGCTCTGCGTATCGGTGGTGTTAAATCCGTACCGGTTCGCTGTTGAAATGCGTCTGAGCACGACCAACCCGCCAACGATGAGATTTGCTTGCCCGAGTATCGAACGGACGCTGCTTTCCCCACCCCAAAAAAAAAGCGATGCCACGAAGTTGGCTAAAATGGTTCGAAAAAAAAACACCGTGGTACGTCGAAAACATCGACAACCTGCTTGCTGGTCGTAAGGTAACGTTGTTTGCCTAGTGGAAGCAAAGGTTCGTCGCTTGTGCACGCGCGCGCCAAGTCTTTCGTCTTTGTGCTCAGAAAACCTTTTGGTGTCTGGGGTGGTTTTGTTGCGAGATGGCTGTGGGGGTCTATGGCTCTCTCTTTCGAAGTCGGGAGTTTTGGTGGCGTCATTGGAGAATGCGTGAGTGTGTGTGTGTAAAAGTTTATTTTCTCTGTTTGCTGTTTCACCGATTGGTTGCTCGAGGGATGCAATTTGTTCAATATCCTTTTTAAGGATGAAAGAGAGTTGCATATGTAACAGTTGCTGTTTTAATATTCATCTATTAGTTAATCATTTATTTATTTATTTATTTACAATTGATTATGACGGTCCAATGCCGTATTGTCAACACCGCTTGTGTTGAAAAAAAAAAAATTACAATCATATTGATAAGGCATTTCCTCCCTATTATTTGCCTTATCCCGGGCATACTCGGTTGAGATTAGTTAATCATGTTCAGCGATAAATAGTTAATGAAATAATATCCCTCCCTTAGATGTCAAATGTCCAAGGAAAAGTTGTTCGAGCACACATTCGCATCAGAATACATGCTCCCATACTTGGAAGTATTTCGTCGCCTTAATTCGTTTTGTGGTAAAAAAAAAATTAGGTCACAGGATGAAAGCAACAGAAAACTTGTTTTCTTGGTGCTTTTTGCACGTCGAAAGTACTTTTTTCGGGGTTTCGGTAAAGCAGATGACCTCGATTCTTGTTTTATATCGATCGATGAAGGCGTATAACCAGTAAAACACATTACGCTTTTGTGTTTATTCCAAGTCAAAGCATGTGTTTCGTATCCACTTATTTCATCCGAAAATAACTAGTTTTATCGTGGCATTCTGTTTTAGATATCTTGTTGAAAGTAGTGCAAACAAAAAATGTGAATATAAAATAATTGACCTGACCTTTTGCAATTAAAATTCGTTCAATATCGTTTTCTTTTACCGCACTGTAGCGTTCGCACGCGTCATTATATTCGGCGCACAATTGGGAACAGATTCGGATGCACTTTTGATGAAATGATGCTAATAAAATAATTTTCGAAAACGAATCACCAATGCATCACTGCTGTTGGCTGAGGTTTCGCTCGCGGTGCACCCATCGTGCAACGATCGAGAGGCTCACTTTCAAATGCTTTCACTGGAGTAACAGTTTTATTGACACACTATTTTATAACGACCGTACGTTGTGTTGCAGCCTGCCGAATCGATCGGTAAGAGAGAAAGATCACCATGGGTCAGCCGGTCGGCCACCGCTGGGGGCCTAGTAAAGCTTGACCAAATTGCGACCGGCGCGATACAATGGAATGGCGATGTAATACAGCTAGGGGCCGTTTTTGCATAATACGTCTTCCTGTGTGTGGTGATTTGCCCTGAGTGAAATAAAATCTACTCCGTAGCATGTTGAGCATTTCTCAGGCGATTTTCTACTAACTAATCATGTTATAATGTGTGAAGTGAAACGTTCTTAAGCTTCGATTAGATTTGGGGTTAAATGTTACACATGAATCTGAGACAGAGTATAGAATATTTTATTTAGAATGGCATTTTCAGATAATATTACAAACACAGCAAATAATTTGCCTCATTTCCTTGGCTTAACGACCTACCGGGACGCGCCGGCAATCACTAGGCTCACTAGACTTGTTGATATGACGTAGTTAGATAGTCAATCCTCACTACGGAGGATATTCTGAAGATTGTATGGACCACAATAAAAAACATTAAAACACACAACACAGTTAAACAAAGATTACTGTTAATCATAAGTAAATCTGCCAGCAGGTCGACGAGGGAGGCCGTTAGTCTGCCAATCTCCAATACGGACGTGGCAATAATGTGTATTTCCATCCAATATGGAAGCTCCATCTTTCGATTCAGCACGTATCGGCGCTACCGGTACTGTCTTTGCCAACAAAGGTTGCGATCTCGGACGATGGACAAACGCGTCAAAGATCACGTGCAAAAACTCCAAACACGTTCATACATTGATTTCACACATTCATAAAACGACGTTTGGATAATAGTAGGAGTGAAAAACAGTACGCATATGCGCTATCCACTTCCCACCAATACTGGCTAGACTGGCAAACAGATCGCACTAGCGCGCTATCGTGCACGACGCATGAGCCGTATCCCGTTCGGCTGGAAGGTTCCAGCGAAGGATTGACGTATTACTTTCACTTGCGGATGGGGCTGTTTCGATAGTGCGGCGCAACGCTCGTGCACGCGTACAATGATCTACCCGTACCGAATTGGGTACAAGGGCCTGAAACCTGTTGTAGTTGCTCGTTTGTATATTTGTTATAAAGATTTCGTTACTTACTTTTCATACCGGTGGACTCTCGTGGCTTTTTTGTAAATAGCCCTTCATTGTTGAAGGTTCAATGGAATGGAATTTCGAAGTATACAAGGTCATTTTGACAGGATAAGTCCGAAACATAGTCCAAGCCTCACTGATAGCAGTACTGCATAATCAGTTCAACTACAAAAAAGAAACTTTTTCTCAACCGGTTTGAACAACAAACAAATTTAAATTTTGCCAAACAACCCTTGTTAACGGTCAGTCTGTAGTGATATAATTGGGGATGTAGGAGATTCTCTCCCCCGTTCGTTTGGACCTTTCGATTGTCGGTGGCAAGGATTTGATGGCTACAGCAACTTAATAAAAGAGTTTTGAAGTGGACGGAATGGAAAAAACAAACCTTTTTGTGTTTCGGTGATTGGAGAGAGCTCGTGAGTGTTGAACCACTCTGTCATCTCCACAAAACCGCAGGCTCGAGTAGAAGCCGGAAGCTAGGCGGCTTTGTCCTCGCCTCCTTGTCCATGCCGAAGATAACTGCCTTTTGCCGAATTTCGTAATAGCACGGCGGAACGAGAGCACATATGATTTTAACGGCCGCTTGCGAAATTGGCCTGGCGTACGTGAACCTTTGCACGTACGTTTATCGCGTACGCGTACGTACGATAGTTGTCGGGCAGGCGTCGGGCAGTTGTGGTGGCAGCTTTGGAGGGCTACTTAACAGCCTAGCGTCTGTTGATTAGTATCCGGTTGCAAATATTCATGTTGGCGCTTGCTTTTGCGGACGTTCGATTGTCCATTTGTGAAGCGAACCGGAAGACTGGGCCCTGCCACTTCTCTCTGCTGTCAAGCTGCGCATCAGCTTACGCGTCCGAAATAGCGACAAGGAAGTGGTGAGAAAACGCGAGCAAAAGAGTGTCCAGCAGGCTACCAGCGGCAGTAGTTGTGGTGGTAATGGTGATAGAAATTTGCCAACGCCTCAGCTCGCTGGAACACATAACGGAGTCTTAGGGCAGCGGCTCATCGGTGGCGTTCGATCAGTGGCGCCATTGTGCCTTAACGCAATGTTGGTTTATGCGAGCTTTTGTTTCTTTGCTTCTGGAAGGATTTTTTTCCTTTGGCTTCTTCGTTTTACGCAACAATTTACAAAGTTACAACTGATTATAATGCAATAAAAACTGTTGAAACGACTGACTTACTGTGATAGTCGTAAAAACTAAATGTTTGGAGCTGGTATGCAATATTGCAATCCTCAATTGAAGCATGAATGTCGATTGCATAGAGAAATTAGCTTCGCAATACTGCTTGCGATGTGCGTTGGCAATATTTGAAGCCATTGATGGACTAAGGCAATACTTTCTTCAGTACGAAAGTATCAAATCATCCAACGTCATATTTGTACTTGTAGATGGGTTTTTTCGAACTTTACTTCATGTTTCTCGAACCCAAGAACACACAAGTTTGTGTCACTTTTGGACAGAGTAATGTATTGTCAAAGCGGCGTAAATAAGTACTGAGATCAAAAGTAATCCATCCAACATTGCAAGCTTCTTGACAATATGGCGAATAGCCATCATACTGAAATAAAAATAAATAAAGTTGCAAGCTTCTTCTGGCGCTTCAACTGTTTGAGTCCCTACTTCCTTCAGACTTGTTCAGATTCTGCCTTTTTTCATACCGCAGTGAGACAGAACGGAAGTCATCAGAACGGACCCTTGTATGTATCTCAAGAAATTTATTGCTTAAAATAGGAGAAATAGTGGACAAAGTTACTTGTGTTTACTTATCAGGTGCTAACAGGAGGGTTGACTAATTTTAGCACTAATGAAGAAAAAGTTGTTTGTGATATCTTTGAGTTGAGTTGAGATCTTTGAGAGCAATTAAATTTTATTACATCATATTTAATGTTTATATAATTTTATATTTAAAGACATAATAAAAAATATTTAACGTCTTGTCTTGAAAAATAATATAGGAATTAGAGCGATAGCACTTTTCGGTACCTTTTGTGCAATACGATTTGTCTTCAACCTTAAAATGTGTCTCTTTTACAGCATTTTCAATCCAGAAAGAATTCTTAGGAGATTTTTAAATAGGAAACCCTGGTTTCGCGTTTGGGTAACAATTTAGAAGACATTTTTTAATTTGGATTGTGTTTTTTTTTTTCATCAAAAGGTAGCGATAAAACGGGAGCACAAAAAATTAGTTTTTTTTTTTAAACAGAATTGGCTCAACACAGAATAACGTAAATGATCTTCTACTTTTTGGTCTAATAACCCACTCTGTAGCCGGCAAACGAATGGCTTACTTGACACGTTGACACCGCATAGTTGGATAGTCAGTTCTCATGAAGAAAGAACGATCAGGATGGGATTTGAATTCAAGGGGCCTTTTGGAGACTCTGGTACCGCTGTTGCCACTACCACCGGACCTCATAGACAAGTCATTTGAAAGCTGTCACCTTTATTAATTGTGCTATTGAAGGTAATAAGTAAAGAGAAAGAGAAGATAATCAATTTTAGTAACAGCATCTGTATGAAGGATCAAAGGCAATTAGTAGCCAGAGTGCACAACATTGAAGACGTTATCTTCTTTTTCTTGACCTGCTCAGGTTTAGCACGTCTCGTCGACATGGCCAGGTCTCCAATCTGTTTCCAGGAAACTCGGTCTAGGACTGCTGTCCATCATCCACGGCTGCATCCGATCTCCGACAGGTTAGACTCCACTTGATCCAGCCAACGAGCTCGCTGTGCTCCTCTACGCCTTGTGACGTAGAGCTCGCTGACGAGCACCTTCTTCGTGTGGCATGAATCCGGCATCCTCATCACGTTCTCCAGCCAACGTATCATATGAGTGATCATATAACTCATATAGCTTTTTCATCGTCCTTCCACTGGGCCATGAATTTTTCTGAGCATCTCTAGAACTCTAGATCAAGCAGTTTACGTCAGTATTAAACAGAGTCCATATCTCAAATCTAGATCGCAAGCATCTCGAAATTGAGATGTTCTACACAGTGACAGCCTTATCCTTCGTGACAGATGTTTTTAGAGAAGAGGTTGTCTGAAGCTGCGGTATGGAATTAAGTAACTTCAATTATCCGTTTAGCTAACAGTATCTTACCGAGGTTTTGCTCAGCTTGATAAATCCTTTGCGAAGCTTCTGGTCTCTAGGAGAAGTGTCTAGGAGGGCCTTCAACCAATGAAATGATTACATCGCCAAAGTACATCATGATCCGATTTTCTTCCGACCACTTATTATATTGTTGTCATTTATTTAAACTATCCATCAGCTTAATAATGCTGTGTGTGGTCTACTATTTTAATTATGGGCATTAAAACCTTATCAATCTACTTCAACTTTGCAACGCATGCCAATCTAGATCGTGCCTTCGGAGCACAGCTTAATTCATATGTAAACACTACCCCATGACATCATGTGACACTCGTATCACCTTTTGTGCGATGTTTTCGTACAGCGTTCAAAACCTAATGCTTCGCTTTTTTCCACTATTTATCGTTAATTTACACGTGCTGTGTACCACTGACCACCATGCAGCAGTAAGCAAAATAGCTGGTAAATGTGTCAGAAAGTGAAAATGACTACCGGAAAGTGAAATGCTAGCTAAACGTCGCTTGTGATGCTCTTCTCCTCTTATCCGGTGCGTCCGTATGTGTCTTTCCTCGATGCCCGCACATTCCGCCCCTGATCAACGAATGTTAACTTTTCACTTTCGTTCGAAATGCATTACGCTTGTTGGTGTACGTTTGTTTGACGAACCAGTGTGCCACCGAATGGACGAACGTTAAAACAATCTCATCTAATACAGTGCCGATGTCCACGTCCTATGTCGTTGGATGAGCTGTGATTTTATTCGATGAGGACTTTTCCGGAAAAACTGGTTCACCAACGACAACTGTTGTTTAACCGAGATGAGACTGCAGGTATGAATAGGCTCAAATCTGCAGAGAGAATCGATCCTTCGTGTTGCGAAGCTCACCTACGTAACGTCTTGGCTGCTGCTGTTATCGATGTCGTCCGGGCCCGCACGTGTGGTTCCACCCAAAAGTCAAAGCGATGATTCGTCATCTACGCGTTCGTTGAAGTCGTTTGTACGGCAACAACTTTCCCTTCGCATTTGTCGCCGGACAGCACATCGCTATCGGTCACACTTTATTTATGCCAGGTTGATAATAATTCAACCGCGCACACCTACAAACACCTAGCATCGTAAGTTGTTTGGTGTGTTGTTATGTTATGTTTTATTGTGTGCAATAATGTTACAATCATTCCAAATACTAAGGGGAGTTCGTTACGCACCGCACCGTAAAGTTATTCCTTCACTGGCGTTAATCTGTCCACGTGTTGCTTTCACCGCCGAGCAGGTTGAAAAATTTTGGGAAGCTAAAAACCTATGTTAAGCGGTCGGAAGCGCATCCTCGGGTGTGTATCCGAACACAACGTCTAAAGTCCGGACGGGGACGATGAACTAACAAGAGTGAGGTTTCGATTCCTTGTGCTCTGTACCGACCCGGTTGTTTTGTTTTACGTTTCAGAGTATCGTCAGACGCAAAAGGAATTCGTTTAGGATTTTGCGTAACAAAACAACGCACAAACCATTATACTGGTTGTACCCCGATTGCTAAAATGACCGATGATTAAAATAATTCCTTTTTTTTCAATTTCATCCAACCTTACGAATTATCATGTAACCACCCGCAGATTTATGCTGCTTATCTCTTCCTTGCGTCAAGTTTGCTTGTGGCCATTTTTTAAAAAAATGCGATTTATTGTTATGTTAAGTTTGTACGATAAGAAAACATTATTTAATTGGAAATTTCTTACCACAAGAAGTCGGTCAATGAAATCGGCTTCCTCGATCACTTCCATCATGTATTTAGGATGCATTAATTTCGACCCAGTTCAATTCGATCTCAATTTATGCAATGCAAAACAAGGTAGAAAATGTGCACAGAAACATATTTTGTTTGGCTTTGGTTTTTCTTCTTCGTGGCAATGACATTAGGATAGTCAAATTTTACACCACCGACCGATTTGTGGGTCATCATGAATTTCCCAGCATTGGTTCTTTTTTTTTTGTTGCTCTTTACGTTTCCCTCACCAATGCTTTCTTGCTGCCGGTAGGTTGTGTGGTTGGGAAAATCGAAAAAAGGGAAACGTACTTTCCGAACGCTGCTTATCAGCGCACAAGTTCATAATCGTACCTGATGGGATGAGTTGCTGGTGGCGGTAACAGTGTTTTCCATTCAGGAAGGGCTTGTAAAGCATAATAAATCATAAGTGTAGTGCCTTTTGGGCTGTTGCTGCCGGTATAACAAATCTCCAACCTGCCCCAAGCTCACACTTTCTACGCTCTTTGCTTCGCCAGATCGGTGCAATCTGATAAGGAGAGAAGGCGCCCGAAAAATGGTTTGAAAAGTTTGGCGCACCTCAAGTGCTAAGACTTCTCCACCAGTGCTGCGTTTTTTTTTTTTTTTTTTTTTTTTTTTGTCTGTAGAATCTGAACGCTTCAATAATAACCACTTTCTCTGTAATGATTGCTGATTGTTTACACCATGTTGTGTGGTTGGGCGCATTTTGTGCGTCTAGAGAGGTTGGCGCGATTGGTGGATGCGTTTTGATGGTGATTCCGGTTTGTATCTATCGTGTAAAATTGAATGATGATAAAAGTTGGCTCACCACACATAGATCCGCTGGGAGGTAACAATTAATTTTAAGGGATGATTATGATCGCGCGTTGGGAATTTTCGCCGTGCCCTTCCGGTTGTGTTCGTTACTTTTTCAGCTAAAAGTTTTTCTTAATTTTATTTTTTTATTTATTTTATTTATTTATAATTAATAATGACGGTCCAGTGCCGTATTGTCAACACCGCTTGTGTTGAGTAAATTTTATAATCATCTTGATAAGGCATTTCCTCCTTATTCTTTGCCTTATCCCGGCCATACTCGGTTAAATCTTAATTTTATTTATTATTTTTTATTTCAGAATGGCGGCCAAGCCGTATTCCTTATATTTTATTTAATGTTTTGTAAACAATTGTTGGATTTACATTCACGAACATTGTGTCATTCTTTTAGAATTCAGCACTCATCACAAGCTGTAAAACGAGAAATTTTTAGCGTAGAAATATAATTTCAAACGAAAGGTTTTTTTATTGTTCTTCTATCAAAAAATTCAATAAAAATGTATTTGTTAATGAACGGATGAATTTAAGCAACTTTCTTTTGATACCTCTCATAAGCTGCAGCAGAACTAGTTTATCCTCTTCAGTAGCTGTTTTTCCCCCAATAGTATTCGTGTTGGGCAGTTGGCAAATCTCGTGAGAACTTAATGGGGCCTTTATAAGCTTTAATAAAAAGCAAAACATACTTTTCCAGGCACTGATAGTCATAAACTGTCGAGTTCGCAAATTGATTTGTTATAAAAACCTGTGCTTTGTGCCCCCACAGCTGCAGATGGCTTGCCATACCATGAGTTTGCAGGTAAATTTGTCAGCAAAAACGAACTTATTGGCCAGAATCCTGCACCACATCTTTTCGTCGTTTCGTCATCCATAAGAACGCAACCCGCGCGTACCACGTTAGAACCTGGTCCTTCAATTTTTGGAGCACGTGGTTTGGCGATATAATTATGCTTCAGAGTTCTGTTTGGTTGCTTTGAGGCACGAAAAGAGCGATAGTTTGCATTCAATCCATTGCAATATCCCCATCCGAAAGTCCAAGATTAGCTTGTAACGCTCTCAACATCTTCCGGTTCAGCTGAAATTGTTCCTGAACGACGATTTTGTTCGACCATTCTAGCCACGCTTTGACGTTTCCGAAACCGTTTCAAAACATATTCCACAGTAGAAGACGCGTTTTTAAGGAATTTTCTTATTTTTCTGCCGGACCAAGTTGAATTTCCTAAGTGGGCGTGCACAATTAATTGTCTACGTTGCAGCTCCAGCGTGAATATTAACTGAAACAAGCACGATCATGCCAAAACCATTCCATAAAAGGGAAGAGTGATAGAATATCTACTCATGGTAGGTGTCAAAAATTCCATATAGCACCACTGGGCGCTTTACTATAACTAAAATTGCTGAGATCAAGATAACTTTGTACCTTTTACATTCAAAGAGAATCACACGGAACCTTGAATACAAAAAGGGGAACTTATTTTCACGATTCTACTTTGGATAATGCTGTGTCCTAGTTATTGTTCAACTTTCTATAATTTGTGTGTCATTCTTTGGACTGGCAATAATTGATAGGATTATTAATTAATTTCGAATACCTACGGTAAAAATAGTCGAGAAACTGTGTTGGAAAATGTAGAAAATAGTGAGACACATCCTAACGACTCTAACGAGTATTTGCATTAAAAAATTCTTCTACTGAGCAAACTACTCCATGTACATTGCGCTGATTCGTTTAGTGACAAGACATAGGCACGGCTTGTTAACGACATTTAGGCGTTCTGAAATTCCGGTAATATCCTGGAAGATGGAACTTTGAAGGTGATAAATGCACGATTCCAGGAGAAATCGAGTATAATCTGATACGTCAGATCTGAATGTGAGCGCTGGCTAGGGTATAGAGAATGTTGGTGATCGGAAGTTGTCCGGATGACTTAAAACTATACAGTATATCCTGATGACTTGTTATAATTGTGTTGAGTGTTAAATAATAATAAACATTATTTTAACTTTTAGAAAGAATCAAGACTCGTCAAACGCAAGAGAAACTGACGAAGAAACCTGAGGCTTTCTAGAATGGCGGTTTGATCGTAGTCAGTCTTTGATTCAGGGGTCAACGTTTCGTCTAAATGGTGAAGATTATCATTGAAAAGAAATACGGCGTCTAATTTTGTGAAGGCTACCATCATTTTAGCCGAAACTGGGCAATGTCAACGCGGATCCAATTGCAATATCCATTCATTTATCCTCTTTAGCCGTTGTGTTCGTCCTCAGTGCCCCAAAGAAATTATTTTCTTTAAAATTTTCCATCCCCTGTAATCGGTTTACCATGCATTCATTCATTGTGTACGGCATATTTGACGTTGTTCATGTTCGCAACAAGAATAGGGCTACTATCGATTGCAAATTATCTTCGTGTTAAAAAATGAACCTCTTTCACCCGTTCCATTGTCTTCGGACGAAAAGAAAAACCAACCGTCTCGGAAGTGAGAAAACCGAAGCAGAGATCGCATTACGACGCTGGTGATCTTAATTATGGTGTGCTTGCGCCTATTGTGCACATTTGAATAGGCAAGATAAATGTTTCAAGGTGGTTAACTTTATTAAAAGCATCCTATGTCTGGATTTTCTTTTTTGTTCCTTCCTGCTCACTTAGATACAAATTTCCGATCAAACTGTTCGTTCTCAGCGGTTCAAGCTGAGTATAACTACAACAGATTATGTCTCTCAAAACGGATCAATCAACTGCTATTAAGGTTACGCGCCTGGCAAATGCGCGGTTGAGAAAATTGCGTAACAGGGCACAAGTTCACCCTCGCCGAGATTTAATCATTGGAAAACCATTCGTACGGAGGGTTTTTTGTTTTTGCTTCCATACATTTATATTTTCGGTTTCTACTTTTTTCGATTTATCTTCAGGAAAAACCTTTGCTGCCGTTCGAAATGTCCGTACCGATAGCCCAATGTACTTTCGCTATTTTTCGGAAAAGTGCAGTGCACAAAACGAAACACTACGCGAGCATCCGTCTTTTTTCCTATGTTATGGCTTTGAGTTTTTTTTTTTGTCTTTCCAATGTAAGCCTCAATTTTGGCCTCGTATCTTACAACTGCATCACTTATCCATTCCTCACTGCACCACTGAGCACTCCTTCCCTTCACCTGTGCACTACATTAACCAGATGACGATCGCCACTATATGCTTTTAGGTTCAGGTAGGGCTGCTCCACAATGGGGCGGTGGGCTTTGGCTTCTCGCTTCGGTAATTGCCTATATATTGATTGATGATGATTTAACGATGATGATGCGGCTCTCCAGCGCTAGTACGAGCGGTGAGCGGCTTTGCTCGTATTGCGTCGACTGATTACACCGAGAGCTATGAGTATTTCGATTGACCCCACGTGTGGTGGGTAATACGCTACGCGGGGCTTGCGTCCCGTGGTCCGGCCGGATTGTAGACCTGATGGTGGTGATGGTGGTGAGTCGAGAAATATAAATAAAACACTTGCCACTTGCTGGTGCAGCTGGCCGACCGTGTAGCACGAGCGATGAAATTTCTCCGGAAAACCGGAAAAAAATGAACGGTACAGAGGTTTACAAAGAACAGACGTGGAAGAGGAAAAAGGTAAAGCTTTCCTAACTTTTGAACCCTGCAATTTGAGCTTCACCAAATAATTGCATCTTGAACGTTTGAAGGTTTTTTTTCTTCTCGCTTTTGCAGATTTGAGAGTGCGCTTCCGCAAACAAATAGGCGTTGTACTCGTTTTGTTTTAGCCTTGGAGGCTAGATGAATGATGTTAGTAGATGCGTTTTCCAGTCATGGGCTCAAACTGAAATTTATAATTTTTTCGGATATTATGAGTTCGGTTCGCAACTAAGTAACGACGATTCATATCGATTATTTTATTTTATTAATTGAGTATACGAAAATCACGCGTTGCTCCTATGCAAATTTTTGTCCAAAAAAAATGTGTTTAGTTTGGGTCCAAATTCGAACCAGTGTTCTGGCTCCCGTCTCACAACACAGCCTGATGAAACTTTTACACTCCAAACACTTGCCGTGAATGAAGAATTGGGACCCAAAAAATTCCTTTAGGCTGTTTATATGATAAAAGAGGAGGTGGTCAAGGTCTAAATTGAGATGTAGAAATGGCGTTAATGCATCTGCCAGAACGAGGGGGTTAAAAATTGACAGATTTTTTATTGACAGACGATTGAGAGGCATCAAAAGGCCAAAGCTGATATTCCGATCACTTTTCATGGAGGTCTTGCATGTGGAAAAATCTTGATATATTTTCCATTTTTGGTAGACCAATCGATTGCGAAACGGTAGTCACTTACTAAAGGATGTGATGTTTATGTTTCGATTCTTGAAATACATTTTCTTGTAATTGAAAGGTAATTTTCCCATTTTCCACACATGATTTTATGCTAGCTTAATAAAAAATCAAATTCTTATAACACAATACTACAAGTTCCACAGCAATTAAAATAAAATTACGCATTAACATAAACCTCGTGTCTCGTAAACTTGCGTCGTTGATCGACTACATTGGAATGGAATTTCTTCGATCAACGAAATGGAAAATAGGAAGCATTTTCGCATGCGGTAGGCAACCAAGCAGGGCCACACGCACATCCATTGGCAAGGGCCGTTACACAGGAATTGTCATGCCCGAACAATTGCTCTGCTTTTCGAGCCAAGGCGGAGAGTGAAATTGAAAGGAGTTGTTTAGTATTTGTTCGGATCGGTCGAGTTAAATGAGTGGTGCGGATGGTAGGGACGGCATAAATTATGCTTACCCTTTCGATGCATTTCCGCATGTTCCGTAGCAGTGTGGGCATCGTAGCAGCAAGGCCTCGTAATTTGCCGCCTTTGTTTTAGTACAGTTTTTACTTTCCTTCAAGTTCAAGTTGGTCATGGACCGTTATGGGATTTTGGGTGTGTGTGTGTGTTTTATGTGGTGAATTTTTTCCCTATGCGTTGCGTTGTTTCATGAAACTTATGTAAAACAAAATCGTGTGCAAGCTAACGAAACTAACCATGAAAAGAGAGTAACTTGAAGGTGTGGAGTTAAAACCCAATCCTAGACAAACAATTGTTTTAGAGTATGTTTTTATACTGGCAAGTGATTCGGTTACCAGGATAAATTGTACAGCAAAAATGTTTATTAGCTTAATATGAAGAAAGATAGAAAGTTATTCCAACAGAAGCTACCTTTGCTTTTGGATATCTGGACACTTCAGGGTAAGTGTTATGTTTAAAGGTAAAAAGTACACAAATTATTTTTAATTTACAAACAAGCTTCATCATCAGTGTAATGGAGCTCAATTATTAAAGTCGACTGAATAAAATTCACACATGCTCTACACGGCTTGTTTTATTTACCCGTTAACGCTTACTAAACACACGCTCTCTCAAGGTCCCAAAACAATTGAGAATTGTAGAGGGACTGGGGCGAATAAATTTGATACGTGCTAATTAAAATCGATGCATGTGCTGCTCACCTGCTAGTAAAAGCAATCTTGACGCGAAAAAATGCGGTCAATGTTTCTCTGCACCTGGGCGATGGCGTTGACTTGAAGGATGTGCACAATTCGATCTGCTGCAGTCGATTATTTTTTTCCGGCCAATGTTTTGTTGGCATAATAGACCTTCAAGGGCCTAATCGCTTCGATTCACTTACCATACTACCAAGCAAAGTCTACAAAGTCTGGAGCATCATATGCTGTGTTTATGGCAATCGCACAAGGCCACTCAAAGCCGGCCGGGAGAGCATTCAACAGTTTTCTCACCCAGTAGAAAAATTGTTCGCTTTCCTTCATAGCGGTGTATCTTTTTCACTGTCATCTCTATCTCTCCTTCTCTCTCTTTCTCGCTCTCTCGTGAGGTGTGAAAAATCGGTGAGGTTGTAGAGAGATTGGAAGCCCTGTGCATCAATAAAGCTAACAACAGTAGCAGTGATGTACGGTGGGAATTTACAATGACCCTAATTGCGCGAACGGTTCCCTATCGATGTCAATTTTTGCATGCTCATCCAGCATGATATATTATCGCCCCCGATATCGAGTGTGGTGTTTCAAGATTGCTAAATTAGGCGCCTGATCGGAGAAAGCTATTAAAAATTTCAATAGCAATAAAAGCTGTTAATGGTTTCATGTCACTGTGATTACATTGTAACAATTCTGGAATTATCACAGTTCATTGTTTGTCAAATGAAGTTTAACAATTTCTACTGAAAACGATTAGCATATTATACAATTTGTACTACAATTGACATAAAACTACCGCAGCTATTTTGATGGATTAAAATTTGCTCGGATTCTATATATTTAAGCAGCACTCTACTTCAATTTTGTCACCATTTTCTGGGCCGCTCTTCATCGATCAGCTGAGACCTATTGCTCTGTATGTATGGTATTTCGTTCTTGCAAAATTTAAATTACGAGGACTTTTAGTGGAGGGCCATTACAACAACAGCGTTGATGGTAAATCGGTACGTTGTTGAGCAGGGATGTCTAAAAATCGGGGCTCAGCACCTAGGATTTGCTGGAAATCCCCCGAATACAGGCTCCATTGCCACAACATATCCGTGATTTCGGACGGTAATCCAGCAGCTCGTATACCGTCCGATACCTACAGTCTCAACCAAAAATTTGCGGCAAATGATGGTCGACAGACCTCCAGACTCCAAAGTGGCTATGAAGTCACCTTCCACGAATTGGCGATGGTTCTGGAAAAACGTCCCAAGCTACAGACTTTCATCAGACCAACGCTCGATGCTGTATTTTCTTATGCACAACAAGGTGCCACACGGACTTCTGCTCGACAGGATAAATTGGGTTCCTTCAGTCTGCTCAGTCTGCTCCCAGATAGAGACCCTGGAACACAAGTTGTCTCCGTGCGCTAGAGTACCTAATGTTTGAAGCATACTGATGCAGGCTTTGGAAGTCATGCGCGTGTGTCATGCGTCATTCAGTCACCAATTATCAATCACATTAGAATAAGTAAGAGGATTCTCCTGCGTTTGTTTCCAAACTATCTCATCCACATTATTGGCAACAACAAAGCTGTGATTGATTAAAATGTCCTTAAATGTCCTTTGTGACCTATCCAACGTACAAGTTTTACGTTGTCAATACATGTATCACACTTTTCTTTTGTAAACTAGTTTGTATGTTGTTTTAAATAACTAATTTTTCGAATAAAAAAATGGAGGGGACGCAACAAACAAGGGCTCGAAAGCGATGTCTCTTAAATATGGTCGCTCAGAGGATCTCTATTGGACAAGATCGCATTCAAGGGAATGAGATCCCTTTGGTTGAGATGTTTTAGACCAAATCCTTCAGTCGAAATCCCTTAGATGAACATTCCTTGTACGAGATATCTGAAGTGAAGTTCCTTGGGCTTTGAGGTCTTTAAGTATTTTCTATCGATGTCCTGTATAAAGTCTTGAGTTTTCTTTTTCATGTGTGATATCAGATTCTCATCATGAGTAATTGTTTATTGGGCGGACAAGGACTGCTTGAAGTTTGAGGATTGTGTACAAAAATACTGATCTTATTCAGGATAATCTACGTTTAATGATGTTATCTACAACCCTTTGTGTCAAAGTAAGGAATCGATACTGTCTTAATTATCTCATCAGCTTTTGGTGCATTTTAGGTCCTACAAGATTATCGGGACGCTTGGATTTTGCCACCATTCCACGTACTCCTACATCTGCAGAAGGAAGAAGATTTTGTAAAAGCTTAACTTGACAGTAGCCAGAACAGTAATCGCTACTCACTTGAATATATTGGGCCAATGAGTGGAACATCATTATAACTATCGATAAACCTTGGATGTTTTGATGCTGTCGATGTCTTCACAAATTCCTTTAAAGTTACAAACACCAACCTATTGTTACGTGGTTTGTTAACAGTTTGAATCAATTTCCAATCAATTATCAAGAAGAAAATTAATCATCCGTATGACCACCCTATAATCCTGCAACGAAACACGTTACCTGAAAGTATTTTTACGACGATTTGACCATCGTCCTCTACTGTTAACCAACTGGCATGATCATGATTCGGTGCAATCAGAATAATCAACAACGCTGCGCTTCTTTCACATCTTATCTTTAACGCTCCACATCGCACACCCGCTACAGCGGCTGCATCCGATGTAATACCCAAACCCGTGTTGCATAATTGCAATCGGCCAACATCTGCATTAGGGGCGAGCTCGCGCGTGCCCACCAACATTACCATCTGAAAATCTTGCACATCCCGAGAGGCTCCTCATCCCGACCCCAACGCCACACGGCAACCTTCTGGCACCGGTGTAACATTCGTGTCTCCTTCATCGCCAACTAAGTTTGGACCCTGGCGAAATGCAAAAAGCTTATCATGATTGGCCATCCACACACAGTGCCACACTATGCGGGGAAACCATTTTTATGGCACACGTGTTTGGTTTTTGTTTTGTCCGAATGATTTGATGACGTAATGATGGATGAGCAAAGCTTTGGAAGTCTAAGCTGATCGTCAAACGATGGCTCTTCTTACCAACAGCATCTGTTGCATATTGCTGCAGTTTTGAATATTTTTCCTTTCATCTTTTTTCATTATTTCTTTCTTCGTGGGTGATCTCCTGAATAAATCTTACTTTCCGAATTTTTGCACAATTCCCGAGCTGGCCAATGCACGGTTACATTGCGACGTAAAGCAATTCAAAAACCACAAAATCGTAACACATCTTACAGGCACACAGGCACGCGCACATTGATGACGTCCATCCAAATTTTGAAGGTGGCATTCGTTAATGCCTGCCAGCTCTGGGTCTATGAGTGTCTATAATACCGTAAGCGCAGTAATTGTGTCGATCGTAATGAGGCAATAAAGTTTTTTTCCCACAGGCACCTCCGAGTGGGACATGTGGAAGCAAAAATAGCAAAGTACATCTCACTCACCGCATCTTGCGAGTGGTAATTTGAAACCGGGACAACAGTTGTAACCGACAGCTCAACCCATAACTGGGTCGATTAAATACCAAACCAACCTGCAGTAAATGCCTCTTTCGCTTGCCTTTTCAACCACACTGTTTAAAAGCACGCTCTTAAGAAATCAATCTCCAAGCTGTTGCGAAAAACAAGGCCTTTTTGCAGTAGCATTTAGCCAGTAACGCTAATGTTGGACTTCCTTCAACGACTTGCTTGCTTCCTTCCGTTCCGGAGCTAGATGTTTGCAGTTGCTTCATCTAGCCTTTACGTTCAACCATAAACCTCACTATGCGGAGTGGTTCATTCGATACTTCAATCAGATCGCTTTGCAATACTTCACATTAACTCCCGTGAAACACGTCACATTGGATGCAGCTAGCAGCTATGCAACAAACAAATTCACAATCGATTGCGTTACGTGCAGGAAACCGGAGCGCGTCAACCGGAAAGAAACGACACGATGAGAATGTTTGATGATGAAATGTGTGGTTCCTACACCGCTGTGTGATGGTCGAGTATGATCTTAGTTTGCGAAAGGCGTTACGGTCGCTTAAGACATCACAGGTGAATGTGCGCTCAATTGCCGCGAGGGGACGGGCCAGCCAAGAGTCCATCATCGTTCAAGGTTAATTTAGGTACATTGTATACTACTTTCCGGACGTGATTCCTCCACACCTGGATTCTGTGGCAGATTAAGGGTAGGTTTCAGTGTCACATGAGCTCACATCTTTGCACGATGATCTGATGCGTGAAGCAATGTGAAGATGTGCGAATTTTACGCCCTTGGAAATGTCGGTTTGTGAAGCACCTTTTGAACTTGCACATCACTCGGTGTTAGCAAACACTATCTATTACTTTGCCGGATGCTTCATTCCCGATGACATTGACGATGGTGCACATGGAACGAGATCATAGTCGCGTAACACATGCAGACGATCCCTGGGTTTGTGACCTTTAGAGTATACACGCTAAATGGTTCGATTATTTAACCCAAAATCCATTTCCAGTTGGTCAACCGTACCCGCGCGTTGTCCAGCTTACGAAAATCGAACCTTCGGCCGGTGGGCTTGCGAAACATCAAACAACAACTCCCTGTTTCGGTGAACAAACTTTGGGCAATTCATTTGGCACCGTCAAACCAGTTATTCTTTCCTTCATAATCTTAGGTTGAATCGGTGGGGGGGTTCAGAAAAGAGGATTGGCTCTTGCCATGAGTTGCAGCGTTAACTGCTGCAGCCCGCGCTACTCTGCGAGAAAGGTCTCGGGCAAGTGTGCGTTTTTTTTTTTTTTTTGTATTGGTTTGTTTTCCCTTTTGAGTGGCGCGTGTGTTACGTAAATGCGGATCGTTTTTATCTTTGTCTGTTACTTTCTGGCCGTGCAGGAGGTTGTACAGGAAGTTAACTCTGCTATCCGGTCTAAGCCTAATCGGTAATCGGCGAGCCTGTACCTCTGGTAGATCCGGTGTCCGGTTTGGGTTTTTTTTTTGTTGCAAATTTTGTTTGTCTAGTAGCAGAGTTCGCTAGTTTCTTTCTTTCGGTTATCTGGCAGCGTTACGTCACAAGATTATTGACAAATTTGCTAATAATGATGATGATTTAATTAAGATTAATAGAATGAAACCCTATTGACAAAATTGCCTTAATAAAAACTACTAAGAGGTTTGTCAATACAAATTTGCCTTAGTTGGCCGATTTGTCAATAGGGAAAATTCATGATTTGAACTCTGACGGATTTAATTTTGGAGCTAGAATAAGCTAACGCAGTATGGTACAAAGCAACTTTCTTAATATGCTGGATTTGTAGCGTTTTTCAATAGTGACATCTATGTACAGATGAAGTGTCTCGAAATAAATTAAAAACTGCCTTGAAACCACAATTCCAGTTCTGTCTCTGTGCGGAATTAGTTATCCTTATAATTTTTCATTTTAAAAACAACAATTCTGTTACTCTTTTCGATGTTTTATGTGCCTTGTCTTGTCTTGTCTCTATTCATAAAAATAAAAGGATAAATAATTATCAGCTTTTTAATTTCATCCTTACAAGATTTACAAAATTTTACGAATTACCCTGTATGAACATGTCGATTTTAAAGTTCGATAACATTGCCATTCATATAGTGATGTCGTCTTTCAGGCGTAGATGTTTACCCCTAAATGTAGGCTATACGTGCACCATACTGAAGAGGTGGCATCATACTGCAATAAAAATTAGTGATCCCGCGTGTTTTTGGTTCTGATAATCTAATATTTGAGTTTTATTACACCACAGAACATGGCTTGTACTCCATTAAAAGACTGTAAGACGAATCAATTGAAAATGGAAAACCAAATAAGACACTGAATAGTATTTATATTTTTAAATAAGATTAGGAAGTTTTTATTCGATCAATGTAGGATACGCGATTTGGCGTAAGTAAAACCAACAACGGACTAAAATTTATTACAAGTTGTTATTCCTACTTACATACTTTCAGTCAGTCAGTTTGTATTCGTTTGTCCTATACACAGCCTCAGCTGATACGAAGTGTGCAACTTAGCATATGATCAAACTGCCGTGCCTAACTACAATCACCTTTGCTTAGAATAATCCTTACGGTACAGGAAGCAATGGTATTTACAGCGTGAAGCATCGTCTCTTTTCCACCACTCATCGATCTACTCTACCCAGAGACGTATTTGTGCTTTCATTTGAGTATAAAATTTGGCATTGGAATTCAGGACTATCGCCAGTATCACTACCCCTTATTTCGGTAGCGTCACAGTGGTTCCTACTTTAGCTTACGACAGTTTCGTTGGTACAGGGTACGGCGGTTGTGGTTGCGTTTACTGACTCAAATAATTCCGTTTGGTTGGTCGTGGTGGATAGCGTTTCGTTGGCAAATTGTTGCCGCTTTCCTCTTCGTGAGTATCCCTTCTGCAACCAAAGCTCTTTGATCAGATCTGCACCCTTCTCACCGATCATGATCACTGGTGCATTGATGTTACCGCTCGTTATGCGTGGCATTATACTGGCATCGATAACTCGCAGTCCTTTAATGCCGTAGACACGCAGCTTTGGATCGACGACCGCCCACGGATCGTCCGGAGGGCCCATCTTTGCGGTACCAGACATATGATATATCGTCATCGTATACTGCCGAATGGCGCAGTCCCAGTATTCGTCGGTAAATTCCGGCAAGTGACGACAGTTTGGCACCTGTTTACTGTGGAACCGTGCACCGAACCGTTTCATAGCCTGCGTTTCGCCGAACGCTATCGCTGCCTTTACTCCCTCGCGCAGGACGCCGACATCATCCGGATGGGTGAGATAGTTGTGATAGAGCAGCGGGTATCGCAGAGGATTGCGAGACTGCAAACGGATGAATCCTCGGCTTTTAGGACGCAGCATCATTGGAAAGACGCCAAAAACATCCTGATTGTTGATAGAGCTGAACATATCCTCGTAGAATTCATCCTTAAGTCCGTGAGCTTTCTTCACCTGATCACCACCGTCCGATGGCGTCGATGCACTTGTCAACATAAACTCAATATCTGGCCAATCGTCCGATTGGTTAGCATACTTCGTGCTGATAAATCCTACCGCCTCCAGTCCGATACTGCTCGTCAGTGGACCGTCTTCTGTGACAGCATATCGCAGAGCCGAATTAAGATTAACCAAACGGTTCATAATAACCGAAATAGGTTGATCGATTCGGAAAACCAATCCACCGACGGCAATATGATCCTGCAGATTTTGTCCCACACCGGGTAAGTCATGCACTACAGGCACACCAACGCGCTCGAGATTTTCCCGTGGTCCAATACCGGACAACATCAGTAGATGTGGTGTTCCGATAGCACCGGCAGAGAGAATCACCTCACGCGTTGCAAAGGCCTGTTGCTTTTTACCGTGGCGTATGAACTCCACGCCGAGCGCACGCTTTGACTCTGGATCCAGTATGACGCGGGTCACGTGTGCGAATAGTGCGACGTGCAGATTTTTACGGTTGCGCACCGGACGTATGAAAGCTTTCGAAGTGCTGCAACGCGTACCACGGCGCATCGTGAACTGGAAGAAGGCAAATCCGGTTTGCTGTTCGCCATTAACGTCCACTATATCATACCCCATCTCTTCGCCGGCTTGCAGGAAGGACACACCGAGCGGTGTCAAATATGGAGCATCTTGTACTTGCAACAGCCCTCCTAAAATGCGAAACGGAAGAAGACATTAGTAGCTGTAGTTGGAGTTGGATTGTTTAATACGGTTAGCTGCCGCCGTGCATACCTGTTCCATGCTGTCGTTTATTGCGTGCCAGGTAAGGATTCCGTTGGTCTTCCGATTTGCGGAAGTACGGCAGAACGTCCTCGTAGCCCCAGCCGGGATTGCCCAGTGCCCGCCACAGGTCGAAGTCGCGCTTATTGCCGCGAATGTACAGCATCGTGTTGAGCACGGACGAGCCACCGAGTACCTTGCCTCGCGTCCAGCAACACCGGTTATCCTTCATCGCTTGACATGCCGTCTTCTGTGGCTGGGTTCTGCAAGGAAAGGAAATTGGAACGTTAATTAAAATCTTCCTTTTATAGAAAACGTAGCAAGTCCATCATATGCTAAACGTTCAACGTATTGACTATTGAGATTTATTGTTCGGATTTATTGTTGCTGCCAATTGGATTAGACGAAGCGATTGTAATCATAAAAACAATCCAAGCTAGTTTTACAGATACGATTTAGGTTAGGGAAAAGTGTGACCTTTTTTGTGGAACGTGCCATCGGCAAAATTAATTTAACTTTTATGCAGTTTACTGATGATGTTTCGATGCCAAACATGCGAAAGGATGTTCTTATTACGTTGCCTGTCACTTTCAATACTCGCACGAATCAAAGGCTTAGAAGGTTGATTAATAGCGTGACTTCGGCACGCAACTTCACGAAACGCATCATATAGCCAAAGGCCATAATATCACACGATGCGTCCTTGTCTTTTGCTGATGAATTTAGTTAACTCCATTTAAAAGAATGAGTCATTTATTAGTTTCACGTTTTTCTTGTGCAGCCAAAACAAAGCTTACTTTGAAGTTCAAGGTTTTTATGTAAATCACTCATAATTCCGTTATCAAACAGGGAATTTAAATGAACGTTTGAGAAATCGTTTATGATAGATGCATGTATTGTGAATTCAAATAAAATTGATTGAAAAACAGTTTGACATTTCAGTTGAATCGTGCGGAAATCGAACATTGACAGTACATCTTCGTGCTCGTATCCATTCACCTTACCCAACACCTAAGAGGATTGCTTCGTCATGGTACAAGCTGACATGACATGCCCGTAAGTAGATCCGTATGCAACGGGTCATCGTAATAACTCGCACAACTGGAAAACATGGTGAAGAAATTTGTCTCTTCTCGCAGTCGTCTATTTGTCATATTAACGCTTTCGGTGGAGGTGGCTGTGGCCAAACAAACAAATCACCGCCCGGACGAGTGTTGGTCGCCTGCTGCATCATCGCGGCATGTTTAACGAACAGCCTATGGGTGGTACAGGAACCGGCCCCGGTCGCCCATCGAAGCCTGTCAAGGTCGTTTTCTGTGCACGATCATACGTAACACCCCGCAGCCCAAAGCAACCGGCTAAGAGTTTGCGGAGATGCCGGTGTTTTCATCAAGACATCGTGTTGCCAAAAAGTTGCTCAAAACCTGTAGTCGGAAAGTGCTTCCGATAAGGTTAATTTTGTCGATCGTAATTTTTGCGTCACGCGCCGAAAAAGTCATCCTTGCAGTCACGGGTTTTGGTGAAGTACTTGGCTGACCTTAAATGCTCGCGGCAAGGTTTCGTTCCGGAATCTGAAGAGACCGATAGACGCGTTGTGTTTAGTGCACGATCTAGGTCATGTTTATTTTAATGCATTTAAGCAATATGTGTACCGAATATATTGGAGATTTTTTTTGGATATTTCCACATGATTCAAAGGTGCCTATTGGGAATGATATTTTGATATCATTCAACAGTGTTAAAATGGCTAGATAAATTAACACAGCAATGGGCATACGACGTCTCTATTTACGATGCCAAGATTATGAATGTTGGGTCATTTAAGTTCAAAAAGTCTTCGAGTCATTGGACTCCTCGTTCGAACCACTTATGGACTCTGTTCAAGTTGGTAGAATTAGACTCTATCTTACTTTCTTTTCTATGCACGAGATGAAGGTACACATCCACATAGGTACATGTGGATAGAAATGTTCCTGCCCCAACAATCGCCACCATTTTTCCAATAAATGTGTCAAAAATTGCCCAGCTTTACATTCGAATTGTTCACGGCATCATTCAAATTTGAATGGTTCTGACGCATTCGTAAGATCCCTAGCTACCGGTAACTACCGTCTTCGTTACGCCCGTAATTGCACCTGGGCTAAGTGGATCCACTAAAGGTTGTCGTTGAGCCACCCATGTCTACGTCTCGTACTACCTGCCGATGGATCAACCGTCACGTACGCAGGCTTTTGCAACCTTGGGAAAGCTCAAGCATTTCTTCTCTTGACTCGTCGATTCAACATACCGCGATGAGTAGTATGTGAGTAAAAACCGTCTCAACACATGTACACACGTGGGGCGTATACGGCGCCAGTTACGCAACGAAAAATTGTAGCAATTTGTAGCGGTCGATTAGTCGCACAAGAAGCCGAGCTTTTAGCATTCTTTCATGATGGTGGCGAGGATACACTACAGGGTCGATCTTGAGGTGTCTTGATCGTGCCCTCGTTTCACACACCGTTTGCAACAATGGCCGACGTCTTGCTTGACAGGGATGGCCAAGCTTTTCGCTTTCGTTCGCCAAGCACCTTACTTTTTTCAATTAAAATCTGTCTTCCTTGAAGAAGTGAAGGAGGACAGCTCATCGCCTAGAGTGGCCCTTCGCCAGTTGAAGCGACCACACAAAATGGAGGCATCCCGCCTAGACGTGTCCGCCCTTTGTTGCGATGCCGTCATGCGATGTCTATCGGCTATCAAGGTGTCAAATCGAAAATTAAGAATATCACTTCCAAAGTTTAATCATCATTCACCCCAACTGTCAACGGTGATGATGTTTCTCCCCGGTTTGATCGACCTTGTTCTCCTTTGCTCGTATCGCTTTCGTCGTACCTACCGCCTGGTAGTCGCTCAAGTTCAGACCATCATCAGGTGGTAGCAGACGCGCGCACTCACTAAGTCACCACATCGGATCGGAGGCTGAGCAGAAATTGAGTAGGAACCAATCCATTTACGCGCTCGATCAGCTCGCTCTCGGTGGAATGGGTTGCGAAAAGCTTTGCCGATCCCACGTTCAATCCGCCGAAGGTCGCCACGGTTTGTTCGCCTTTCTTTTCATCTTTTAGCGTTAGAAAAAAAAACTCGTTGTTTACCTTTTGGTCGTTCAATCTGGTTCGCTCGGTAAGGGTGAAATATATTCGTTGTTTTTATTGCATTCCATTGCACAACAGCACGGTGCTAGTGCTTGTTCTGGCGCTAATTTAATTGGTGCCAAATGCATAATAATGACGCGCACTAATCCTGGCTCCACGTTATCGTGGTTGATTGTTATAGCCGTTAAGGACTGTCTAATGATCTTAAATTCCAACACCATTTTTCTTTTTGACAATACAATGCACAGTCAAGCGTTCTGCTCCCCAAACAGTGAATCGGCGTAGTGTAGTGGTTGTGTTCCGGGCACGGAGTCAATTTCGCTGGTGGGAACACCTGATCCATCAGACATAACGTGCTGTCCGTGTTTGCGTGTGCTTTCCGGGTGCAACCGACAGACATTACGTTACGCCGAGTGCGCTTCGATTTCACGCCATGGTGTATTCAGTATTCTACAAGCGCATCGCACAATCTTACCCTTATGCAACCGGGCCTACAACGATAGCACGTCCTGCTCTGCATCTGAAAAGGGAAAGTGATCGGTGTGGTATCGCCGTCGGCGTTGCAGCAGACAAAAAGAAGCGCCCTATGCATGCTTACGAAGCAAAAGCTCACCACATTGTTAATTGACCGAGAGTGAGAGAGCCTTGATGCAAATCAGCTCTTGCATTGTGATGGCTATACAGCTCAGTTTGTAAGATCTTTTCAAGCAAAATTTTAATGACTAATGTAGATCTCTGGCTGGTTGGATTAATTCTTGTGTTTTGATTGGTGGATCGATACGAGAATTTAGGTCTCCGTCACTTCAGTCTTCTCACCTGAGGAGCAATTTTATCGAATATGTTTTATAAAAACTTATGAAGACATTAACAAAGTTTCCTGGTTGTGTTTCTTCGCCTTCGTGCAGACGTGTTATTTGCTTGGGAATTCGAACAACCGTGAAACCGGTTTCAACCGCTTTATATTGGGGTAGAAGTTTATGTTGAGGTAGGTCTGGTCAATGAACAAAGGAAAACGCCACCAAGGAGGATATTTTCTTCTTGCTCTCTCTTTTTCCTCTCTCTTTTTCTCTCTTTCTCTCTTTATACGACTGAATAGTTCCCAAATTTGTACGATAGGGTCATAAGCTACAGTTTTATAGGTCATATCGCTCAATAAAAACGCCAAACGGTTGTAAAACGGGTACCAATAATTTCACCATAAAACCATCTTTCTCATTGCATTATGCATTGGGAAAGCGTGCGCGTTTTTCCTTTACTTCATCTTCCCGGGTCCCGTTCGAAGCAGTCCTTTAAAGTGGCATTTAAAAATCGACTTCAAGAGTGATCCAAACCTATGCGATTTGCCGTTCTCTTTTGTAAAAAAAAAACGATAATTACCGCCAGATTCAGTAATGGTAAATGATCATAAACTAAAAAAAGTAGTATTTGGAAATTCATAAAAACATTTTACACTTCAATCCATACCTTCAAGTGTAAGAGATAATTAATGATTTAATATTCAAGTACATAATCGGAAAAAAACATGAAAAACTTTGGTCAAAGGTCTCGCTGAGACACCTTGAACGTCATTAGTCTACTAGCTAAAACATGGTGCCTGTTTCTAATGTATATTCACACATTCCTTTCAAAAGCGACAATGTGTTTTTTTTTAAATCACAATTTACTAGTCTCCGTTTTCGTACAAGTCAAAAGGTTTCAGAGCCAAACAGTAATATCCAAAACGCTAGCATTGACTGCTTGACCCCGTGAAAACGATCATCGGCATAACAAAAGCTATAGAAAGAGAGAGAGAGAGAGAGAGAGAGAGAGAGAGAGAGAGAGAGAGAGAGAGAGACAGAGAAAGGTTTGCCAAATAGTTTTTAAAGCAAAAAAAAAACACCAAGCAAACGAAGACGAAACAACAATATCGGAAACACGTGTCGGCAAGTGTGCAAAAAGTACATCATACGGCTCATCTCGATTTTTTTGCGCATCCATTCCGTATACTTCAAGTTCAATCGCAACTACCGCGTCAATTGGCCCACCGTTAAAGGTTCCGCCACAGGTCATAACCACAGTTTGGCCACAGGTGAGGTCCACAGTTTTGACCTCACGTAAGTCATAAGTAAAAAGCATTTGATTTTTATTTTGCTTTTGCACTTACCTCTTCCAACGCCAGACAAAAAAAAAAACACCAAATTCATTCATGAACTTGACATTGATGGCAGTATTAGGAGGTTTTTATTTCGGGAGTCGTTGCGTAATTAGTCCCCGAAGCAAAAGAGATACTACAAGTTGCCGTCTAAAACACCAACTAGGAAGCAATAAATCTAGGCTGGTAGGAAGATATTGCTAGTAAACGTTTCACTTGAAGGTTAGTGATATAGGAGTAGGGTACCAGTGTACTAAATGAACTACCAAATTACTTTCAACAGCGTCCAAGATCACTTTTATGATCAGCATTTGAAAGGGGAGGTACATGATGCCCCATCATCGTGAGGTCATTTCGTTCACCTCGGTCTCGGCGATCTTGAAGGCGTGATGTTGGAGTTGGAAAAGGTTTACTGCTAACCTATAAACCGCGCCACAGTTTTAGCTTCCTGCATCGGGTAGCGGCCCCGGGGGTGACCATGTGGATGCATTGTAGCCTCCGGGTGCCGATCATGCGAGATAGAGATCGTCTGTTTTTTTGTAATGACTTTAAACTCACACATATTAGCTACTGCTAGGTGTAGTTTTTCGCTAGATACAGATATCTGACTAATTATTAAGACGGTAAACAATATTGTGGAGGAACGTGTTAGGCTGAATGTTTGCACACACACCGACCCCTTTTGGAAATAAAATATTGAACGTTTCGATACATTTTAAGCTTACTTTCGAAGATCTGACCACGCAAGGGTAGTGTTCAGGTCATTAAAAATGACTTAGACATTCTATTTCGTTCGTTGCGCGGTGGCTAGCTGATACAAAAACTTGGTATTCGGTAACGAGTGCTTTATACCAATAATCGACGAGCGCAACCTATCCATAACCTTTCACATCTACACTTGGTTTTTGTTGTATGATTTGGATCGCCCGGCAAACATTAACGATTGAGCATTAAATATGTGTGTACGCTTATGTAAGCACATTTATCGCATAAGTTAGCCGAGGCTGATCGGTGAAGCACTCTCCTAGTAGCATCTGCCCGTTCTGCGACGCGAAGTGCATACGTTGGGCTTCGTGTGGTTTTAGTTGTTATTGGATGAAACTCTTCTACTTGAGCTGGTCGTGACTCACCTACCATCAACAATCGTTGTGTGAGCGGGCTTGTGAGTTTCATCCCATTGCCGGTTATCATCGGCGCTTGATCGTATTGCGCCGGGTGCATAAATAAATGAAATAACGGAATCGAACATTTTCGTGTATCTCCTGGTCGCGGCAGTAAACATAAATTGGTTCCGCGTGTTGATTTTCTTTGAATGGCGCGAAAGACCGCCCTGAACATGCTCTAAAGAGAGAGAGTGTGTGCCTGTGTGTTGACGAGACTATAGCGGGAAAATGGTTAGCGTCAACAGGCCTTTGCCATTTTGTTCGGTTTTCCGCTTGTTGTCGCTTGATCTTGGCTGAGGTAAAAATGAGTATGGTTCTCCTCTTCAAAATTGGTGTGCGAGGTAACCTACTTTATTTTAGGTTGTAGGGAGAACCTGTTTCATCACTGGAACGTTCATTGAGAGATTAAGATTTGCAGGAATGCAATGTTGCTTCTGATGTGCGCGTTTTCGGCATTCGATGTCGACCTAAAATAACCACAATAAAATGGACGAAAATTGATGGTAAAGCCAACAACCCCGAAACAACGGAAGTAGTAGTTGATGTAGGCGAATCTTACTTAACTCCGAGAGATCTTGGTCTAGCATATCTAACTTCCTTAACTACAATTCTCCAGTGCATAGCGAAGGTCAAGATAAGATTAGACATCATTATTTACGTGTTATCAACAGATCAATAATAGAGCATTGAAGTCTACAGAGATTTTTGTAAAACAGAAATTTTGGATAGAAAAAAGCAACAAAACAGGTAAGGCTTATTTGATTGTGAAAAGCGTTATCTGTATTTCAACCGTCAAACGTCAAAACACATACAGAGAACCTGGCGAGAATCATCATAGTTCCCGTTATTAGATAGTTACTAGTTCAATGCCAGCTTCAGATGCATGTAATTAAAAGTCATGTTATGTTCTAATTTGTTTTTACTATCCTTTTTCTGAATACGTCCAATACCATAGAGACCTTATTTGGTGCTACGATGTATCGTTTATTAACCGTTGATCACATGCAAATCATTTTTATCACTTCGTTAAGTTGTTCCGATCAAAACCTGCAGAGCAACATCGACTTCTTGTCATACGGCGTAGTTCCATAGGTAGATTTTCGAAGGGTTGAACTTGATACATGGTTCACCATCAGTGGCAGGCGATGGTAACTCCTTGAGGTCCAACACATACGGTTTGAGGCAACCGAAGCTGCTGCTGATCTTCAAAATGTTACCTTCAGTCCAAGTTCAATGTATCGTTTCCATGCTTTTGCCCCTTTTGCCATCACTAAGCGGCAGGGTAAACGAGAGGATTAGAGGCGTAGCTTGAGAAAGGGAAAAACAACGAATGAAATAAAGAAAAAAAAACCCAACCTAAGCATCCAAACCTCCAAAACCTGAGCGGTCTCACCAGACGATAGACCTTAAATATGCGTTTTCGGATTGTTCGTCTTAAAGCCCACAAGGTTTGGGCACGCGGAACGATGCTTTACATTTTGCCGGGTTGAATTTTATTGATTCGAATGCTTTTAGTGCTGCAATTTCCTTGTGTAACTCTCTTCCTAGTTGCCACATTCAACCAAATAGGCCGGCTTGAACGCCGGTATGTTGAATGATAGTCACTTACGCTATGGAATATCTGTCGGTGGTATAATAGCTTGGTAACACTGTAATTTGTCTACTTATCTAAGACGATTTTTTGCTGTCACGATGGACACGTACACTCACCAAGATTTGTGTGATTAATTGATAGCCGATCAAAAGATCAATGCAAAAGAATACTTCGTAAAGCGTCTTAAGCTTCACAGTTTGCAGCACGTTCTTCATAGTACGAACGGTAATTGCGTTCGATCATTAAGTACCGTAAAGATAGCAAAACTGTGATTAAGACCCTTTTACCGATACGGAAATTATTCTCTTTGTGTGCGCTTTTCTAGTATCTATTACCAATGTATATCTCTCAAATGCCAAGGGAGAGAGGCTTTTGTCTGATTCATCATCTTTCCACAAAAGAATGTTTTTTTAAGCCATAGCTTCGCCACACCAATCCAATCTTATCCAGCATCATTCTGCTCAGTAGGAAACAGCTGACGATGGGTATAGACGTTTCGATTGATCAAATCCTAAGATAGGATACAAAAAAACAGAGCATACATTTAATGCCAAATTTGTGTATTCATAGTTTTGACCCATAAACCGGTTGATGTTGGCAACTCAACCAATAGAAGTAGCATAACCTCACTCGCTCCATGATGAACTAACCTTGCTTATGATAAGCGCATAAAACGCACGTGTGATGCTGATCTTGAAACATTCACCAAAACACGAACGGTTGTTCTTTTTTTTTTTGTATCGGCATCGACCCTACACCGGTTCACGTTGCATCAAATAACGTTGGCCATTTTCTGGCCACACCTGTTAGAGATGGGTCAACCAATAGCGAATTTTGAACATGATGTGTTTTAACAGGTTTTTTGAAAGTAAAAAAACGTGGTTTCTATCTACATTTCGCAATGATTGTTATGCTAAAATCGATAGCGAAATATGGACATCACAAGACAAGCGAATTTCAATAAAGCAATTCATTTGCAAATGTGACCGTATGCTGCTGGAAGCTATTTTTTGTTCTATCATTTCTAAATGTTCAGTCGGACGTTTTGATCATTAACAAACACGCATCTTATTATTGCTATTTTTTGTTCTTGTCATGGTTAACAGCTACACTATGACGGAGTATTAATATGCACAATAGAATGGTTCGTAACGGTTTTGTAACGACAATCCTAAATTTAAAGCATGTCCACCTGCGAGTGATTTGTTTGCATGTAAAGACTCTCTACGTCACGTTATTAAACGCTCACTGTCATGCCCTGTAGTAGTGTCAGTCGGGCTGATGATTAATTATTTATAGCACAACGCTGTGTGTCGTGATTTCATGACACCATCTCGCTTAGCTCGCCCACTTTCGTTGCCAATCGACTTGCGACACTTTGGTACATGCTACAGCGCAAACTAATTCCACTTCCAACACGGATACGGAAAGCGCTCCGATGGAACCAAGGGTCCTTTTGGAACCAAGGATTAATTTGGAATCATTCATATAGAACCAAGGGTCTTTTTGTTATCCTACAGTAGCAATTTTTGTGTGTATCAGAAGACCCTGGGCAATGGAAAGGACTTGAGATTGACTTTAGACATTTTTAGATAACAAAGACCCTTGGTAGGCGAAGTCATATCCTTCCATTGAAGCATTCCCTCGGATAAGGCCTTTCCTTGAATGACGGTTTCCTCCCTAAGGTCGGTGAAGTCCTTTTCTATCTTGGCTTTCTTGGTGAAATATTTCAGTCCAGAATATCAGTCTGCAGTCCTCCATCCACGGCTGCATCCGATCTCCGACTGGTTAGACAGGAGAGACTTGATACAGCCAACGAGCTCGCTGTGCTCCTCTACACCTCGTGCCGAACGGGTCACTGACGAGCACCTTCTTTGTGTGGCATGAGTCCGGCATCCTCATCACGTGCCCTAGCCAACGTATCCTACCGTCTTTTAAAACCGTTCGCCACATGCCCTACTCGCACACACCGCCAAAGATAGTCCTTAGCACCCGCCGTTCGAAAATGGCGATAGCATTGGCGCATAGTCAGCATAGTCCAAGACTCGTACCCGTAGAGGACTACCGGACGTATCAAGGCGGCGGTAAATCGTACATTTCGTGTGTTGTTGGAGTCTTCTGGATCGCAAGAGTTTGTGGAGTCCATAGTAGGTACGATTCCCCTGAACAATGCGCCATCACAAGGCTACAAATCGAAATTGCCATTAAAATATTGGTGTCACGACTAGGCCATCCAATGACTGCACTGAAATAAGTCTAACGATTAAATAAAGGCGGTCGACATAGAAGTTGCGTCAATGTCGAAATTGGTAATTAGTTACCGCAAACACTTTATCTTAATTTTGAATGTTCGGATAGGACATCTGGACGGGTTGTGGGTGCTAATTACAGTTGCTGTATAATGAATAAGGTTTGTTAATAGTAGACCCTGTCGGACGAATCTTAAACATGACAGTCCTTTTTCCCGTACCCGTTATATCCCTGCCATGTACGAAAACCATGCAATTAACTGCCAAAATCATACCTAGATTATCATGACACAAATCAATCATTCCTGGCTTTTACCTATTCCTCTCCAATGGACATTACAAATGAACACCACGATTCGGCGGATCCCAACAAAAGCGGGTGTGTTTCTATCGACACCTAAAGGTCGTACAGCTCGTAAGTGATTGCGCTCGAAGCTATCGAAAATAACCACTTAACACTTTCCATCGTGAAAAAAAAATAACACCAGAACCTGACCGCCGCCGATACCTTTGCACGGAGGTGCTTTTGTGTACACCGCCAGTGTATGCAAGCGCGGTTTACGCAACTGCACTTGGTTTGTTAATCACGCTCCGCACAAACCATCCTTCCGGTGTTAGGTTCGTCGCTTATGCTGCGCTCAAATCAGGGTCAGTTCTTGTGCACAAAACTACGCCGTCGTCCAGCGTGCCTTACGCCTCAGCAACCACATCAAACCACCAACATACGGCAAACATATTTGGCAGCATGCCGCCTAACCTCAGAAGTGCATTCGAAATGGAGAAAAAATGCATCACTTCCAAAGTCACCACGGTTCGCTTGGCACGCTTAGCAGGTTGTCCGACGACTTTCAGAAAATTGCAGAACTTGCCGCGCGCATTAACTGCACCACCATACCGGTGGTGCCGTTTTTCTAGCTGCCATCGTACTAACAGCGAATTGCAACTATTTGTGCAACTGCAGCATACACCCTTCCCACCCCAATGGGACAACGTTGTTAAACCTACCTGTACTTCCAATCCAGCTTGCTTTTGTGCAGATAAAGCGACAGGATGGGAACGTCGGAGATTTCGGTCTCGTGGCCGCCCGCCTCTAGCAGCAGTACCTTCCAGCCGCCTATCTCTGATAGGCGCGAAGCAACGACAGCACCGGCTGAGCCCGCACCGACAACGATAAAGTCATAGTCTCGGTCCACCTCCGGCACATTAAACGGTCGATTCTCCGGATCGAACAGATCGTAGTTATAGTACGCGAGTGATGCGATTAGAATTGGTACTATCGCTAGCTTGCCGACACCGACCACGGCTGTGGCGGCACTGATGGCAGCACCGACGGCGGTCGTTAGTCCGGCCGCGGCAGGTGTCGCTTTCAGTGCAGCACCTGCCAACAGTGGAATAAGGGTACCGAAGGAGACTACCATTGTTGTTGTCTCGTACGGTCCGGTCTGTTCCGACTCGGCGAAAGTGGGTGGAATGGGTCACTGGCGCAAAGTTATTCTACCAACTTGTGGGTTACTCTGGTTGTTGGCCGCTTGATTATAGATCTGTTTCTTTATTTGTAATTTAAACTCCAAACCAATCTCGCTCATCATCCATCACTCTCCCGTTGGGTGAGATCGGGGTTTTCCGCGGAAGCTCCGTGTTATTTGCCAGGCACCACCATCAGCATTAATCACAACACTTCACGGCACATACTATACCCGATCGCTTCACCAACCGCACGCTTCATAGACACTTTCACCAATTTTTAATTCGAATTTCGCTCGCAGTAGAAATAGAGCTCCGTATTTTCGCGACTTGTTGCGTTACGGATGTTTTTCGTTTCACCTTCCAAAACAGCGCCACTTCCACCGGTGGCGTGCACTCGTTAATCACCGACCGATCGATGGGACCTTTCGATGGTCTACTGACACAAACTCCAGAAATGAAAAGAAAATTTCCTCATCGAAAGGCTTTATTAGAATTAAAGCCTTACCGCGCACGATCCAGAAACACACGCAGTGGACTACGATCGACCACACGACACTGCTCTGAACACAACGTGCGCACAACCAGAAGAAAACGAACCGATCGAGTCGATCGCCGAATGTGAACTGATCGAGTCTGCACGAAGCAGCACGTGGATTATGCAATTTCGAGAGGTGCTGTGGTTAGGCTCTGTTTCAGCCACAGCTGATGCAAAGACTGAACCTGACTGTGCGTATGGTCTGGTGTGTGGTGGTGGTGACGGCGTTTCGCTGTATGGGTGCGCGAAATTCAAACCAAATCCATTGCATTCAACCGGCCTCCTGCATGATGATGATGATGATGATGGTGGTGTTTCGCCTTGTTGAGTAGCTTGTGTCACGCACGAAAAATATGCTCCCAGCTTTTACGCTTCCGTGCGTGTTCGTATGTGAGTGTTTGTGTCTGTGTTGTACGAAAAACTGTGAAAAGATGTAAGGGAAGTTTGTGCTTCTTCCTCTGAAGTGGGAAACTCAACTTTTTGATATTCTGTCGCTTTTGCGAAAGCGAGACAAACGAAGCAAACTTCTTTCCGAGATAGGTTATGGTTTTGGGAATTAATTGTCTAAAGCACCGGCAGCTTTTCACCTACCCATACACGCACACATCAGATGCAACGATGCGTAAGTGGAGAAAGGCTTGAACCAGCTTGTTCGACAGAGCATAACCTCATCTAGAACGTTTTGGACAGCTGATAGCGCCCAAAAGCCAAATATTTTAGTGCTCAAGTTTAAAATGTTTCCTTTATTCGTTGTTGCCTAGGACACTGTCTAGAAATTGGGCGATGACTTAATGAGGACTTCAGTTATTAACCGGAATGTGTCAACCCGACAAACAGAATAGTTTTGAATATGAAATATCGGTTGTAGTACAGCAGGTCTGGTAATCCTGTGCAAACTTCTCCAGTCAAAACACCTTTAGCGACGGACGATACTGGAACTGCATAGCATATTTGTAATTCTAGTGTTGTAGAAATGGCTTTGAAGCGTTCACCAGAAATGGATGTCAGACGATGACTCTAGATCTCAAGTAGCGTCGAGGATGTCAGTAGCAGGTTAAGATCGAGAAATTCTTCGTTACGATTCTTGCCTATCCCTAGTTAATGTTTTTTAGGGTTGTTTATAATAGGTTTATATGCTCTATGTCCAGGATTTATGTCATGAAACGTCAAGACACGTAGAAACTGTCTGTAGTCTTGATAAACCCTACTATTTCTTTGGCTTGAAATGAATTAAAAAATTGTATAGTAATAATGTTAGATTATTTAGAAACAATGTTTTTAGAAAGCACATAAAAGTATTTAAATTTATCGAGAATATTTATTAGTACATCGTAGCAACGTGAGATCGTGAACGTGAACTTTCCCAAAATGTCGCTTGAGATAAGGTTGAGATAAATATAATCTTCTTCTGAGGAAAAAAGCTTTCCAAATAAATTTTATTAATAGTCATATAAGTTCTTCTTTTTCTTCTTGTTGTTGGCTTAACGAACTTCGCGAGGTCACGCCTGCCATCAGATGACTTACTATACTTGCCGATACCATGTAGTTGGATAGTTACAGTCCTCCCTACAGGAAGGTCCGGATGGGATTTAAACCACGATCCCGCCGTGTGAAGCCTGCACCACCGGCCGCCCTATATAGTCATGTAAGGTTTTTTTCCTTAATAAAAATATTGCGGACAACAACAAAAGCATATCGGTTGAGTGGCGGGCGCGACACTTGCATGAAATGAAATTTCTTCACATGTTTTACTAAACATATTTTTCAAATTAGTTAATGCTTCCACATTCTAGGCGTGGTTTTTTCTGCTAATAAAAAATCTTAATTGTTACGTGCTGCGAAAATCATTTGCCATTCAACGTTTTAGGTGCTAACTGTCTGTCTAGGATATCCGCAATCCTCTTCCGTTTTCTTCCTCATTGGTTGTAGTTGCTGTTACCTGAATATGAACATTTTTCCGTCCGGAGTACTATTGGTAGGATGACTACTGGCCGCTATGCTTCCTGAAAGGCGATCGGATTGATTTATCGTAGCATAATCAAATTGTTCCGCTTTGCCACACCCCAGTTCGTTCGGCCTGATGCCTGAATTGTGTGCGAAACTTCGACACGCATAGCATCGATACGCGTCGGGAAACCAAACAAAGCACCATTAACCATCATATAAAAATAAACATAAACTAAACCCCGCATTGATTGAAAAGGAAAACTTCCACCTTCTACACGCATTAAAACGTAAGCGGGCCAACCAGTTCAAAGGCAAACTTCGCGGCGTGACTCTCCGGATTGGATGGCCTTTGCATTTGTTTGCCACAAGACTTTTGGGCAAATAGAGTTATTACTGTAGACGCACAATCAAACCATCCCACAACAGCGTCCCGTGATGTATTCGTTATCACCGTACTCTGTCATTGAGCACTATTTCTTCTCTGGTATCGTTTCTATTTTCCTTATTCGTCACATTAAATGTTCACATCGGCCGTCCGTTATTTACAGGGCATACGCAAACTCAATCGATCAATTTTCGCTTCATCTTCAAACATTGACCTTCACCGAGATCGGTTCGGCGCCAAAGCGCGTTTGCGTGCGTGTACCCCGGTGCCTGTGTTCCGTTTGATTCGGTAATCGTTTTCGGAAAAACGGCCCGAACTGAGAAGTTTGAAAGTTCGACGAGAAACAATGCGATACGGCCGATTGGACAAAGTTTGCTGACGAGATAATTAATGCAGGGTAAATGTCCTTGCAACGCTGCAGTTTATGGCGGTGCGACCTTTAAAGGAGTATTAGAAGCATTTTTCTGGTTTTTGAGCAATCGGCAGGGAGCTAATGGGTGTTTTATGGCTATTTATTTGCAAATGTTTTTTTGTCATGCGAGACAAAATCAATGCTAAATTAGGACACAGCTGCTCAAATACGAGACGAGACGATTTGATTCTGTTTTCTGTATGCTTGACTCTTTAAACAGATCATGGAAAGATGCATTTCGAAAGGTAGGGTTGATCTTTTGCTGTGTATTTATTACTGCTGTACAATCAATTACGTTAAAACACACTTTCGCTTTCGAAAGGTTATCAAAAGACACATACCTTGATTAATTTGTCTGCATTGTTGTGTTTGACATCACTGAAAATGTTATATTTACTTCAATTAGCTGCATTATTTAATGCCAGCCGATTACATTGTGCTTATCGATTGGGGTAGGTTTGGCGAAGACGCATTATTCTTTTTCTCATTCGCTGTTTTTGCCTTAAGCAACTGCAGCGCGAATTGCACCATCGAATTGCCGCCACACTCTGCTGGGGTAACGTTTTTGGTAAATGCACTAACCGGTCTATGCGAGATGCACACTCACACGCGGTGTCCGTAACAGCAAAGCTGCATTCGTATCCAGCATGTCGTCGTTTCTGCAGGAATCTTGTCGGTTACAGCTGAGGTAGGTCGCAAACAGGTAAACTGCTTCTACCTTGCAGTAGTGGGAGAGTGCATGCGTGTTGTTCCATGTGCATCTACAGCCCAAAGTAGACAACGTGACAAAATTTGCAACGAACAACCCCGCCAACGAATTCGACCTTAGCACCCGTGCTACTTCTAGCCGCTCGTTGGTCATATTATACAATGCAGAGCGGTACGAAGATCTTAAAACTAGCAATCTTCGGGGAAATGTGGGACACAGAAGCGATATTTGCAACTCAATAATGAACCACTCATCAAGTTGTAAACTGATTGACTAATAAAACTCGTTTTATCTTTTCTTTACAGGTAAACTATCACACCAAATAAAGAGATGAGACGATGTATACAGTTTAACAGACTGGAGGTGATGAGCCTATTGAAGTAATGGAAAAGTGCATCTGCAAGTATTACGATTAAAAACTCTCTCATTTATTCTGTTTACTATTTCGTATACATTTCAATTGGTTCGCAGTGCGTCACGATTGCTAGTAGTTGGAAAGTAGTAAAAATTTTATAGACCTAGAGAGTGGGTGACATCAAAATTAAGCTATTAAGTAACCGTATGCAATGGAATGTCTTTCTGGTCGTGAATACGTGATTGTCGAATCACTTTCTCCGTCTTCAATGCCAATGCAAATTTGAGGAAAGTAGTACAATTGAGCCCTGGTCCTGTGGTGTAAGCGACAGCAGGTCCCCGGTTTTCACACGGCAGAACCGTGGATCAAATCCCATCCGGACTGTTCCTCCACAGTGAGGACTGATTACGCGGTATTAGCAAGTCTAGTAAGGCCATCTGAGGACCGGCGTGACCTAGTAGCTCGTTTAGCCAAGAAGAATAAAAAAGACCAAGGATCAAAGTGTCTAAAATTAAAACTCCCAGAAAAAATCATGCAACTGGAATTTGTATAAAACAAATTTTCAAATCATAAACTATATTTTAGTCGCGTGAATTAAAATATTTATTAAAAAAACTGTGGATCAACCATATTTACATTGCCATCGCTGTAGTGAGTTGAATCGCGTACAGTATCGTGCATACATTTAGGGGCAAACCCAGTAAACATTTTAAACGAGACGGTTTATCTTTTACTTGGCGCGCAAATTCGGTTGCAGATGCGGTTGTTTTTATTTTACAAATATATTTTGCACACCTTAAAAATTGCTCATGAAAAAAGTTTATTCCATTTCAATTTCTACTTCATCTGTATCACTCAAAGCTCTGTATGTGCGGCAGAATCATTTCCTACATTAAAATCCTCCTTTATCAAATCGGAACCCTTCTCCCCGATCATGATGGCCGGTGCGTTTGTATTTCCACTCACAATGTCCGGCATGATGCTGGCATCGATGACACGAAGTTTTTGCACACCTCTTACCTTCAATCTCGAATCGACAACGGCACTTTGGTCACCATCCGGTCCCATCTTGGCGGTACTCGTGGGATGATAGATCGTTGTGGACATGTAGCGAACATAACACTCCCAGTAGCTATCCGAATCATACTCCAACTGATCGCACTCAGCTATCTTGAGATGAAAGTCCTTCAGCTCGTGATAACCGAAATTTTCCGTATCGAGTAGCTTGCGGAAGAAACGTATGCCGCGAATAACCGTTATCACATCCCGCTGGTCATCCAGATAGTTTGCGTTGATGATCGGTGCGTCATACGGATCAGATGATCGAAGTTGAATTGATCCCTTCGACTTGGGATTCAGAAGCGTTACCAATACAGTTAATATTTCGGATTTCTGATTCTGCTCGATAATCTGATGGGCGATATAGTCGTCCCATCCGAAGCACTGAGTAATTTTTGCCACATCTGGCGTTTTCCAGAGATACAACATATGGTGAAATTGAATGTCAGGAAACTTGGCAGCAGAGCTTTGCGTGTTTACGAACCCTAGCAGATCTGTCACACCCACCGTGCCGAACGTTCCCAAACCGTAACGGAAGTAGCTGTAGATACTGTCCAACAGTTCGTCCATGCTGCGCTCGATTGGGCGCGATCCGTGCAGAGTAAGAAATAGTGGAATAATCACGTGATCCTGCAAATTTTCACCCACCGACGGTATATCTTTAACCAACGAAATGTTTAATCGATCTAGCTGCTCCTTTGCTCCCAGGCCGGATAGTTGCAAGACCTGAGGAGTGTTGACTGCACCAGCAGATAGGACAACTTCCTTGCTGATGCTCACCGAGATGTCTTTCTGACCGGGTAGGTCGAACGTAACTCCAGTAGCCGTTGTTCCATCAAAATTAATTTTCGTTACATGAGCATTCTTTACGATATGCAGATTCGGTCGATCTTTCGCAGTGTTCAGAAATGCTTTCGCTGTACTCCAGCGTCTTCCTTTGTAGACCGTACCCTGCGCTACATTGTATCCGATGTACTCATCACTATTGATGTCCATAATTTCCGGTATTCCCAGTTCCGATGCTGCTTCCGTGATCACCAGTTTGGTCAATTCGTTCGACATGTAAGAATTTACCTTGAGTAAACCACCTTGCGCGTGGTAGTCGGCTCGCTCTTGCAGCAAATGTTGGGCGCCGTTGTCTTCGGATTTTTTGAAATATTCTAGCACGTCCTTCCAACCCCAGCCCGGGTTGCCCTGTTCTTCCCAACGGTCATAGTCCCGGCTATTGCCACGTACATATAGCATGATGTTGTTACTGCTGCAACCACCCAACATTTTTCCACGGGGCCAATAACTGCCGTGTTTATATCCTTTGCTAGCAGTTTCGCTCTTTTCGGCATAATAATTCCACACATGTGAGCTGTTCATCAAACCAAAAGCAAGATATGGCACCTAATTGTAGATAAAACGGAAGGGTTTCAGTATCACACTGAACGTCACTCCAATCCAATAGATTCCAACGCATGCGAAACACACACACACAGCAAGCAACATCAATGACCTATGGAAATGAAACGTACACAAAATGATCTAGAAATGATGGTACATTTATTAAGCGTACAAACATTCAGTAACAAAGTGGATGTAATCTAAAGCTCTGTATGCTTTGGTCCCGCACCCCAGTCTTCCTTAATCATGTCGGATGCCTTTTCGCCGATCATCATAATGGGTGCGTTAGTATTTCCCGACACTATGTTCGGCATAATGCTACCATCTACCACACGCAATCCTTTGACACCCTTCACACGCAGCCTGTCGTCCACTACCGCGCTCTTGTCACCATCTGGACCCATCTTGGCCGTTCCAACTGGATGGTACAATGTTAATGTCATGTGTCGCGAATAACACTCCCAATAAGCGTCGCTGTCGTACGTCTCTTGATCACACTCAGACAGATTCATTCGATGTAGTTCTCCTTCATGCTCGCGGAAAGTTGGCGTATCGACAATCTTGTTAATATAGCGAATACCACGCAGGACCGCTTCAACATCTTCCTTAGCCTCCAGATAACCGCTCTCAATACGTGGCGGATTAAACTCGTTAAAGTCTTTCGTGTCAAGTGTAACGCGTCCCTTTGATTTGGGATTTAGCAGCACCACAATAGCCATTACAACGTCAGCCTCAGTAGCCGCCTCGAGCATCGATTGCGATATCTCCTGATTGTAGCCTACCTTGTCGCAAAACATAACCGACTTTCCAGAGCCTTTTTCAAACTGGAAGAAATGGTACTCAATGTCCGCGAATGGGCTGGAAGCGTCTAGCGTGTTAATAAATCCAATCACACTCGTCACCCCATGTCCAGCCATTGGGCCGGACCGTGTCATAATGTACTGAAAGAGATTTTTCGCCAGTTCCTGCTGAATGTTATAGTTTGCGGCAGTTGATTTGTGCATCTTGAACAGTAAAGGCACAAACAGGTGATCCTGCAGATTTTCTCCAACGGGTAGATCGGCAACCAATGGAATGTTAACCTTTTTCAGTAGTGAACTTGGACCAATGCCGGAGCGTTGCAGAATGTGAGGGGTATTGATAGCGCCTGCTGCTAGAATAATATCTTTGCGTGCCCGTGCAACCTTTAGCACCTTGTTGTCGATGATAAAGTTCACAAACTTGAAGCGTTCGGTCGAAGGATCGCGTTCTACCGTGACCACCACCCCGTGCTTAATGACGTGCAAATTTGGACGATCCTTTACCGGCACCAGGAAAGCCTTTGCCGGGCTGCAACGCGTACCATTGACGACGGTACCCTGTGCACGACCGAATCCAACCTGCCGGTCACCATTGATATCGCTGTTACTCTCAAATCCGGCGTCCTTGAACGCTTGAAGCATTACTTCCGCGAGCGGATGATTAACTGGAAAATTTCCTACTTTAAGGTAGCCACCGCTTGCATGATATTTGCCACCATCTTGGCGCAACAACTCTGGATCACTATTGTCTTCACTTTTCTTGAAGTAGGGTAGCACATCGTTCCACCCCCAGTTCGAATTACCTAACTCAGCCCAACTGTCGTAGTCACGGGAATTACCACGCACGTACAGCATTGCATTGATAGCACCACATCCACCAAGCGTTCGGCCTCGTGGCCAGAAAGCGCCATCCTTTGAACCCTTGCTAGCGTGTGGCGTGGGTTCGGCGTAATTTTCCCAATCTGCTTCGGTTTTCTGTATGGTGAAGAATGTCTCCGGGATCTGCAAGAAGCGGATTTATGTGTGGTGATGACTAAAGCATGTATCGACACTACCCCCACATGAAAAGAACACTTTTAGGACAGACATGACAGATCAAGGTAAGTTTTGGAGAAGTTTGGGAGACAGTAGGGAATAGGTTGGGATTGTAGAAAAGGAGTACCAATTTCAAATTCTAAAAGTTTATCTTTTTTCTATTTTAAAATACAAATTTCAAGTAATCAAAAGCATATTTTTCGCGAGCATATTAGACATGTCCTTGATCTTGTTTGATGAAATCAGATCCCATTTCGGCGATCATAATAGTGGGAGCATTCGTATTGCCACTGATCACCAGCGGCATAATGCTGGCATCGATGACTCGCAACCCACGGATGCCTCTCACGCGTAGTCTGGAGTCAACAACTGCGTCCGGATCAGTAGCTGGTCCCATTTTCGCCGTCCCAACCGGATGGTACGTTGTAATGGTCAAGTGTCGTACATAACACTCCCAGTACTCGTTCGTATCATACACATGCTCCCTACAGCCAGGAATGTTGATCCGATGAAGCGTAGCACCTGCACTCCGGAATGCTTCAGTCTGAAGCAAACGTTGTTGGAGACGTATGCCTTGTACCATCACCTTCAAATCGTCGGTATTCTGGAAATAATTTGCCTCTAAGATAGGATGCTCTCGCGCATTGCTGCTCGCCAGTCTGACATGACCTCGTGACTTCGGGTTGAGTGCGGTGATGTGCACATAAACTGCGGGTGTAATACGATCAACTTCTTGGATGGATGCGCTTATAGTCTCTGTGAATTCAAAGTTGCGTGCTAGTATCTCACTGTAACGACCACCCTTGGGAAATCCAAAGTTAAACACCTGCACGTCCGGATAAAGGTCGGTGGAGTTTTTTGTATTGAGGAATGCCAAAGTATCTAGGTATCCGGAACGGACGATCGCTTGACTGCGATTTTGAACGGCTATCGCGTACAACTCGTTCATCTGAGCAAACTGCTCATCAACATTTGGATCTGGTACGTTGTAGAATTTAAAAAACAACGGTACCGCCACATGGTCTTGTAAATTCCCTCCAACATGAAGATCGACTTTGACCGGGATATCGAACTGCTTCAGCTCGTCCGCTGGTCCAATTCCGGACAACATTAGCAGTTGCGGTGTATTGATGGCTCCCGCAGCAACAATGACTTCCCGGCGTGCAGTAACCTGCTGTACACGCTGACTTCCCTCAATAACGAAGCGTACGCCCGTGGCAACATTTCGCTCGTCAATCAGCACCCGATCTACCAGAGCGTATTTGATGACGTGCAAGTTTGCACGGTGTCGAATCGGGGTGAGGAATGCCTTTGCTGGACTGCATCGAATTGGACCAGTAATCGTATGCTGTGAACTACCATAGCCAACGTGCCTATCACGATTGAAGTCTTCAATCCAATTGTTTCCTAGCTCTGTTGCCGCTCGTTTTAAGATTCCGTTCAGGATCGTGTCATCAACACGCTGCTCCACGTTTAAGTATCCACCTGTTCGGTGATATTTGGCACCGATACCGCGAACTAGCTTAGGATCATTCATATTTTCAGACTTTCGGAAGTAAGGCAAAACGTCTTCCCAGCCCCATTCAGGATTGCCCAAGCTCTTCCAGCGATCATAGTCGCGACGATTGCCTCGTACATATATCATCGCATTAATTGCACCAGAACCGCCTAATGTGCGGCCGCGAGGCCAAAATGTTCCGTTCCGCGTACCCAGACCTGAACGATCCGTCCGCTCTACGTTGTACGCCCAGTCAACTTCGGTGTGCTGCAACGCCATCGCCATGTTGGCGATCTGAAGTGGAGAACACGCATCGGTTAAGTTTAAACCTTGATTAAAATGTGCATAGTAGTGGTCTATTCTTCATATGTCTGTGTGTCTTGGCGCGTTGTCTTAAGTCGTGCACTTTTCGTAAATACCTCTTGTAAAGCCAAATAGATAAAGCCACTCAAAACCGCTTGCCGTGCAACTCATAATCGACTTTCAACTATCGCCCAGTGTAGCAGATAAGAGCGACCTGGAGTGCAGTTAAAAACGCAACACAGTATTTACAGTATTATCCTTATACCAACGCAAAGTTGTTTCGTTTCTTGCCTCTAGATTTTCTTATAGATTTCTCACCATGTGCTATCCATTCCATCCATTATCTTCCTTAATCATATCTGACGCTTTTTCGCCTATCATGATGACTGCTGCATTTGTGTTGCCGCTTACAATGTCTGGCATAACGCTTGCGTCGACTACTCGTAGTCCTTTAACACCTCTGACACGCAGTCTTGAATCTACTACCGCGTCTGGATTATTGGAGGGCCCCATTTTGGCTGTTCCCACCGGATGGTAGAGTGTCAACGAAAGTTCTCGTATGTAGCACTCCCAATAAGCATCTGAATCGTACTGTTTTTCCTTACAAGCGTGTAGATTAAAGCGCACCGGATCTGGTTCCAATGCCTTGGCGGCTTCTGTCGCCATGATGCGATGATGGGCATGGATCCCTTCGATCAGTGTCTGCATGTCGCGCGGGTGGGTAAGATAGCCGGCATCAATTGTTGGCTTGTCCCAGAAATTTGCTGATCGTAGTTTTATGTGACCCCAAGATTTGGGTTTCAGCAGAATAACAAATGCGCCCAACAGGTCCGCCTCATCGTTAACCTCGTCAATAAAGTTGCTCACGGGTCCCTCGAGATCCATCTTGCGTAGCCACTGACCAGCAAAATTGGACCGTTTGCGCGAATACATATGATGATACTGTATGTTCGGGTACGGATCAGAATGGTTGACTGTGTTTATGAAGCCAATAAAAGCGTTCATTCCGGGTTCATTTAGTGGACCACCACGATGCATCAGGTACTCGTACGAGGGAGCCACCGTATCACGGTAGAGGTCAAAGTCTACGGCTGTTGAACGGTTGATCCGATAGAACAACGGTACCATCACATGATCCTGGAGCTTGCGACCAACAGGAACATCTGACACGACCGAAATACCAAACTCTCTAAGATCTGCATCTCGTCCAATGCCCGAAAGCATAAGCAGCTGCGGCGTGTTAATTGCTCCGGCCGACACGATTGTTTCTTGTCGCACCTTAACTTCTAAAACATTTTTCATGTTCGCCGTTTTAGCTCCATGTTCGCCCAATAGAAAACGAACAGATGACACTCGTCGATCGACGCCAAACTCGAGCTTCGTTACAAGCGCTTTTTTAATCACATGCAAGTTTGGACGATCCTTGATTGGTGCTAAAAACGCCTTAGCTGGGCTGCATCGTGTTCCATTGACTGTGTTGATCTGCATGCGACCAAACCCGACGTGATCTTCGCCATTGAAGTCCTCCAAATACTCATACCCACTCTCCTGAACAGCCTCAAGCAACTGTTCCATCTGCACAGCATGCCCGGTAGTACTGCTGACGGATAAGTAACCTCCCGTGCCGTGGAATGTTTCATCGCCAACCACTGTCGGATCATGGTTATCTTCCGATTTGCGGAAATACGGTAAAACGTGCTGCCATCCCCAACCTGGATTGCCCATCTGTTCCCAAGTGTCATAGTCGAGTGCATTGCCACGAATGTACACCATCGCATTGATCGCTCCCGAACCTCCGAGCATTTTACCTCGCGGCCAATAGCAACCTTCCGGTGATGTTGATGCCCGACAGGCAGTGCGACTGTTTGTATTGTGCCCATCACTCGAGCTGGCATGGTATGCCCAATCTACGTTTGATTTTTCTAAGTGTATTTGTAAGAAAGGAATCTACAGGGTGTGGATATTTAGGATTGATTTTTAATATGAAGCAGGAAAAGATGGGAATAAGATAGAGATAAGGCAAGGATAAAAGGCTAGCTCAAGCAGCAAACACTTTGTTACATGTTGGATCCATCACCGTAACATGAGTATGATTGAGGGTGGTGAACGTTATATATCTCAAATGGTTAATTTAGAATCAAAACTTACCTCCGATTCGATCGGTGGATCACCGCCAGCCTCTAGCAGCAACACCTTCCAGTCAGGGTTTTCCGACAGACGGTTGGCAACGACCGAACCTGCCGATCCGGCACCTACGATCACGAAATCATACTCATCCAAACCGCGCTCCAGTGCCGTCGGGCCGTAATCCTTCGGCCACATGTCCGGCGGAGAAATCGCACATTGGGCCGCCAGGATAGTCTGCACCAGCAGTCCGAACAGTTGATTGGCAGGTCCGACGCTTTGCGAGGCGCACTGGCCACCCATCAAGGCCTCCATGTTCTTCCGGTTAACTGCACCGTGTTAGTTGCAACGTTTGGCGGATTGTATGCCTTGTTTCGGGATCTAAATGCTCTAGCTGCAATGGAAACGTTGAGTTGCATTAGTCTGTTACCTATACGGACGAATGCTAACCGTGGACGGGTTGTCTCGGTGGTGGCTTTGCTAGACTGATGCACTGCCTCATCTATCGACCCGGTTCTTATAGCAGTGCATGTGCAGTGAAGGTCAACTACACGCATGCAGTTAATATATTGCAGACAATGGGTACACTTGTTATCAAGAGCCTTGACACAAGGAAGGTAAAACTTGTGGTAGTCTAATGCAATTGTTTGTTTTAGAGCTGGAATGTAATTCCTGATTCTTGACGGTTTCAAATATATCTCACATAATAAGCTCTATAAAAAATGCATAAAATAATCCATATATCCAAAATTATCACCGATCACTCTCTTGTTTTTCATTTAAATCTTTTCTTTGTGTTGCACAGACGCTATAGCGCAAAACACTCCTGTGAGTACGTGTAAATATATTTTTTATCTGTTTTGTTTATATTAAAGTTTCCTATGTAAAAGCGTTGCACTCAAATGAATAAGTGCTGCGTGAGTGGCATGCACAGACATCTTGCGGTGCTAGGAATAAAAATCATCTAAAAGCATCTTTTGAGTGATGTCGTGTTTGTTTTTAAATAGCTATAAAACTATTGCACCGTTTGCTATAATTACTTCAAATTTACTTAATTTTGTTTGTTGTCTCTCTTTCTTCCTTAACAGGTATATCAACAGTAAAAACAACTGAACAACACACCAACCACAAGAACAGTCTGTCACACATCTTCGCGTAGTTGGATTTACTGGTAGCAAACGTTAAATGCTTCCCTGTGTATTGGCGTTAAATGGTGGTGGGTACGCATGGTATCAACATTATCGCACTGTTTGTCAGTTGAAAGGTACACGTTAGCGGCATAACGATAACCATGATATAATAAGGCGCGCGCTGCACCTACTTATCACTCTCCGGTGCTTATCATGTGTGCAGGTCAATCAACGGATTTTTGGACTAGAAGCTAAAATTCACACGTCATCATCGTTAATAAACTTTTTTTTTTAAATCATTATGACTATATGACGAATATTTTTATCATGTGTCTACTTTAGAATCATTGAATATCTACTTTGATGTATGTAATAAATTTAAAAAAACGGGTAGTTTAACGAAGATCTCATCACAAACAAAAATATTCATGAGAGCCTTATTTGTAATAAAACTTCAATTGATTGATGCTTGCTTGAAAGATTACGACCAAGAATTTACGAGCGAATGTGTGTGCATGCCTGACCCAGTAAATAAACCGCGTGGTGATTCGCGTCTTCCGTACAAGCGCATTCGCCAAAAAACCGGATGGTTGATCAGTCGGACGAGAAAAGGCAACCCTATAGCGTAAGAAAAAAAAATGCGCAACCCCAGAAGTCATGATGCGCAGTGCAAAGTGTCTGAAGCTAACCGCTTTGTTGTTGTTTTTGTAGATACATCGCGCAGATTTGCATCTGAATGATCGTTTTCCACGTTGTTGTGGGCAGCTGTATGCGTATCGGGATTGCTAGAAACCGTTCTATTGCCACTGTATCAGTGCGTACCAAACAGATCCGGATGGGACGAGTGAAATTTTCTTCATCCTCTTACAGACAGAAAAAAGCGCACAATTTTCAATAGATTTACACCTTAACTTTGCTTAAATAATTTACTTTTGTTAAAGAGTTGTTCCACCACACGTACGCACACACACACATGTCACTGCTTCACGGCTAATCTTCGCGGCACAAGCAAAGAACCGGAATATACACTTGATTACACCATGCGTACGCACACACGTTGAAAGTAGATGGTACTTACATTGAACTTGACTCTTGAACGCGTGAGCACACCTAACCGGACGGTACCAAGCACAGACGGGAACTGCGGCTTACATCTCGCGCATAGCCGGCGTTTTTATCTTCATGGCGTTGGGCCTTTGCGGTCAGGCTCGCGCTCTCTCATCGCTACGCACACACACATAAGTTCTCTTCATCTCTCTCTCTCCCTCTCTCTCTCTCTCTCTTCAACCTGATTGGGGAGGCATAATTGTAATTGTTCTAGTGTTGGTTGAGCACAATGCGTTCGGCGCTAGCAATACATGTCAATAATGATTGCGCAATTTTTTTGTAATTCCTACGACGATGTTTGTACAATGTTATACACTAAACGGTTTTATAATTTATTTTTTACCAACTAAAAAGGATAAACAATATATTTAATTATAAATACGCAAAGTTCGAGAAACATCTATTCTCAACCCCCTAGGCTCATGCTGCACGCATTGCAAAACTTGTGTTAGTGTGGTGTGTTGGGATATTGTTTTCCATTACAAACACACATGCGTGCAAAACTATGCTCCCTCGTGGTGCTGTAAATGTAAATAATGTACTGTAAAAACCTTCTTTTGAGTTAAAATTTTATTTAAAAAATGCACATAATATTTTGCACATAATTATTTTGTGGCTTTTCGATCCTTGCTGATGTTTATAGCCGTTTTTCCTACCTTGTCTGTTGTAGGTAATCGTCTAAATCCTAATCGGATGATCGCGGAGCAGGCGACGGTCATTAATTAAACACCCGCGAACACACGTAACTGATAATCAATTCTGAGAAATGCTGATAATCAGTGTCAACATAGCCAATTTTGTTTTAGAATACACTGCTCCACTTAGCCTATTTAAATATGCACTGATAAACGGTGCATCTGGTGTTTATTTTGCTGTTACATTCGTACACACCGTGTATTACGTCTACTCTACAAACTGAATCAAACAAGCCATTCAGCTTTAGCTTTAAGGCACCTTTTTGGCTGTGTGTGTAACACGTGTCACCGTGTTGGTGCGTGTTGGGTGATATTGGTAGTCGATGCTGTCACACTGCCGATAATGCTCTTCGCGCACCAACGCCGGCAAATGCGCATATTTGATTAAATCGGCTGCCCGCTCTGCAATCATGATCGTAGGCGCGTTGGTATTTCCGGTTGTGATGGTCGGCATTATGCTGGCGTCCACTACACGCATCCCGCCTATGCCGTGTACCCGTAGCTGACTGTCGACCACCGCCATTGGGTCGGTAGCGGGACCCATCTTTGCTGTGCCCGACGGATGGTAGATAGTCTGCGAGTAGTGTTGTATGAGACATTTGAAGAAGTCATCACCGGTGATTCCGTGGCACGTGTCACCATGCTCAACGTCGTAGATAAACGTAGCGTTGATCCTCTTCATTGTGGACGTCTCCGCCACACGAACTCCAAACTTGAGTCCTTCAACCTACCGATTGGAATCGAAAACTATCGATAAGAAACGTGAAAGATGTTACCACGATGTTATTTTCTTAATACCAGAATGTCCAGATCTCGTTCAACGGCGAAATAGTTTGGATAGATCTTAATCTTATCGTACGGATCTGCACTGCCCAGTTCGAGCCATCCACGGCTCTCGGGCCGCATTAGCAATGGCATGATAAGAAACGAATCATGATACACCCATGATTCAAAGTTACGCGCATAATAATCATACGTAAGTCCTGCCCCTGCTAAACCTTCCGTACCACCGTCCGAAATGTCTGACTGTGCTGACATGAAGATCTGCACGTCACCCCGCCGGCTGTCTGGGTTGTTGTACTTGGTGTTAATGAATCCCATCACCTCACAGGAAGGCATCGCAACGAGCCGACCCTGATTGCGAAAGAGAAAATCGCGAGCAGTTGACACATCGTTCACCTCGAGCAAACGTACCGAAAGTGGTACATTTCCTTTAGGATTTTTAATCAAGAACACACCTCCACCAGCAGCCACATGATCTTGCAGATTTTGTCCAACCCCGGGCAGGTCCTGAATCACTCGTATTCCGTGCCGCTGTAACTGATCCCTAGGTCCAACGCCGGATAGCATCAGCAGGTGGGGACTGTTGAGCGCACCCGCAGACAGAATGATCTCTTTCGTCACTAGCACCAACTGACGCCTGTTACCTTTGCGAAACAGAACACCATAAGCACGACGATCCTTCGGATCGATCAGTATCCTTTCCACCATCGAGTCCATTGAGATATGCAGATTCTTGCGGTTCGCTACCGGACGCAGGTAAGCCTTAGCCGTACTACACCGTAATCCATCTCGAATCGAACCATGCAACGGTGCAAAAACCAGCTGATCGGGTCCATTAATTTCGTCCGAAAGTGTCATACCCAATTCACGAGCCGCTTCCAGAAACATTGCCTGCAGTGACGAATAGTTACGAAAAAGTTCCACCGTCATCGGTCCCGTTGTGCCGTGATACGGTCGGTAAGCAATTTTTGGATCACGAACATTTTCCATCTTCACAAAGTACGGTAGAACATCGCGCCAACTCCATCCCACATTACCAAGGCTTGCCCATTCGTCATAATCTTCCGAGTTACCGCGCACGTACATCATCGCATTCAACACGGAAGAACCACCGAGAACTTTGCCGCGCGGCCAACTACACCGATTACCGCGCATTCCCTGGCAGAAGCGTTCGTTAGGTTCCGTTTCAAACTGCCAATCGAGAGGACCTTTCTGTAGCGCCGGATACAGATACGGTAGATCACTGAGAAACGTTTCATCGGTACCGGCTTCTAGCAGAAGCACATTCCAATCGCACACCTCGGACAGACGGGCCGCTACTGCTGCTCCCGCACTGCCACCACCAACCACTACGAAATCGTACACGTCGTAGATGAACTGCGATGGGATGTCTTGAACCCGGTTTCTGAAATCGACCACGTCCGTACGCTGCAACCAGATGCAGGCATCCAGCAGCAACAAAATCAATGCACTGCTTGGACGCGTAAGCATGATACGCATACGCGTGTGCTGGGTTTCTAGCGGACCGAACCCCATCGCCGTGGTACCAGTAGACGTATTTAACAGACAACAGATCGCAACCGATAATGCAGAAGCTAATTGTTTTCGTAGCAAGGGTTGACACAAGACTGGGGAAAATGTTCACGCGACGATTCATTGCCAGCTAAGCATGCAAAAGTTCTAATGAGTCTGTCAAGTATTGAGTTTATTTACAACGGTTTATGCAAAAATGCTGCCATCATCATAATAGGTACGGCGTGTAGTAAGTAACGAAACAGGGTCATTCTATATACCAAACGTTAGGGCTCGGAACCGAATGAACGTAGTCTGAGAGTGACTTCATGTTCTAAAAATTAGTTATTATTTTAAAATGTAATCTTACAAACCTTCACGTGACATTCGGATAATTTGTGCCTCCTTTCTCTCTACACAATTAATCTTGTACTAAAAAGATCCGAATGCCACTTTTTGCACCGGATGAAGAGCTCTGAACATTTGGCATCGTTTCGTACAAAAATGCGTTACTTTTGTTTGTTTTAATGTCATTCATGCTATTAAGACTGTGTACCACATCGATTATACTGCTAGCGTCAGTCTGTTTTTACACCCTGTTCAGGACGGAGCATTTAGCAACGGTGACACCTCAGTGAAGTGGTTTTACTGTGCGCGTTCCTCTTTAACTTAAAATGAACGCAATCGGTACGTACGAAGTGCGGACTCGGCTTCTCTATACGTCGCGAATCGGTACAGTGTTTTTGCTTTTAATCGACGCAAGCATATGGCTACAGCGACCGGATATTGTGGATTTCCACCATCGCGTCCAACCGATCCCGGGCCCTTTCGTGCAGGACATCTACGATTTTGTGGTGGTTGGGGCAGGTTCAGCCGGTGCTGTAATGGCAGCACGATTGTCCGAAATTTGTCATTGGGATGTGCTGTTACTTGAAGCCGGTACGGACGAAACCTTCCTCACCGATGTGCCGTTCCTGTATCCGACGTTGCAGACGTCGCGTGTCGATTGGAAGTTTCGCACGGAACCGTCCGATCAGTTTTGTCTCGCTATGGAAGATCATCGATGTCGGTGGCCACGCGGAAAGGCACTCGGTGGCAGCTCAGCCATCAACGCAATGCTCTACGTGCGCGGTAACCCGAGAGACTTTGATGGTTGGCGCGATCAAGGTAACCCGGGCTGGAGCTATGAAGATATGTTGCCGTACTTTCTGAAGCTGGAAGATATGCGCGATCCTCAGTATGCGAACCTATCCTATCATGGGCAGGGTGGCCCGATCAGCGTAGAAAGATACGGATACCATACACCGTTGCGAAATCATCTGCTTGCCGCGATAAAGGAAATGGGTCTTACCAATAGTTACGGTGAAGTGAATGGTCCAGTGCAGAGTGGGTTTGCCGTACCGCATGGCTCTATCCGGAATGGGTTACGGTGCAGCACGGCTAAGGGATATCTGAGACCGGCAGCTACGCGAAAAAATCTCCACATATCCACCAAAACGATGGTGCAACGAATTTTGATCGATCCGACTGACCGACGGGCGTATGGAGTACAGTTCGAGAAGGATGGCAGACGGTACTATGTGATGGTTTCGAAGGAAGTGATCCTATCGGCCGGTGCACTTAACAGTCCGCATCTGCTGATGCTTTCCGGGATAGGACCACGGGAACAGCTAGAACGGCATGGCATTCGAGTGATTCAAGAACTTCCCGGTGTTGGTCGAAATTTGCAGGACCATGTCGCTACCGGGGCTGGAGGGTACACGGTTCAACCACCTCCTGGAACCGGTCCGTTGGCGTACGATTTTGCCGATGCAGTGGGTGTTGAAACGTTGCAACGATTTCTGTTCAACGGTGACGGAATGCTTTACGGTATGTCCCTGTGTGAGGTGATGGGCTTTTTGAACACCAAATATCAGGATCCGGCACAGGATTGGCCAGACATTGAACTGTTTCTCGCGAGCCTTTCCGATCTGACGGACGGGGGTCGATTCGGTAAGCGAGGTTCGGGTATGAGCAACAAGTATTACGCACAGGTATACGAAGAGCAGGTGTACAAAAACTCGTACATGGTCATACCAATGCTGTCGCGCCCACTGAGCAGTGGATGGTTAGAGCTGGCAAGTGGAAACCCGCACGATCGCATTCGCATTTATCCCAACTATTTCCATGATCCCAAGGATATGATGGTGTTGGTAAGTATGCTAGTTCGTTCGTGACTATACTTAACCCAATTCTCTAGACATTCCCCCCTTTTTGTTTGCTTCGTAGATCGAAGGTTTAAAGTTTGCTGAAGCCCTGGCCAACACTACCGCAATGCGCAAAATTAATGCCACCTTGATCGACTACTCTCGGTCCCCCTGTCGACAAGACCAATTTCCCAACAAGGATGATTTCTACGTTTGCTTGGTGCGGCATTACACGCAAACAATTTACCATCCTTGCGGTACGGCTAAGATGGGACCGGTCACTGATCGGATGGCGGTTGTCGATCGTTTTCTGCGCGTTCACCACGTTGGTGGGCTGCGTGTTGTTGACGCGAGTATCTTTCCCGTCATAACCACCGGAAACACGAACGTTCCAACCATTGCAACCGGAGAGAAGGCGGCTGATCTCGTGAAGGCAGCGTATGCAGCAGATTTAAGGGCACACGCGGACTCGTTGAGGAAGTGTAAAACACTTCGCGTTGACTATTCCGCCAAAGCAATGGAACAGGGTTAGGTCTAGGAAATGGAACAAAAAATGAAAGGACACAAACATTCCACGACGATACATTTAGGAAGTTGTACAATAACTAATTAAATTAGTGAAGGAAAATTGATGCTTTTAGCTAATGTTCTCAAAGACTAGATTTTCATGGTAATCCTGAATGTGTTATTGCGTTTATAATCTAAGAAAATCACATGTAAATATTGATACGAATTTCTTTAAAAGCTGTATTTAATCCCATTGTATTACTTATAGTACATTCATACTCAATTGCTTTTTATTGATTACTAATGGTTGGTATATAAATTAAGTGTCTTAGTATAAAGTCGTCATACACACTCGTCGCACTCACACATTCGAACTAGAGTCATCATTCATCACATTAATATCTCTTGGAAGGAAAAACATTTATACACAGATGGACTGGAGTAGTCGAGAGGAGCAACCTATTCGATCCAAAGCACTTTACGCCACGCCGCGTTTGATCCAAAAGTCTTTTATCATATCGGCACCCTTCTCCGCTATCATGATCACCGGTGCATTGGTGTTGGCACTGACAAGCTTTGGCATGATGCTGGCATCGATTACACGCAGCCCGCGTACACCGTACACGCGCAGCTGCGGATCAACAACAGCCTGCTTGTCCCAGTACGGGCCCATCTTGCACGTACCGACCGGATGGTAGATCGTGCACGTGTAGTGACGAATCATGCACTCCCAGTACAGATCAGTGAACATCTGTATGTGCGCACATCCCGGAAACTTGTACGCACTTAACGTCGATTGGTACTTCTGCATCGTCTGTGTTCGCGACAGGGCGTACGCTATTTTCACACCTTCGATCAGCGTACGCATATCACGATCGTCGTGCAAATAGTTCGGGTAAATGTACGGATAGTCGAAGGGATTGCTGCTCCGTAACTTTATCGTTCCGACGCTGTGCGGTCGCAACAACATCGGTATGATGCTCCACGCGTCCATATTGTTGATTGGTTTAAAAACGGCGTTGTAGAACGCCTCCGTCAGACCGTGCGCCTTTCGCAGCTGATTTCCACCGTCCGAGTTGGTCGAGCCGGATACGAAATGAAACTCAATGTCCGGATAATCGTCGGATGCGTTCACGTACTTCGTGCTGACGAAGGCGAGTCCCTCCACCCCACCAAGAATGGTAAGTGGACCCTGTCCTAGCACTGCATACTGTAAGACGGTTGACATCGAGTGGTAGCGGTTCTCCACGATCGATACCGGTTGATTCACCATAAACGTTAGCCCACCAAGTCCGATATGATCTTGCAGATTTTCGCCTACCGGTAAATCCTTGATCAGTGGAATTCGGTGCTTAGCAAGCTCACTCTTTGGACCGATGCCGGATAGCATCAGGATCTGGGGTGAATTTACAGAACCACCAGATACGATCACCTCCTTGGAAGCGCGCACATGATGAAGTTTCCGATCGCGAATGAACTCTACCCCGAAAGCGATCTTACTGATCGGGTCAATCATTACGCGCGTCACGTGGGCAAACATTGCCACGTGTAGGTTGGGTCGCAGACGTGCCGGTCTTAGAAACGCTTTCCCCGTACTGCAGCGTCCTCCTCTACGGATCGTTCCTTGAGCGATCATGAAACCGGTCTGCTTCGCTCCATTTAGGTCCCGGTTTTCATAGCCCATCTCAACGCCCGCTTCCACGAAGGCAGCCGCCAACGGTGTATGATAGGGTGCTTCTCCAATCGTTAGATAGCCGCCGGTCGAATGGTAAGGTGTGTTGGCCAGATACGGGTTGGTGTTGTCCTCTGATTTTTTGAAGTAATAGAGCGCATCCTTGTAACCCCAGCCGGTGTTACCCATCGCTTCCCAGTTGTCGTAATCCTTCTTGTTTCCTCGCAGATAAAGCATGTAGTTCAGTACGCTCGATCCTCCAAGTACTTTACCACGGGGCCAGTTGCAACGTCCACCGTTCATTCCTGTGTATGTATGAATCGTTAATACATAATGACAGGGTCAATGTTTTTAAGCATCATGTCTACCGACCTAAACAAAACGTTCCTGACGGTTCCGATTTGTATTTCCAATCCAGCTTGCTCAGCTGCAGATAGCCCGCCATTAGTGGTACCTCAGATATCTCCGTCTCGTCACCTCCTGCCTCCAGCAGCAGCACATTCCAATTCTCCACCTCAGTTAAACGATTAGCCAGAACAGCCCCTGCCAGAGAGTGAGCAATAAGAAAAGCACAACAAATCATGAGTCCCGTTCACGACAGCAACATTAGTACACATCATCAACGTGCATCTTACCGGCAGATCCTGCACCTATAATTATAAAATCATACTTGTCCAGCATAATCTCTGTCGGGACGTCGATAACACGCGCCTCCGGATCCATAAACTCTTCGTACTGGAAGTAAGCAATGGCGGCTACCAACATCGGCACAAACCAGCCAACGCTCGAGGCGGCCGTGGCCACCGATCCAAACGCTGCCCCGACAAGTTCACTCATGTTGAACCAAGCAAGCTGTTGGTGTTTTGGCTAAAGTTTTAAACACTTAATTCACTCACTGTCAACTGTTCTGGTTGATGGTATTGGTTCACGTCATTGCATAATGCTGCATAATCACTAGAATAACTGATGTCACTTAAGCTTTTGGTTTTTAGTCGCTTTTTCCTTATAAGGCTTCACTGGGTCACTGAATCACTGATTTTGATTGTTAAATTGCATGCACACTAACAGCAATCGAAACCTAGAAATAAGTATTTTTCAAACTTTAAATTTGTTTTCACATTTCAACACTTTTATTTAGTGTAAGCGTTAATCAGCTCTTCTTGAGCTGATTTTGCACAAATTTCTCAAGACTTTTCCTTCTTGCTATCGTATATCAAAATTTTGCTTAAAAATTGAGTTCTTTAGGTGTCCATTTTAAACTTTCTACTTTGTCGTCTGTAACTTTCTATAATGTCCGATGTTGTGCGATTAAACGCCACAATATGTAATCAGTATTAGTCATCAATCATACTACTTCCAGCATGGCAAAAGGTGTTGCTTCACACTTTTGTCAACTACCACTAGCAACGACACGATCGCTAACGTAAAATGCACATGCTGCACGCATTTTAATTTTTTACCCACTGTGCGACAATTTTTTGTAGTTTTTTTTAAACTTCCCACAATTTACAGTTCAACCACACACTTGCTTGGATGGAAGGGCCCTAAGCACAAGACGCTGCTGATTGATGATTGATTTCGATGACACACTGATAAAAAACTTGTGAAATCGTCGCCCACCGTCTTACGTCACGAAACTTTGATCAATTTCAATTTTCCCACTGCGAAACTATCGAAATGTAATGCACGCGTTGCACGCTTTCATTACCCGCAGCAGTAGTAGCGTAGAATAAACGGTGCCATAGATTGTGTGCTCGATCACGTACGATTGCCGAAAATTTTACGATCGTAAGGGGGGGAATGTCTGGAAAGCTTATTTTATATTTAACGTGCCCTTTCCTTAGCATGATTTTGGAAAAGTGATGCCCCCTAGCACTGTCGCTACGTGAGGGGAAAATGTAAATCGCAACCTTACTTATACCTGCAAGTCACCGAAAATTGTTCCCAATTTCGCGTGGAAGTAATGAAGTGAAGTAATTAATCAACCGCCTCTCTTTGATGGTGCGGTTTTGCCATTGATTCCGTAAAAGGAGCACATCGAAATTGACCACCTGTAGGAGCTAGGAGCTGATATTCCGTGCGGGAAAGCTGACCGTAAGTTACGTGGACACACATGCATGCGCTACGACGCCTTGCGTAAGCCAGAATACGGAATGCTTCCGAGAGGATTGGGAAATCACTTTCACTGATTGAATGTGATCGAACGTTTGGTTCGTCGATGAAGGTATAGGGCTCGAAAGAGAAAACAGAACAGCTATGCAAGCGTCGCTTTTACCCTGTTGTGGACCCTTTTGCGTCTTGCAGCCTTCGCATGAAAACGCATCACTAGCGCGCGCAGCTTTACACAACTCTGGTCGGGCGAGTCGGATTCACGTTGTTCACTTTCTGTCACTTTCATCTTCGGTGGTAGGCACACGCAAGGATGGATTCCCTTATGGCTGCCCTACTGGTTTCTCTAATTTTAACACCTCGTTCACGACCGATCAAGTCGGGAAGTGCAGTACCATCTTCCGATAGGCCAACCGGTGCCAACGACCTTAACCTCCATAGGAACAAACGAGATAAAAACTAGTTTCATGTTTCCTGGACAAAGTAAGTTTGACCTTTCGGAGTTGGAGTAGTGGAAATATCGAGTATAAAAAAAGAATATTATTTAAAGACGGGAGATTCAACTATTGATAACCAATTTTAATTGTTCAATTTAAGCATCCAAAACATCAAACATTACTCTTACTTCGGAAGCCAGCAAGAGGATAGAACTCTCAAACCATCCATTTGAAAAGCACTTCTTCCTTAGTTGCTTCCATTTCTAGCTGCAAGACCCACTTCTTCACATCAAAATCAGCTTTCTTCCCGGTCCTAGCCAGGAAATCCCGCATGTTTGTATTCCGCACCAAAACAAGAAATGGGTCATAAGACCGCACACCGCCTTCTGCTTCTTTGATCACCACGCTGCACGCCGTTTGTGGCACTCACTTAGGTGCAGACACATCACATACTCAAACACACACACACACACACACACACACACACACACACACACACACACACACACACACACACACACACACACACACACACACACATAAACATAACCCCCTGTACATGATTACACGGTCCGGCATCATTCTTTTGGAAAGTAGGTCTTCTTCAGGTCGTCTGCTTCGAAGGTTTCTCCTGTTCTTGATGTAATGCGAACGATACACAGCGAACTGGTCCCAACGCAACACGCATCCCCAGCAGAACCAAAATGTACCAAAAACCCCCGACGCTTTCTCACACCCGCCACGATTATTGCGCGCTGTATTATTCTGACCTTTTTCCACATTTATATTCCACCCTTAAATTCCGCTATCCATTCACTTCACGCACGTACACGATCACCGAATCATCGTGATTGCTGGAACGGTGTGTTGCTGTGTTCGTTCCCCGAGCTCAGCCGCAGGTTCCACGGAAGAAAGTTAGAGCTCGACTGACGATGGGCCGAGACTCACCCGAGCGCTTTGGTTCCGTGGCCACCACTTCTCTCTTAAGGGTCGGGTTTTCCGTCGGTGGATACCGTTACCATCCCATACACCGATCGGCATCTTCTTTTCACCGATCGGTAACAGGGTGAAGTTGCAACTACCAGCTGTTGGTTGTTATTGCCGATTATATTATCTATCTTTGGAACGACTGACCGGAGACTCAGGCACTTCTTGTTTTCTAGAGAGGTTGGTGTCTGGTTCCTTCAGTTTAGACCAAGAAACAGGCGGAAAGTGTTGCATAGAATTTCTGGAAAGAATGTCAAAATTGGTGGTGAAATTGGTGCAGAGTCTTCCACTAGTATATGCGTCCGCGTACTGGACAGTGGTAGTAATAATAGTATTGCTTCATTAGTCATCCTTCTGGCGGCTTGGATGTCATTCTTTGCTATTCGCGAAACCGGTTTCGTACTGCAGTCAATGTACTTGAGACAGCTTTTGACACAATTGTTTGATGATGACGACTTATGCAATTTTATTCTTCACATAATGCCAAAATCATTAAAATCATCTTACTAATGTAATACCTTAACGATTGTTGAAAATTAATAAAACTCGTGCTGCCATTTACATCCGCATAAAAGCGGTGATAAGAAAAAAAAACTCTTTTGTAACTAAAAGCAAAAAATCCACAATTCAATGTCAATGTCACGGTTCGGTGAGCTTTTGTGCACACATTGACCGTTGGGGATAGTGCGCGGACTTCTTTGGTGCGGTTGGGGAAGAAATTGTAGCGGCCCTGCTGCTTCTACTTTGTAAAGTTTTTTGTTTTTTACTTGGGTCTTCTTTATTGGCCATTTTTCCTCACTTATTCACTGGACCAGTATGAATACCGGTTTTTCTTTGCCAGCGTTCGCAAGTAAACCCTACAAACAGCAAGCACACATGAGGGCTATGCAATGACCTCACTAAAAGCTCTACTGAAGCATCTGCGTACGTGCAGTTTACCATGCACCATCCTTATTTACTTCGCTTCACTTTCTGTCTGTGGACACTTGCATTTTCCGACCGGTTTGTCTCATCTGCCTTCGTTTACCATTAGGGCAAGCGAAAACTCCCAACGAGACAGAGCACAAAATGAGAAAAATTCCATCTAAGCTTAGCTCTGCATGTGTGTCGATAGTAAAAGCTTTTCATCTTGGAATGACATCAGTGCTGTACATACATGGCCAAACTTACTCGTGTTGAGTTATATTTATTTCAGCTATATTGTTTTTCCTTTTCTCTTTCTCTTTGTTTTTCCTCTTTTTTTCTTTCTTTCAGGAGGTATGCATTTTATGTGTATCATCTTATATCTACTTCTAACCCTTAACACTACGTAAGAAATAGCTACCCACCCGCTATATAGTGTGAATCGAAGACGTTTCGTTCAGTAGGTCACTGTCGTTGGGATGGGATGACATGGACTTCTTGTACCGTTGTCTCGTAAATGCTACACAGACATGCTTTGAAAAAACAATCCTGCCTTTGGATCACCTAACTGCCTACGTTTAACCCAAACAAGCCAGCCCCAAACTCCTTCATTCCGCACACCAAACAGCAATGAGATGAAATGGCGTAAAGTGATACTTAAGTAACAATTTTCTCGTTATTAGATGAAACAACTTAGTACAGTTGAGAATTTAGTGTGAATATGGTAGTCTCCATTCCGACATTCAACATTGCATAGAAAATGAATCCATCGCACAACCCTTTATCGACATCCGCGTGTATAATGCGCCTAAATATATGCAATATTCACTTGGCGATAGATAAGTCTATCGCAACACGACACAAGCGCAATAGCAAAAAGAAACTTATCACTTAATTTGGAAGCGTTGGCATTAAAGTATTAAAATAAAATCCCACCCTCTCTTTCCAGGTGGCTGTTGTGGCTCAACAAAGAAGCGCACGATTGTAGGCGGCTGGGCATGGGCCTGGTGGCTAGTGACCGATGTTCAGCGGCTCTCGCTCGAAGTGATGACCCTGAATCCGATGTGCGAAATGGTCGAAACGGCTCAGGGTGTCCCGTTGACCGTGACCGGTGTAGCACAGTGCAAAATCATGAAGGTATTTATGCTGGACCGGCGCCCCGGAGTAGCAAATGTTCCGTGTCGGCCGGTTCGGTTGTATCCATTTCTTTCTTTTTGCCATTTGTTTTAGAATACTTTGTAGTTTTGTTTTATTTTTGGTAGCGTAGTATGAATGAAATGTTTTATTTTTCCACATCGCCGTATGGTAAGCAGAGCCTGGTAGCTGCCCCAACCCTCAAAGCAGACATCATTACTATTGTTTTGTTTATAGTAGCCATGGTTTTTGTTCCTGCTCCGGAAAATGTTTTGTTTATTGTGTTTAATTTAACATATTTTTTTAAATTATTTTTAATAAATTTTTAATATATTTTTTTCTTGTCACTATTATAAGTAGCTCGTACAAGCATGACAGTAATCGTTCAATTCAACCTTTAAAAAAAAACAACTGCTCCAAGACCCATGTTGCGTTATATTTTATACGTAAAATGCTGACAAATGCGGTATTTTTGTTACCTTTATAGTAGTATAGCAATACTTAATCAGTTTCAACTTATTACCTTTTCCGTATTATTTGCGCTCCTACGGCTACGGACTGTTCAGCGCATTATCTGCATGACGAGTTGAGTAAGTGAATAGCTCTGCATAGTTGCATACCCTTAGCTAGAATGTTCGAGCCATTTCTCTTCGTTGTGTACGAAGCAATAAGGTGTAATATACAGTAATATTCGCATCCGAGTAATGTCATCGTTCCTTAATGATTGTGTTTTCAAAATTTCTAACCAAAAACAAACATATAACTCATCAGCTAAGGATATTTGAAAGTATTTTATTGCTATGTATGATATATATTACTTTAGTAGTTGTCTTAAGATAATCTTTCTCTTATCGATAGCAATTCACTGTCTGGTTTTTATTTTAGATCAAAAGAGAAAATGTAAGTTTCTAGTTTATTCTACCTTCTTCTTTCGATGTGTCTTTAAGCACCCTAGTGCGTGTGTGTGTGTGTGATCACCACCAGTGTGTCGCTATTGTGTTCTGTGTTATTAAGTGCTAATGTATTTTCACCCCTCACGGACACAATTGACGCTTGCATTTTAGTATGATTTATTTCTTCTGGAGGGTAGCTTTACTGTTACACTGTTTTGCTGTGTTAGCTGCAATTAGGAATACAAAGCTGAGTATTACAAGATAAAGAGAATTCTTTTAATAGACAAACCGATCCATTCAAACTGCTTCGTAATGGAAGAAAATTTGGCTTTGCGCCCTTAGGGTTCTTTTTAAAACAACTGACTACTCTCCTTAGTACCCTCAGTACAATCTGAGCTCTGAACAGAATGTGGTCACGTGTAGGTCTGTCGTTAGGCATACTATTTACGCTGCTACAACATCCTTTGGCACTGACCCGTTCCGGAACGTGTGAATCGTTAGCTTCTGTGGAACCATCTTCACAAGGATTCTTTCTTAGTGGTTCGATTATATATTTCGTGCCCGATCTCGACCCAGGCAGCCCATTCATTGTGTTCGCTAACCACACAACGTACGGATACTGTCTGAAGATTCACCTAGAATGGTTACCAAACTACATCAACCTGACGCTCGTATGCGACTGTCCTGAAAGTACCAACCAACCGATCCTGGTACCCAACATCTTACACGACCAACAAAATGGCACTTCACCGCAACCCTGGCCCACGATACAACTGGTGTACGCCGTACGGAACAAGATCGCAGTCATCTACGGTTGTCAAGATCATGGCAACGATACCGTCTCGGAAGGACTGATCAGTTTTGGGCAAACATTGCGAAACTATGAAGAATATACTAGTCTGCATCTTTCGACACTTCACGCATCGTTTTGGCCGTATCATAAGCGTCTGCTCGCAACCACACAGCGCTACATGATGAACCACAGCAGGGCGTTGGGGTGCAATTTTCGGCATCAGTTCTATCTTGATCGAGGACTCACCAAATCGGACATCGGGTTAATCGTTGTCGTTGGCATCATGGCGATTACGTTGATACTGAGCTTGTGCGCAAGATTTAGCTGCATTCATATGCCCGTCTTCTGTAAACATGTTTAAGCGACCTACGTTCTGTTCGTGATTTAGCTTACGTTCGTGTCCCTCTGCACTGCGTGAACTGTATTCCCTTGCACGGGATGTGCTTGTCCCATGTTTGTAGCCTTAGCTAAATATGTTTAATTTATTGTATCGTATTAATTGTACCTTTCATTTGTTTTCTTATTTATTTTTACAACTTTATTTTCTCCTTCTCTTTTTAGCTTTCACTTCGTAGCTGTTGTTGCTTTTCCAAATTATCTTAGCTTATTCAATGCCTTATTTCATACATACTTATTATTATGATTTCTATATTTCCCTATATGTTTGATTTTATATATTTTTATAAGAAAAAGAAATGAAAAAGAAATTAACATCCTTATTCAGTCGGTTATCATTCATCAGCCCCATACCCTTATGTTCCCTTCTGCCCACTCCCTGCCATCCTATCGACCCACTTCCCTGTCCTCTAAAAATCCTCTTATCCTAAATACCAAACCAACCTCAGCCCCTATTTCATTTCATCAAAACGCTCATCGCCAATATCCGTCACTATTTCCGTTTGGTTTCCTTTGTTCTCGACGAACCTTTCTTTTACTCCACCTCCACCCTAGAGATAGAGCTAGTGTAATAGATAAAACCAACCATCACGAGCATAGAGATCGAATTTCGAATTAGCAACTGCTAGAACGGTTTCGGTACTTCTGATACTTTTGCTAGCAAAGAATGATCTTATGATTTTTGGTTGTTGTTTTTTTCTTCTCTCCTTTCGTTGTGTGTTTAACTTTTCTTTTCCTTTTTACATAGAAAACAAAACGATCGAAAGCTAGACACGTTCAAGCAGAGTATCCTAGATTATTGGCTTGAGAACGGTATTAGCGTGCTTGCCTGAGGTTTCCGTTCGAATGTTTTTCTTTAGTTCGTGTGACCATACGCGTGCCATTGTGAGTTCCATAGCGATTCAAGGTGTGTGTGTGTTTGTTGTATAGTTTTGTTTATAATGGTTTTACACTTTTATGTTTCTTTTCGGTTAACATCTCAATAGAGCTCTGTGATACGTTCCTGCAGTGTACTTTCTATCGCTCCATAGCTCTTAGAACATGTCAACCGTTAGGGTTGCAAAAGCGTGCGTGTTACAAATTTATTAGTTTTCGTTCGAGTTTTGTTTTTCTATCATAAACCATGAAACACGTTTGAATGAGAAAATTTTTGGTTTCAAAGATTTTGAATGACATTTCGCGTTTTCTTCAAAGTGGTGTGCAAAAGATAGCAAATAGGAATGAACGGTCGTTGTACGCTTAGGTGTATTTTTGAAGTTAAAAATTAATAAATCGTTAGGATTTGTTTAAATTTTAATAGCCAAAGGATGTTTCAAATAAATTTAGTATCTTCCGTTTTCGATTTTATCTTTCAACAAAAATTCAATTTGCAATTAGTACTTTCTCCCCTTTGTTGCGCTCGCACGGTTTCAACTGATTCACCTGCCAATGCTCACAAATGAAGCTAAACTTCATTTCAAAATTACTTAAATGATCCTTGTTTTTGTCACACTCACAAAGCTGTCCAATGTTTGTTTAATTTTCTCGCAAATTTGGTTGTGAATAAAATATTTTGGTTTTCAAATTATTGTCTTGCCTTCTCTTTGGCCGTTGCATCAAATCTGGATGTTCACCAATCAAAAACACGATGAATTGATATTATTTATTGGTTTTTTGTTCCCCCTTCAAATTGGCACCTCAAATAGTACCCTCGCATTGTACCCACCCGGTGTGCACTAGAGCATAGTTTCAAACTAAAGATCGTTTACTGCAAGCCAAACCGTATTGCCTAAGAGTCATGCACACTCGAGCTTTGGATGTCTCAGTGGCTCGCGCGCAAAGAAAATTCACGATCGCGATCGAATAACTGTTCCCACCCTGACAAAATCGGATAGGATAAGAGGATCCTTTACCAAAACCCAAACGGGCATCGCGACGGATAGCTGTTTCTCATCCCCGACTGTGGTTTTTCTTTCTCGTTTCATTTCTTCTTCTTATAGATGATGAACGTCTATTATTTTCACCATCAGGCCGACGAGCTGCTGGGTACGGCGAGCGAACAATTTTTGGGCAAATCGGTGAAGGAGATCAAGATGACAATCCTGCAAACGCTCGAAGGTCACTTGCGAGCCATTCTCGGTAAGTGTTGGGATGGGAGTGTAAAGTGTTGACCGTAAGTTTTAAAGCATAAGTAGGGGGGAAATTAACAAAAGTATGCTGCTAAAATTTATTGTAGGTAGACAACAGTATGAAATGTAACAAAAAGCTATCGAGAACGCTAAACCACACTCTTAAATTCCTCTTTTACTAGACCTAATCCTTCTGTACAGCTTTTCCGTGCATGACGGTAGGGTCAATTGAGCAATGTATAATCCTATGAGACTCATTTTTTACCTCTCGCATCTGACACCAATGAGTAGTGGTAGCGTGCCTAGTCGAATACCGCCAATGTATTCATTCAGGCGTATGCACCGCAATGAATTTCACCGTCATCCATCTGTCTCCAGCTTAATGCTGTTCGTATTTCACAGCTCAACATAATAGAGCTCGAATGATCTGGCACATGGTTAGAGTGAAACCCATCAGAAAAGAAAACAAAAGCAGAACAGCAACCGTTAATACCATGCATATGGTGAAAATGGAAGAAGTTAAGTAAACAGTACAACTCAAACGAAACATTAAAGGAATCACCTTAAACCTTTTCTTGTGTCCCCCGAGTCCGGCAGTGGAATGACGGTCAGCCATCAGTCGGAAATGTAAAGTCACGTCCGCCAGAAAGTGCAGTAGGGTATAATTTGCGAAATTATCTTTCTTCTCCAGGCGTTGCAGTGCGCGCGAGTTGACAAAAATATTTGTAAACATTGTTCTAAAATCGAAGACACTTTATTTCTATGCACTGCTCAAAAATGAAAAACAATTATTTATGCAACTTTGATATCTTTGATATCTTTTTTTCTAATTTCGTTCGTATTATAGCAGGAAGTAATTTAATTAGTTACCACAGATATTTCCTTCTTGTGATTATCAATCGATTATCTTCCAAAACGATAGTCACACAATCAGTCCTCTTGACAAACTCCTGTAACAATCTATTTGAACCACAAGAACATATCCTTCCAGAGTAATGCTGATGCAACAATGCATTGCAAGTATGTAACCGGCATTACTGAGTGCCAATGTAGCTCAAGCTTCTCTCACAGTACCGGTTCACTAGCTAAGTTCGCTCACTCTGTCTTGCTTGCTCACTACGACTTGGCAGGGTTTGTAGGCTAGGTTTATCTAATTGCAGGTTGAAACCCTTCTGTGTTGAAACTCGATCTAAAACGGTAAAGTTCATGTCAGCAGTGCTTCAGAAATGTAAACAAAAGAAATTTTATAAATTATGATTGTACAACGTTGTTACAGGTTTATCAAAGTATTAGCTCGTCGAATGTTCCAAAAACGTTTCAATTTTATGATTGATTATGATTGCTAGACTGTTTGACAGGAGCAGGCTAAAATGTTTCAGATTCTCTGATTTTATAATCATCATAAACTCAGATCCTAGGCAGAGCTTCATATTCAAGATGGGCACGAGTGCAAATGTTTCCCTAGTCTTTATGTTACAATATATGTTGTTACACTAAATGTGACAAAGTCGGAAAACGTTCGTGGCGTCTAAAGTTAATGTATTTAAGATATCATACAACTCTATATTTTCTCCGCGTAACGCGATAACTAACTGTGTTCATTTTCATAAACTTCGATGGCCAATTTAATTTTTTTTAATGGTTAATTTGAAATTGTTATAATTTTCATCAGGTCGGTCCTCACACGGCAGGGCCAATTATCCAATCTCGTCTGGACTCTTCAGGTTTTAGAGCGAAAAAAAGAAGAAAAACAAGATTACTTTAATATAAAAGAATCTGTGTAAAAATGCTTTGTTCGAAAAACATAGTACACGAACCGAGAATGAATTTTTAAATTTTTGCATGAAGATCTTGGTTTACTTATACCGGTACCAGTTGTACCGTGACTTCAATGGTAAAAATAATATTTTGACTTAACGACCTTGGTAGGCTATGCCGGTCATGTAATGGCTTACTTGAATTCTAGCTACCACGTAGTTTGTCAGTCAGTCCTCACTACGGGGGAACGGTTCGGATGGAATTTGAACTTGAGTCCTTCCGTGTGAAGACCGGTAAAGTAGCCATATGTGAGTAGCTAACAATAAAAATCAAAATTAAGCTTGGTGTTTGAAAGATACCCGGAGAGCCCTGCAATCGTTGCAAGAAAGTCTTGTGCTTGTGCGGTAACCAGCAGCAGACGATTGACTTTTAGAGCCAGAATCGTACTCGCATTCACTGCGAACGCTCGACCAGCAGAAGCATCGTGATAAGTAGCGTTGACGCTCGAAGAAGTTCTCTTCTGCCAACGAAAACAAAGTACTTTCCAGTTGCGTCCGATTGCAATCAGCAACAACACTATTGTTTACGCATCACAACCGTGCGTCATCGAGTGCGTGTTTTTTTTTCTTGTGTTTACTATTTGGATTGTTTTCATTTGTGTTTTTCGATTAAGAAAGTGTTGTGAACTTTGTGTGTGGTGCGTTTCACTTAATCGTTCTGCAGATAAATGGTGCATAAAAACAACGACTTTTTTTCGTAATACAGTGATAATCAAGTCTAATGTGTCATCAACAGCGTGATAATGAAGTCTGAAATATGCGAAATGTATTTTTGGAAAGTTTGAATTTTTATACAAATTAAACAACGGTTGACTTAGTGCAGTTTAGCACATTAGCTGCCCGGCTTGCTAAAAGATTTGCAGCCTATGGTGGCCACCGAACGATGTTGCTCTTAACTAGTAATTATGCATCAACCTATTCGCAATTTAGAGCCTAAAGCAAGCTATAGATACAGGTTTTTCAAGTTACTTACCACAGCTACCATTGGCCACACTGCAATTGCACTGGTTAAATATGGATCAAAGTGAACTTCTTTACCTTGTAAAATTACCCCTTCAAATGGTAAAAATCGCTTGTCACGTGCAACTACCAAAAAGCCTCCTCACCTGTCCTAGCGACACAATCCTTGCAAGTATTGGCCTGGTTTCCCCTGTTCCGAAACTAACATCAAGTCACGTTGGAAGAAACGGCTAGGAATATCTATTTTAATCTACTGAATGACGGGTTGGTATTGATTTTTTGCACATGGTCTGCACAAACAACATTTTGACGTAGCGACCTCCTGTTGCATGCTTGAAGGACTTTCCTTGAAATCATTCCGATGCACAAACAAAATGTACTGCCCCAAACGAATGCGTTCGATGCAGCGTTTTAAAGGCAGAGGACCGTACAGTGTGATTTAAGTACTCAGTTGTTGATGATATCTCTCGGGCTATTTGATTGGAGTGCAGATAGCTAGTCTGGTCCAAGCTGGTTACGATAGCACACCTTTCCTCGTTGCTGATAAGACATTGCGACAAATCTTGCAGCAGAGTTGCCAACCATCAACAGTAAATTTTTGCTATCTACACATGATAAGCAAACAGCTGTATCGTTGAATTATTTAAGCGCTGAAGAAGACCACTTCTGATCTACTATCGCTTCAAGTAAGATAATTTTGGTGCAATTGTTAAATTGCCCTTATTTTAAACATTAAAATTGAACCCTCTTTTTTGTTAACTATCCATCGAGTGAACTGTTGGGTGAACCAATGGTCACTTCTTTGTCCAAGATAATAGGAAGGAAGGTCTGTTTAATCTTGAAGGAGGTAGTACATTTCCGTGAATTGATTACGCTTCCGCATAACGGGGGTGTAAATAGTATTAAAAAGGTTCCTGTCAGGGAAGCAAAAGACCATCGATAAACCGTTGGAATCAATAGTGACGAGTACTCGGCTACCAGTTCACGGTGATCTTGAAGGTCAGCTGTAATGTTTGGCTAGACGGGCGGTGTTGCAGTTTGCATTTGCCGCTCGCAGTAAGAAGACCTTTTTGCAAGCGTTGCACTGTGTCGCTTTGTGGCGGTATACCGGATAGGGCAGTTTAGATTGTACTGATCAATCTACTAGCTTCATATTAATCTCAAGCAACATGTTTTCTAACCCTACAGTTGAGTGACAGTAGTTTTCTTATAGTGAGCTTTCGATTACACAACCTCCCATAAATCGTTTTAACGATAAGAACAACCGTGAAGCATTTGTTCCGGTGCTCAAGTGAATAAAATAAAACCTCTCACGCTAGCGTTGTTTCATAAACTTCCCTCACGAGAGGGTGAGTGCAAGTGTTGTGAAGTAATTTAAGAAAAAAAGAAAACAACTTGAATCGTAGACTTTATACACAGTAAAGTTGGCGCAGATGGGATTCGTCTGGATGGGTATGCTGCAGCTGGGCATGATATTTGGCGCAACGTACGGTATTATTAAAAGGTAATAAAAAGTGTTTTCACTAAGGTACTTTGTAGTCAAGTGTGATTTGTTGTGATTTCGGTTGAAATACGTGCCCTTTTGTGTGTCATTGCGACACCTTCCTTTTAAGGTGATCGCTTTTAGAATTCGGATTTTTTTTTTCAGTATTACACTTGCACGTCAATTGCATCAAGGGTTGAAATAGCCAAGGGCAATAAAATAAATTCCCCTCAATTATATCAATAGCTGCTGCTCCACTCTGCCGCCCCCCACATTTGTTATAACTTCATTATGTATTGTCGACATACCGTGACTGTCGCTGTTGGAGGTGATGATCATTCAAGTTCATATTAATTGAGCACAATGTTGAGCCTCGTCTTGCAACAGTATCGTGTATTTAGATCATTGATTTTTGTTGTGATAAGCCCTACTGAAGTATGTATTTTTTGAATAGTTTTTAAATGTTACTATAATAAACTCAGTCGCCAATAGCCCTTTTCTTGTTTAAAGCTTCAAGAAGTCTTGGTGTGCCATTTCTGGATTCCTAGACTTTATTTTATCCATCAGGCTCGATTGTCAAGCCAGTAATTTTAGGCAGGACCGGGAATCGAGTTCCGTCTACTTTATTGACTATTCGGCGGCGATAAAACGAAGTATAGGTCAGCCTGCAATGACAGGCCAAGAGCTTTCATGGTTGTACAATATCTTGTTTTTATTATATTTGTCCATGACCAAACAAAATTAAAACTAAAACTTAAATTTTTATTTGACTGAACGGCCAGGCCGTGCTTAAACAAAAAAAAATTTTTTTTTTCGTGATTTTATTGCGCATACTATTTCCTATTTACTATTTTGCTAAACATATTTAATATCAACATGTGAAAAAATTGGATAAACTTAAAACTAAGCGGAATGGTGTCAAAATCGTTTAAGAACTTATAATGAAAATATTTATGCCTGCACAAAGAGATTAAAATTAGCAAGTCGGCCAGGCCGTTACATCCGAATAAAAGGGATTAGAATTATCTGTATTTTAAACAAAATTTATTCAATTATTTGTCAAAAAAACAAGAAATTCCTTTATTCGCCTCATAGTCATAGTTTGTATTATTTCATGCAACTCTAATTTATTATTTATCGATCTTTTTGTTTTGTGATATTGTTTGAATTTTTTTTTTTGATAAAAATGATTTTTTAATATACAACCAAACTGCTATATTTTTTTCGGGTTAGAATTTCTTATAAACAAACAGCGGCCTTCTTTTGCTAATGTCATGGTTTTTTTATTTTATTTTTCCCACAAATTTCAGTTTATATCAATCAGAAGTTCTAATACACTAGCGAATAATAAACGATGTTCAATTAACAACTTGCACTGTGAAAAATAATGTGCTTTGATTGGGTGCTTTGCATAAAAATCTTACCAACCGTGAGGACTGCAGGACAAATCAACACAAGAACGGCCCGGCCATACTGCTTTAATATGACCTTATTAAAAGTACCAATTTTCTTTTTGGCTTAACGACCTACTAGGTCACGCGGGCCATCGAATGGCTCACTAAACCTATTGATACCACGTAGTTGGATAAGCAATCCTCACTTCAGGGGAACGGTCCGGATGGGATTTAAACTTTGATCATACCATGTGCCACTACAAGATTATGTTAAATTCTAGATGTTGTATAGCGGCTTACTACATTAAATTTCACCACGTAGCACTGAATGAATGGTCCGAATGGGTTTCAATTTTCAGCCCTACCACGTACGACGTGGTACATGTAATAGCCATCCGCTACCGAACAACAAGACAAATAATTATTTAATGTTACATATATTATCTAACATTAATATTATATATTTAATATTAATAATTAATTCTATACTAATTGAATTAATATTAATAATTAATTCTATACTAATTGAATTAAGCTGTCTATTGGATTTAATTCTCTATTTTTAAGCAAAAACTTTATTGTCTTCTTTTAGTACGGCCAGGCCGTATTGATGAAAAGAAACAATAAATAAGGAGCAATAAATGAGGAAATGAAGATTTAACATAGCTATGTACATGAAATCAAACAACTTTGACATTAACAACTTTCTATCAACTCTTTCCACCTACAGGAACGCTTACAGTCGAGGAGGTATACAAAGACCGCGATCAGTTCGCGGCATTAGTGCGCGAGGTCGCGGCCCCTGACGTCGGCAGGATGGGCATTGAGATACTGTCCTTTACGATCAAGGACGTGTACGACGATGTCCAGTACCTGCAGTCGCTCGGTAAGGCACAGACGGCGAGCGTAAAGCGCGATGCTGATGCGGGCGTTGCCGAGGCCAACCGTGATGCTGGCATTCGGGAAGCCGAGTGTGAAAAGAGCGCTATGGATGTAAAATACTCAACCGACACGAAGATCGAGGACAACGCACGCATGTACAAGCTGCAGAAGGCAAACTTTGATCAGGAAATCAACACTGCGGTAAGCCATTTCTACTCGGCCGATATAAACCAAATACGACACTAATGCTCTTTCCTGCTACCCTTTTCTAGAAAGCAGAATCGCAACTTGCATACGAACTGCAGGCAGCCAAGATCCGCCAGCGCATACGTAACGAAGAAATTCAGATCGATATTGTCGAGCGTCGCAAGCAGATCGAGATCGAAACTCAGGAAATCAATCGAAAGGAGTGCGAGCTGTCCGCCACCGTAAAGCTGCCGGCCGAGGCGGAAAGTTACCGCGTACAGACGATCGCCGAGGGTAAGCGCACGCAAACGGTTGAAACGGCACGTGCGGAAGCTGAGCGCATCAAGAAGATTGGATCGGCGGAAGCGTACGCTATCGAACAGGTCGGAAAAGCGGAAGCGGAGCGGATGCGCATGAAGGCGAACGTGTACAAGATGTACGGCGATGCGGCCATCATGAATATCGTGCTCGAATCACTGCCTAAGGTACACGCGAACGCAAGCGAATCAGCGGAAAGACATGTTGTGCTAATTCATTTGTGTTTTGTTGTTCTACAGATTGCGGCGGAAGTTGCGGCTCCGTTGGCAAAGACCGAGGAGATTGTACTGATCGGTGGTAACGATCAAACGACGGGCGATGTAACGCGTCTCGTTGGCCAGCTGCCTCCAGCCATCAATGCCCTGACCGGTGTCGATCTATCGAAAGTGCTGGGAAAGATTCCCGGCGCAAAAGCATAATCAGACGACGGACGATGGATGCTGATGACTTCAGCGTAATGTGGTGTACGAAACCACCTACGCCACACGATCGACACAGACTACTAGGTAGAATAAGTACACCCTAGCGAACTACCAGATACATACACGGAAACACACAGTCTTACACAGACTATCCACTCGAAATTATTGTTTTCCTTCGTAACCCGTCGGTTAGGAGGAAAATTAGAAAAAAAAAATCGATCATTTATTTCGGTACCGGTAAAAACGAAACAACAAAATCGACCAGTCAATCTTAAAAGCAGCAACGTTTATAGATATTTCAATGATATTCTCCTAAAACACTCAGCATTACACTCTGCTGTTTATTTACAGCATAGTTTTATTGTTTCCTTTTTGTTTTTGATATTTCAATTTAGCTTTCACGGTTATGGGTTATTTGTTTTGATTTTTTTGTTAGTTTTGCAGTATCTGTTATTTAGCTTATATTTTACCTACTTGTTTGATAATCTGAGCTTTTAAATGTGGTAAGTAATGTCCTATTTCATCGATACATTCTTCAACAACATTCGAGTTCGGTGGTTGTTCACTTAAATATTTGCTTGAAAATATTACTGTATTGCAATCATGCTAGCAACCTATCCTTTGATTCAGGATATAAACCGGTTGGTTTGTCTTACTCATCCTTTTTTAAAATGGTTGTTGTCAACCTCCTTCTATTTCAACTATTTCGGCACCAATTTTACCCGAAGTTGCATGTTCAGCCCTTATTACGGCAGCAACACTCCGGATGAGATTACACCTCAACCTCAGCCTCGTCTAATATCTCACATTGTCACCGTAAATGAATAACGTTACTAACCATCCTTCCTAGTTAACGCAGTGTTTAATCTTTTTGGAATGTAGGTTTCTCCTTATTATTTCATATACTGCTGCTATATATTTGCAGTCAATTTATAATATCAAAAACTTTAGTTTAGTACTTTCCGGAAATGGGTTTTTTTTATATAAATTCTATGTTACTACTAACATTTCTTGGATTCTATTCGTATTAAGAGAGATTTCACTACTAACATCGATCTATATAATGGTGGATTAAGATTGTTGATTAATCAGCTGGTAGAGACAAACTGTTAACAAAACATCCGCTAAGTTTTACTTTGAATACTACATCCCAATCTCATTACACCAGCTTTTATAACGGATGTTTTACAAAACCCCAACCACGAAAACACCAAAGCAAAGCAAGTTATCTCCTTCAAAACGGTGTCGGCAAAACCACAACAGAAAACTGCGAACGTTCGAAGCACATGCGACTCGAGAATGCAAGGCGAAATAAGGAACAAAATTGTAGGTCTAAATTAAAGTCGAATGGGAAGCGCTGAACACGTTTTAGTACGATTTTGAAATTCTCGTTAGTGTGACATTTTTAGGCAAATTCCTTTTTGATTTATACTAGCAACATTTTTTTATAAAACGCGACTAACGAACAAAAACTACCTTCAAATAGGTTTGAAATTGATCCCCTCTTTCTCTCTTGACTCGGACACATAGTAAATCGATTACTTAGAACGAAACTCGTTTAAAGTTCATTTAGAGACCAGTGATGTAAGATTGTACGTATACTTTCATTTTGACTAAGGGCCATTTACAAGCAGTAAAGTGTCAAGACTTCAAAAAGTCCGTGGCGGTTAGAGGAGGCTTCTTTATACCTTAAAAACATTTTCGATTGTCTAACTAATTTTAGACAACAAGATTGCTATGACGATGAAGGGACGAAGTCTTTTGAACGGATTTTATCCTTTGAAGCCCCTTCTACGATCCTTGGATCAGGAGGCCTCTTGTACAAAGAGTTCACTTGTTAGACGGAGCCCCACGATCTGTACAGGTCTTTAGATGACTAGGTGTCTAGGTAGATGAGGCCCTATAGACTACGGGAGCCGTTTGAGGACTCTTGGTGTATGGTTAAACCCGCCACTGTTTACAAATCTTACACGTGCTGCTTTAAAGTGTCCAACACTGTTGCCTATCAATGTCTAAGTTGCTTTAAATAGCGGTAGTGAAACCGAGTAGAGATAAAATCATATTTACTAGCAAATCCGGCACTACCGGACCCCGATCTATTTTTCTCGCCCCAAACAAACAAATCACTCAGCACATAAGTCCAGATTGGTGGTCTCATGGTCTACTCACATCTGTATAAATCCATACGGTCACCTGCAGGTAGTAAACGAAACAAACAAAACCAAAACTAACACACAAAAATCAAACCTCGATTTTGAAAATGTATAATATATCAAAAGCAACAACAACTACAAAAAAAAAAAAGAAAAACATTTTTCTTCTTCCACCTTTTACCACAGCCAGCAACATCTAAAAGCGCTTCGTAAGATTCCTCTTTAAAATCAAAATTATAAAGCAAATACCCACTTTGGGGAGAGAAAATTAAAAAACCTCGAACAAAAAAAAAAGTTCATCCTTCCTGCCCTCCTTCCTGCCTATCTGTCGCGCTTGGTTCACTTCTTATTCCTTATAGAAGAAAAATAAAACACGAAAACAAAATAAAAATAATTAAGATCTAGTGGAACAAACGTCACGTAAACAAGCGAAAACAACAAAACCTAGAGTAATCAATAGCGAAAATGAGAAGAGAAATTCTATCGAACTCGTATAGCAGAAAAGGAAAAAAGCACTTGAAACAAATGAACAGAGAACAAAGAAACACAAATAAAACGAGGAGACAAAGTAGTTCAAAGATAAAGGAGAATACAAACAAACAAACAAAGTAGCAGCTAACATGTAGAAGAACATAAACAAAAGTGAAAGAATAACAAAAAGAGAAAACAAAAATTACACAGAAGAAGAAAATCAGGAAAAAGTGTATATTTTTTATACTCCTTATATAAATGACGCGTTTATTGAGAAGGTAGACAGATGTGGTGGCGAACAAACAAAACAAAATGAAAAAAAAGGGAGAAAACCAACACAACTGAACGCATTAAAACAACAACACAGCTAATAGTGCAACAATGTAGCAAAAGATGATAGAAATGATTTGTAGTTTTATTAAGTGGAAGCAGAAACAACAAACAAACGAACAAAAAGAGACAGAATCATTCATACAGTGCTTAACAAAAAGGACGAATACAGAAGAATGTAGTACAGCAATTACAAACCAACATTAAAGAGCTATTTATTGTGTTGCTGTCAATAATTGAACATTTGAAAACTACACACACACAGTGATGGAGGTTTAGTTTTGTCTTTATTGTTTCTATACGTTTACAGGCACATTAGCGCACATTTAAGGGCAAAGTTTCACTCTCTTGTGCCGAATTATTTTCAATACCACTATACCAGACCAGACACAACCGAACGAACCGTGTGTTCACTTACGATTGCATTTAATGAGCCAACTAGTCGAAAGCTCAGTTAGATATCAATAGATTAATCCACCCAGTGTCCCGAATCGTTTTCCGGTTAAATTTATGTCACCACCCATGTCTCTTACACTACACAGTAAAAGGTGAAACTAAGTGCTTGTGTAAAAATCAAATGTAGTGATGTGAAAAAAGCTCGAAACCAGATCGAACGACGAAAATGAAATCAATAAACAGTAAAAGGTTACCACAACACGAGCAAGAGATGAAATGAGGGATGAGAATAATGAAGAAACACAGAAAAACTTGAAAGGGAAACAATTATAAAAGTGAAACAGAACAAGTAAACCGTACAAGAAACGGTTCGAATAAAAGGTAATGATAAAAACGGCGGCATTAATAACAACCGAAAAAAGAATGCGTACTAAACAAAACATGTTCTAACACAAATTATATTATTTCCACATAAAAATGTATCGTACTTTAGCACATTAAGGCCACGCGAAAAACAAAAACAAACCAGTATGTTTTACTGTACACCACGCTACGAACATGGCCGATGCGCTGAACAAAAAAAAAACGCAAAACCGCGATCGAACAAACGAACCATTTTCTTCCCTTTTTTATTTCCCTGTTTTATGTCTTCATGTACACTAAAATTATCGGTTGAAATGCATTAAATGTGCTAACAAATTATGATGATTGAAACGACATCGTCTAACAGAAAGAGAAGTGTTGCGGTTTACGCGAAATTGATCCAGTGAAAGCATGTATTGCACACCACATACACAAAACAAACGCCTTTCGATAGGGTTAACAAAACAAATGGAACAGAGAAGGAAGAAAAATGAAACAAGAAAAGGGATAGAAAAATGCACGATTAGAAAACAAAACAAATGTGCGTGCGTACAAATGCGAAAGCAAGAATGTAAACATGTACATGTAAACCACGAAAACAGACCTACTTTTTCACATTCGTCGACGTTCACATCACGTCCACCAAAAAAAAAAAACAACCATAACATCACACTATCTCTTTAGGCTAGAACAGAAAGCTCCTGTTTCATTAGTAATCTCGAACTAGAGTGTCATGTAATTATTAATGCTTGAAGGAGACAAAAGGGACGGCATAAAATGTATGTGTGTGTGTATTATTGTATGTGCGCCTTTTTTGCGATCGGACACCATCACGCGTATTCCCTCTTCTAAACGGTACCAGTTTGTTAAATCATTCTAATTTAAGCGTGTGCGTGGAATTTAAGAGGACGATCGCGACGAAATGCACCCCATACACAATAACCACGAACAAACCACAACCAGAACAACAGCCACGTTTAGCTGAAGAACAGTGTATATGATGAAGATGATGATCCTGTTTCTGATTTCAATAAAGTATAACTGAAGCGATCAATAAATGTAAAACGTAAGTGGGGTGTAGTTTTTCATTTATTTTGTTTTTCTTTTACAATTTTAATTTCATTTATGAAAATTAACTGCGTTTTATCGCTAGCGTTTCGTATGTATTCCATGTACCGCGACAGATGGCGCCATCTATGGGCGAGTAGCAATACTAGTGCAAATCATTTTCAAAAATTTGAGAGAGAGGCGAAAGTAGTCATTAAGACTCAGAGCCTCTATAAATAAACGAAAAAAATAATTTCAAAATGAAACATTCAAATCCGAGGGTGCGGGTTGTGCTTCTTCCTGCCTTTTTCCTTTCTTTCTTCCTCCTTCTTTCTTCTTTTGTTCCTTAAACGTTCTTCTTTTGTTCTTTTAGTTTGAAGAAGCTTAAAGACTACGTTTAATTTAAAGGAGATATATTTTCTTTTATATTTATAAATATTGTCTTTAATTTACTAATTAATTTATTTATTTGCTTGCATACTTGAACTAGCACACACACACGCTACACATTTGTTACATTAATAGAAAATCTACATTAAAAACAACTTAATTAAAAAAATAGTTATTCTCTTTCAATGATTGTGATGCTAAAGCATAAGCATGTAATTTTCATGTTTGCTTAACTGTTTTGAAAGTGTTTATTTCAGTTAATCTTTTCATTATCTTCATTCAAATATTTTTTATCATTCTTCTTATTTCATGTCTCATTATTTTCTCTTTCTCTCTAATCCCAAAGCAAGAATTGTTGTAATGAACTTTTTTTTTTTTTAATTTAATCAAGTCAATTGGAAACACCAATTTTACATTTGTTTTAACATACACATGTGTCTCGGCAACTTGACACCTGTAAAGTAGTTTTCAGTTAATAAGTTTACCCTTAACACATCAAACAAATTTCTGTCCAAACAATAGGGCAGAGCAAGATCCCTCAAAATTCATGTAAAACCGATAGAAAAAAGCCCAAAGATTACTGGTTTTCCGCACTGTAAAAGCTCCACTACTCACTGTCAACACGCGCGAGATGCTACTCACACATCACATTGGTTCAATTTTTTGTGAGCAACAAATTTACAATCACACCGCGTGAGTGTCTCACACGATGGGTAAGATTCTGCGCTCTAGCGATACGTCTAGTACGCGCGTGAGCTCACTAAACCCTTAACGATTGATGCTTATGTTTTCAAAATAATTTTGCGAATCGACTTACTGCGAAAGCATTAAATACAGCTAACTATTATTTGTACATATCAATACAAAGTCACAACACGTTCTTCAATGCGTGTTGATATAATGAATTTAACACGAATTCCTTATGCGATACGAAATGACTCGTAGTGGAGGGAGATCTTGCATGATTCGTGATCGTATAAACACAAATACGGACGATGACGAACGTTGTCCGCATCAACAGCAAATCAAGGTAGCGACGTCATATTACTGAACCATCAGCATGAACCATTGTGCTTATTAAAGATGCCTTTTACAACCTTCACTTCGTCACCGGATGAATCATGTAGCAGTTCTACTTAAACAATAGATGATTCAAAGGGAGATGTTGGATGTTTTTCATACTATATCCATGTACTGCTCACACACACTTTTGAGCCGGCCAAAATAAGGTCTTGCTCATGCACAATCTGCTTCCGACTTCCACCAAGCTTTTGCACTTATGTGCATTTAATCGTGGATAAGTCTTTTTTACGATCTTAAGCCAAACCCCGGCCACCCAAATATATCTTTTTTTATCTCCCTAACTCAGTAGATAAATGATTTCTATTTATTTAGAGGTACTGTCTCCCAGGCAGTAGATAAATGTTTGTGGTTTGAGAAAAAGCATACGAATTGCTAAAGCTCCAAGCTTAACAGTATCGTGAGACTATTTGTTCACTGTGTACTCAGAGGAATAGTGGGTAAAAAGCAAAACTTTAACAGGACACTTAAATTATAAGCTCTATGCGTTTTATTTTTGCCATAATGGATAGTAATACTAGTTGTTATAAAAACACAAAATTATATTTTAAATTCACACACAGCAATGTAGCAAAAGGTAAGCTTAACCAAAATAATTCGTACTTTAACATTCCAAAGCAAAGAATAAACTCGTGTTTCAACTTATTAATGCATAGCAAAATATTTTAAGAGAATTAACAAGATTTTACTCAATTTAGCATTTAAAAATCTACAATTTTTTAAATATTTTACCCCCCGCTTGATGTGTCACTGTGTCGTGTTGTTCGTCAGGCACACCAACACACCTTGAGAAGTGAGAAGAATTAAAGAGGGCACCCGACCGAGTTCGCTTATGTGAGATCCATCGGTGAAAAACAAGTTCAGTTGCACTAAGTTCGTCGTTGCGTTCGGTTAGTATTCCGTTGGATAAAGAGTGTTTGCGGTACGCTTTAGGGTATCACTTGTTTTTTTACATAATTTTAGTTTGTTTTCCGTTGTTTTATATAAGTAAAGTGTAACTAAAACAGTGTGGTGTAGTTCGGTGACTTTGGCAGAAGTATTTTTCTTTAGGAGGAACCTGTTTAATCTTTTTTCGATATGGGCAAACAACAGTCCAGTAATGGACACGGTGGCCGCTTGCAAAAATGCCGGTTATAGCCGGTGGAAGAAGATATGGAAGAAAAAGAGAAACCAAGGGAAAAATAATCTGCCATCCAACAGTCTATATGTGGCGTATTTGTGCGATCGTATTGGCAACAGTGTAGCGGTGATTCCAAAATTGAACGCCAGTGCGTTTTTTTTCTCTTTCCATTCCCTTTGCTGATGGTGCGCATCAAACAACTCGTTTTGCCAAAAACGCACACAGAAGAGACAGCAAAAATTAAGAAACCTCACGCTGCCGCAATGAAAGAATTCTTTCGCTAATGAAACGACGAGAACATCGCAGTCGTGTGTTGGGGTCAGCTTTCGGGGTTGATCATTGATGCTGTGTGTATTGTGTATTGTGTGTTACGGCTTGGTCTTTTCGCATGTTACGACCGTACACCAACACGGTGGAACCAGAATTTGATTGCCGGTAAATCTGTATGGCAGCATCGTAAAGATTTTGCCACTGTCAGCCAACCAGTGCCAGTGTGTAATAGGAGGGCAAATAAATCAACAAAGAAAAAAAAACGGCCTGAATCTTTTCCCAGTTGCCAAGCTAAATTTAACGATGATATGTGGTTTCAGTGCTCACTTTACATACTTTCTTTCCTAAAACACACCCATACACCCACAGCTAGTCGGAACTGAGGAAACACTTTTTTTTGTAGTGCTTTCTCCGTGCCACAAACACTCGGCAAGTCGGTGTAACGTTTCACGTGTCACGTGAAATGAAGATCAGAAAGGGAGTGGTTCTTAGCTGAAGAGACCACAGGCTTTTGGATTCCACCACCGATCGGAGAATGTAAATATACAATCCGTAAAACAGATGTTGTTTTATTATTAGCTCGGATTGTAATTTTTCCAGTACCCACATGCGATCGAGTGGAAGCCGAGCGAGCGATCGTAGTTTTTCAAAGATTTTTCCTTCCACACTGAAGCCATATTACATTGAGCAAAGCAAGTTCAAGCGATCGGTTGTGTGTAGGTAAGGTGTAAACCATGTACACAATTAGCACATCACGAATACAAGCGCTCGGCATGATCGTTGTAGCGCGACAACTCACCAAGAGGGATGAGATCATCCGTGTTCCGCGCATGCATCGAGCTTGGGACCATGTTTTGCGCCACGAAGAAATTCGTTTAGTATACTTTTGTTAGTTACTTACTTAGTTAGTTACTACACTGGATAACAAATTATCTATTCCTATGCGTGATGAGTAGACACCTCTACTTATCATTATTCACTACGCACCGTTATTCCAATTGCCCAACTCTACCATATCGATTTCGATTCCGAAATGAGAAAAAAAACAGTATATTACTCTTTAAAAGAGTGCGTGCCGGATAATACAAAGACGGCCGCCGACTCACTCGACCCCGAGACACCTCCTCAAGCGACCCAATCACGTGGGCGGAAAGTGTGGGAAGTGTGGGCTCACGTTGAATGATTATACGTGGGTCCAGCAGGGGGGAGGTGGCCTCCCTGCTAATGCATTCTTCTCTCGCATTACAATGCACCAAACGCCACACAGACGTATCTCCTCACGTAACGCACCCTGCTTCATGTCGTTTCCCATTCCGCGGACTGCGGGAAAAAAGAAAAACCCTTCGCTCCAACCTCATTCTCACATTCGGTGACGCTCCAAAGCACACACACACACCCAAAAAAAAACCTGTGGACTTCAAAAGGCAGAGAGAAAGTCAAGTGAAATTTTTCACTGAAGGTTTTAAGGGGTTTTTTTTTTTTTTTGATAGCCAAATAAGCTCTAAAACTACTGCAACTACTGCTGCCAGCATATATCGTGAGCTGGAATTGTAGCATAAAATAGCGGAAAAACATTTCGAATTTGTTTTTAATTTTCTCTTTTGCGTATCTTTTTACTTCCAGCTATCGGCTACCGTTTTTTAAAGCTACCTCCCTTTCAAGTGCGGTTGATTTTAGTACGAAGCACTCAACCCCAAAATGAGCTCGTCGCAGTATTATCCATTCCAAGTAAGTATTGAAAAATGCATTCTGAATTGAATCATCTTAGCTAAGGTAGACGCGAAACGGTCGCATGATTGCAGCTTGCATTCTTGCATCACAACCATTAGAGCAGTGTAGAGCTGATACAACTTGTTTGTGGTTACGTTCTCAACGAGTGCGACTAGAGAATGAATGCAAGCTAAATGCATGGTGGCGCATACCGATACACTTACAGCAGTGGTTGCACACATATAGCTATCGATTGTTCGAACCACTCACCCACATTCCACTTGTTCTCAAGAACTCCATCTACTTGCTGCATGAAGCAGTATTGTTCATCGAATAATTTTCGACAGTTTAAAATAGACTGTCTTACAATTAAGTATGGACCTGTAGAGCCGTATAAACCACCATCGTTATCAGCGTGCCAAAACAATCACAGCAGATAGCAATAATGAAATTGGGAACAGCTGATTCGCAATCGCAATCTTTATCTCTTTTAGTGATAACGAGCATCATTCGTCAACAATTGCATTACGCTCAATTGAATCATTGGAAAAATCTATCGTGTTTGTTGAGGAAACAATTCAGTCAAGCCCTTTTTACGCTAAAAATGTCTCGGTAGTTTTATGTTTCATCTTGATGAACAAACCATTCTTCGTGCATGACATCACCAACGACACCCTAGGGCATTTGTGCCTTTGCCCTCTCATCATCTCTTCGCCTTGATGGCATAACGTGATGCGGCGCATAAATCCGGTCGAAACCGGAAGAAAAGCATTAGCAATTGGGGTGTGTGTGTCCTTGTACTACAGCGGTGTTTGCTGGTGGTGTGTGTCTAGCCAGCAAGGCGCCAATTTCCTGATAGAAGTCCCCACTTACGCTAAGGTTGGCGTTGTCATGTTGGGACATCCCATCATCCAAGGTTTTGTCTTGCGCTTGATGGGTTGCGAGTGCGATCGTAAAGTTAACTGCAAAGGAATGGGAATGGATTTTGGAACAACACAAAAGGTATTAATCATGAGTAACAGGATAAATAATCAAACGTTTGCTGTTGATTTTAAATATAAATACAACAAGCAACATATTTATAAATATTGTCCATTGTACAGTCGATGAGCTTAGGTTTTAAATTCCAGCACGTTTTGTTGAATCGCGTCCACAACGGCCACCAAGGTCGATGAATGAATCATCGTTTATAATTTTGTACCGTGTATCATTCACAGTAAATCTATGACGAAGCCGCTAAAAGTTACAGCATCAACGCATTCTAAACCTAGTCAACTAACTTTAGTTAGGGGGTAGTGAATTCTAACACCAGAAAAAATGTGCTGTTTTTGGTCTATGTCTATGTCTCATGAACTTCTGGCCACACTTGAAAACTGTACCGCCTGTATGATGTTTCCAATTTTTTTCGTTTATTATACAAATATCACTGTCTTATATTCAATCAAACTTGAAACCCATTCCCACCCTGGTTGAAACCTTGAACATGAACTACCTCATCAAACTACGACATTGACAGTCGGCATTACATAAATCCGTTATCAAACAACAACACAAACATGCAGTGAGCTGGAACAGTTCCTGCTGCCTTCACAGTCATTCGCATGTAAGATCAATTAAGTTACCAAAGGTTTCCGTGTTGTCTTTTAAAAAACACACACACACACACACAGGAAATATCCTTACTACATTCGGTTTCACCACAACAAATCATCCAAATCGTGTGACCGAGCGAAAAATGGCTTTGTATCGATTATTTCTGGACCCGCGGGGCTGGGCCTACCTTTAACCTCCTTTCATATGGTGGTACAATAATGTGGGTTTTATGATAAGCCCAATCAAAGAAAGCAAGCACGGGGAGAGAAAGTGTGAATGATGAAGGTTAGCGGAAATAATCGATATCACACGCGCCATCCTTTTATGCGGTGTGAATGTACATTAGAAGGAACCGTGTGAAGGTCCACCGGAAACCTAACTGACCTCAAAACGAAACAGTCAATTCAGTAGTGATAGATGGTAGTAACCAATTTGTGGTAGTAAAATATTCAGCACTATGGGAATGAGTAGTAAACCTTCGAAGGTGATACCAGTTTTCATCGTATCTTAGTCAATTTTAGTAGATCGAATTGAGTGTATTGTACTGCCCAATGACTAGATCCTTTTGGATAACAAAAGACAACCTTGCTCAAAAAGGACGATTACGATCGTTAATCATTATCGTTGTCATGCAGTGTGCAATTGTGACGAGCGCTACGTAATGGAAACATTCCATCAGAATCCATCCGCGTACCGTAGTGAATGTTTTTTTCAATCTAAAAAGATTAATGAAACTCACAATGATTTGCCAAAAACTGTGCAGACACTGAATAGTTCCTGCAGCCAGCTCATGCAAAGGACACGCGTTATGTTGCGTGGTCCACGCCACGCAGGTTGCTCCAGTGGGTATTTGTACGATCAGTTTGACTCGCTAGGCAGCGTGTCCGATTCGTCCGAGGAGCAAGAGGAACAAGAGTACGTTGAGGTACCGGTGAGTTGAAGATAAGGACTCATTAGGATAATTAGTAGGAACTTCTCTAGTGAGTGAATTGTAACGTGCTGTAAAAGAACCATTCCCTGTAGACTTCCATGCTAATAAACTTTAACTAACTTCTACGACTTCTTCCTCCCAGTGCACACCGACCGTCTACCCGGCCGATCCGTTCGATGCGAACGAAGATGCGGCCACGCTCCGTACCGCCATGAAGGGTTTCGGTACGGACGAGAAGGCCATCATCGAGGTGCTGGCACGGCGCGGTATCGTGCAGCGGCTGGAGATCGCCCAAGCGTTCAAGACCTCGTTCGGTAAGGATCTGATCAGCGATCTGAAGTCGGAGCTGGGCGGCAAGTTTGAGGATGTGATACTGGCGCTCATGACCCCGTTGCCGCAGTTCTACGCCAAGGAGCTGCACGATGCCATCTCGGGCATCGGTACGGACGAGGAAGCGATCATCGAGATTCTATGCACGCTGTCGAACTATGGCATCCGGACGATCGCCGAGTTTTACGAGCAGATGTACAACGTTTCGCTCGAGTCGGATCTGAAGGGCGATACCAGTGGAGCGTTCAAGCGGTTGTGCGTGTCGCTGGTGCAGGGTAACCGTGACGAGAACAATGTAAGTGGTTGTTTGAAGATGTCGCCCCGTACGGAGTGTGTTGTTATTGTACTGCAATGCCTGGGTTCTTTCTTGTATGGTTTTAGGGCGTTGATGAGGGTGCAGCTGCCGCTGACGCACAGGCACTCTTTGAAGCTGGTGAGGGCCAGTGGGGCACGGACGAATCCGTGTTCAACCAGATTCTGGTGACGCGCTCGTACCAGCAGTTGCGTGCCGTGTTTGACATCTACGAGAGCCTTGCCGGTCACACGATCGAGGATGCGATCAAGCGCGAATTCAGCGGTGCTATCGAAGAGGGCTTCAAGGCCATTGGTAAGTGTCGCCTAGGTGTGAAAAGATACAAAAAAAAAGTTGGAACTGATCATTATTTATGGTCGATTTTCTACACTCTTTTTCTTAAACAGTGCGTTGCGTCCGCTCGAAGGTTCAGTACTTTGCCAAGCGATTGCACAACTCGATGGCCGGTCTCGGCACGAACGATAAGACGCTGATCCGTATCATCGTAAGCCGCTCGGAGATCGATCTGGGCGATATTAAGGAAGCGTTCCAGGAGATGTACGGCAAGTCGCTCGAATCGTGGATCAAGGTACGTGTGATTTCGTGGCTGTTTGTTCTACGGCCTCCGTAATATATATATAACACACCCCCTTCCTTCATCAAACACGAGATCAAACTAACGATCCCTTACTGTGTGTTGCTCACCCACCTTCCACCACATACCAATGACATACCAAGTTACACAAACTCATCATCATTTTGTGACGTTGTTAACCCACGAGCTACAAAACGGGCCTTATTACGCCATCAGCTTGGAGTTGAACGCACACTTCCAAATTGCTCTACAATATCACCTTCTTTTTCTGCGATACGATGGAAATGTGTAGATAACAGATCATGTAATGATAATGTCGCTTAACAATCCAAACAAACAAACACTTTCATATCTCTTTCGCCCTATATTTGTTCAACCAACGAGTATTTTCGTATTTTTCGAGCAAGCAAGCACATCAACAGCGAGTATATATGAATGCTGTAGAAAGCTGTTATTCAATGTTGAAAGCATATTTAAATTCTTTAGTTCTTTTCTTTTTAAATACAATTTTTTTCCAAATATCGATTGCGATCAGCATCAAACCGTAGTCCTCTAGTCGTCTAGTTTATGTTATATGTTTTACTCTTCATGTATAGATCGTTTAGAACTTTTGCTTCTTTGCAACCTTAGACTTCATCACCCAACTGAAGAATCGTGTGTTTGTGCGTGTGTGTTTCATTTCCCCATTGGCAAAATATTGTGTATAGAGTAACATTTTCTTGATTTTTTTTCATGACCTCCACACCTCTTTGAAGCAATAATGTATTATTAAGCTTTGTGACTGCGCCCTTCTCCAAAATGCCCATTTATTGCTTATTGAACAAACGTATGTTAGTGTTGTGTCATAGCGCTACTGACCTTGGCTCGATCACTCAGCTCACACGATCTACCAGAGGTAGATCTCACAGATCTACCAAAAGCTTTCGCTCAATAATCTGAGACTGTTGTGATCAGCGTTCGGCAAACTTCTCTAAGCAAAGAGTTTAAAATATACCATTAATATAGACGGTGGATAAGTTTTGAAGAGCTTAGTGTAGAGATCTTAAATTCAATGAAAAGTTCCTTCTAATTTCGTATCAACCAGAACCTGGAGAGGTTTTGGCTAGCCACATTGTTGGCTTCGTTGGAATGATTGTTTTTTCCTTGATTGAGCTGAATATTCACTTTAAACTACGGAATACGTAGGTCCGGGTTAGCTTTGCTTCCCGGACATGAACATTTTATAATGAGCTGTTATATTATTAACATGCAAAAGTGATTTTTATAGCGAAAACTTTCATAAAACAAAATAAAATCAATATGAAATCGGCTAAGAACCACAACCAAAGCTGCAAACAGCCGCACTTTGCCGACCATTGCTGGGCTAGTTTAATAATAGTTCCCTGTTGAAATAGAGCTTTTGGGCCAACATTATGGGAGCGAGTGCAAGCTAAAAAAAAACTCACGGGTCAGCACTCATTCAATTGTTTGACACAACACTAAGGCATATGTTACGTTGCTACTGCTACTACAAACCACAAAAAAGCCGTTTCACTACTACTGCTGCTGTTTTTCCAGGGTGACACATCGGGCGATTACAAGCGTGCTCTGTTGGCTATTTCCGGCTACCGGTGAACGTTTTACCGTTCTTAATGCGTTCTATAATGCCAACAAACACCTCACCTCAATATATGCGAATATCTCGACGACGATAGGGTGTTCTATTGTATTCTATCACCCAACACTGCGCCAACACACACACACATCGATTCTACCGATGATGATCTTAATTGTTACTACAAAAAGATAGAAAAAGAAACCCCAATTTACCAACTACACACCGAGCGTCCTCCGCTCAGAGCTTACACAAGAAAAGGTTTTAGGGTCTAATTTTTATTAGCTGTTGTACTATGAATGCATCACAAAAAGAATACGGTCGCCAAAATACATGCGACACGCAATCTCATACACAAGTAATATAAAACATCATATTTTAAACGCTATCTTTCTCTCTCTCTCTCTCTGCGTGTGGAGCTTTCGTCCGATGAAACTCACACCACGCGTCATCTCAAAAACCACCGTCAATTCCATAACACAGAGCAATCGTTTATTCTTATTACCACTAAATAGTCTACACAAGCAAACACGCCGATTTGTTTCTTTTTTAAATTTATACCTATTGTGCCTTGACGAAAGGAAACCCTGCCAATTGTGTACACTAGCTTAAAAACAAAATGCCACAAAACGAGTAGTTTGAGCACAGTTTTCTTTGAATTTTTATCCATTTGTTCTCTGGTTCAGTAAGTTGATATGTATGTAAGTGTGTTAGTTATGCAAAAATTATTATCATTCACTGCGTAGTAGTTCTGTACTGGTTTCAATAAATCTTAATTAAAAAAAAGAACTTTCAAACACTTCATCTTACGGTTGTTGATCGTGAGATTAAAAGGACATATTTTCTTTTTTTTTTGTTTTTGGTTTTAAAAACTTTTATGCATTTTAGGACCTATCGGGATTGTTGATGTTGTTTCGCTTTCTTTCTATTCATTTATTAATAACAATCACCAATCGTTTTTGTTTTTTTCTGTAGTAGCAAACCCACAGCGCATGCCTCAAACTTTTATGTGTACTAATGTAAGCTTAAGGCAAAAGCTTGTTTTAACGTTTTAAAAATTGCCCCTTAATGTACCAACAGCTAACCACCAACACTTAACAAGAGACCTTTTTATATTGAGTGTGTGTGTTTTTTTCTTCTCTCTTTTTCTCTCTCATTCCGTTTTTTTTTTTACTATATCATCCCCCATGTTTTGTGCGTGGCCACATACATTGCCCAACCCCAACACAGGAGGATCTTGGAGGCGATAATGCTAATTTGCTGTACCACTTGGCTGCTTACTAAAAAGCAAAAACAGAAAAAACACATTCCCCAATTGCTCGCGTTTTTTTATGTTGTGGATCGTTGTGGCATGGTTATGAAGCGTGTGTGTGTGTGGTTTGATCTTCATATGATTTTCTCAATCATATGATCGAGCTATCCCCCTTACACGCCCCACCACTAAACTTACTTATCAGATAAACAACGCGCTTAGCTTACTTGCTGTACACGTTCATTATCGTATCACGTGTCGGATGGGAAATTAAGATAACTAGCACGGTATTTTATGGTATATTATATTGCACACCACGCCTTTACCACGACTATATAACGTCCCTCCTTCGCCTTTTGCAGTGCCTTTGCCTTAGATGTGTGTTTTTTAATGAAAGGTTTACGAGATTCGCCCAATATTTCTCATCCTGTCTGTTGGTTTTTCGGCCCAAAAAAAAAAACTCTTTCGCAGGAAGATGTCGGTGGGGACCTGGGCGATCTCCTGGCTACGTTGGCCTCGTTCTAATAGTATACGCGCCACGATATACGATGTAGTAAGCTGCACAAATTATGCATTTGAAAAAGGAAATAACCAAAACAGGGGGCGGCACACAGCCAAAGCAGCACCACCACAGGGAAGTTGCACAACAAGCGCGCAACTTTTACATTTTAACGTCCATTTAATTCGTTCAGCAAGCGCGAACACAAAAACAAGTGTTATTAATTTATATCTTTTCCTTTGGTTCATTGTGATGTTAAAGCAATTCACTCCAGCTATTGGATAAATATACTCGTTGTTGTTGTGTAAATCATCGATGTTTTATGATGTTTTAAATAAAATGTGAATCATAATATATAGGACAAAACATCCCCTATCCGGTTTGTGTGGTTTGGCTTTACCAATTAGGCCCATTTAAAATAGTTAAACCAAATAACCATCTAACCAAACCAAACCAACCTTAACGTGCCCACCGAATCCAACTTGTTCTCAACTCTTACACTATCTCTCTCTCCTTTAGGATGATATTGGAAGTGATCTAGGCAATTTGCTTGCTGAAATTGCCACTTATTAAACCGGTCCCACCACCACCCATCTCCAGCTCGTATGCCAGTGCACTAACAGTATGTGGCGTTTCTGTCCCCCTTTCGAATCTACTCTGCTTCACTAATCACAACGCAAACGGTGAAGCACTACTTGCACGTGCGTGTGTGTCTGTATGTATGTCATTGCAATACGGAAATGCGTTAATACTCGTTGGTTGTAATACAAACATAATTTATGTACAAAAACAAAACAAAAACAGAACCACACAACAATTTCTCCTTTTCACTGCGGTGGCTTGCTTGTGGCGTTTGCGATCCGTCACGAAAATAACCCCTCCATCGCAAAGCATCTCATTTTCCCCGCATTTTGTTGATGCCCAATAATCGTAGAACAATATGTATCACAGTTGTTGCTGCTCCGTCCCTTGCCTTTTTAATGTATAGGTCTCTCGCCGTTGTTGATGTTGATCGAGCTCTCCTCCTCTTTTGGCTCATTTTCAGGGCGATCTTAGCGGTGACTATCGCGATGTGCTCGTCACACTAGCTTCCTATTGAGTTTCGAGTTAAGCATCTCTCTGGGAACGATGCTAGTTAGCAGCACACAACGTCGTTGTTTTTGATGTTTAATTTAAGTTTTCACACGCTCACACACTCTCAATAAATGTTTCCCAACGAACGCGTCGAATGACATAGTTTTAGTACGCGGGATGAGAAATTATCGATCGAAGGATGTATTTAAATTAGGTTAAAAAGACGAATGATTCAAGTACGATACGTTTGCGACCGATCGTTTCCAACCGCTCGGCTTAGTTGGGTGACAACAACAACAACGTATGTACTTTTACCTCATGTCCCGCTTTTTGATACCTCGAATGCCGGCCGCTTCGATACGAAACGGAACAGCAATGCACGGTAGAAAATGGCCCTTTGATATGGAGGCCACGTATGAAGGTTGGTGATCGGATTGGGAATCGTAATCGGTTTCATCGCGACCGAGAAATATTCGTTGATTTATTTTGTGCGTATGACTTCCACCTAGGGCTGATACTATCTGTGGTTTCGTTACCATTGGTTCGATAGGCTTCGAATCCGAAATGCGCGTAGTTACATCGTTCGTAACAATAACCTGCGGCGGGTAAATGGAGAACAGAAAGAAAATAAGTCCAGTTTATGTACGAAAAAGGTAAATCATTAAATGATTTTTTGTTCACACTTACTACACAACCAAATCTGTGGGCGATTTTATGCAATGGTGTAAGTATTTCATGCAGACGTCTCACTCGCTTCATCGAGTGTGTGATTGTATTTCGTACGAGAAACGACAGCGAATCGATTATGATGAGTTTGATCTGTGCAGAAGAAAGTGAGTGAGAATTCGAACATACACCTCTACAGGACGTGCTTACCTTCTCACCATCGTAAAGTCGGTTCTGCAACACAGCTATTGCTTCCAGTATTTGTGTACAGTTCGTGACGTGAGCGTAGAGAATACCATCTAAGGCGGTCGCTTCCGAAAAACCAGCCAGAATTTCGTCTGGATTTTGCTTGTGCAGCAGAGCAATGTTTGTACAATGCTGGTGGAGCGCTTTTGCCATTTCTATAAAATATCATCGAACTTAGTTATAAGAAACTTAGCCTATTTGCTATTATTTTTGTTACCTTGCACTCGTTTCGGACAAAACCCATACTTCGTATCCAAGTATACGGCTCGCCCTTGTAAGCCACCAAGCTGCTGTGGTATTTGTACGTTTACCGAGAGCTGCAAGCTGGCATAGATAGTATATTTTAGTATACGTAGATAAATCAATAAAACTCTAGCTTACCACAATTGTGTTTTACCACTGCCAGGCGGACCGCACAGTTCGGTAATCATTCCTTCGGAAATGCCACTGCCAAGCGCAAGATCCAAATCTTTGCAGAACGTCACCAAACCGGTCCGATTTTCCTCTTCCTTCCACAGATCAAGGGCCGACGTTTTAAACGTTCTCTGGCAAAAGTTATGAGAAAACGAACGTATTAGTTCCTGACTTTATTATTGTGCAATTTTATATGTCGAATTCCTACCATGATGTATCAACAGCTGGCGAAGAGATCACAATTGCCTAAACCGTATGTCATCCACTTTAAACAATCCAACTACCTACGCACGTGGATCACATCACATTTTTACGCATTAGTTTGTTCTTTGCGTGTTAATATGCTGCAATATATTCTACATAACTGTAAAAAAATAAAACATTTATTTGCCGCACTCTGCAATCGAAGCGAAGATATGCGCGCGCTTTCAACGAATTGTTTGTAAACAAAAAAGGTCAAACTGACAGCAGCCTTCAAATCTGTAATACTCTGAAGCACATTGCAGACGGTTGCAATTTCGCTTGTTGCAAAACACGCGGGGCAAACATTTAATCAAGCCATTCTGCTTCAGATGTGCCCTAGCTTGGGGTGGATTCAAGCACACGAGATTCAACCATTCCAACACACGACTGTAAACTTACTTTCTATTCAAAAATGTTAAATCATCAGATTTTAGTTAGAAAATCGTTATTTATTTAAATTTGCACAACATTTCCCACAAAATATGTTATCGTTATCAGCGACAGCTACAAAAGGTGCTGCCGCCTAAATCGTAGGTAAAATAATGGTTCACTCGTAAAACCGTGACGGTGGCAGTGGTCAAACAGGTCCAAAACTCTCTATCCCTCTTCTCACAACCGGGGACGGGGCAAGAAGCAAATTCAGACCAAACAAACAAACAAAAATGGGTAGTAGCTACTACACTTAAACACTAAGTATTACACAAAAATTGCAATTGGATTTAAGGTAAAATTAAAGTACGATTTTGTACCTTGCCAGCTATATAGCCACCAGTATTAGAGGGTGATGCCAATTTCTCCTAGCACTTTAAATTACTACTTGTAGTAAAGATTTTCCCTATTGAATATGAACCCTATGGACAAAATCTGCCTTAATAGTTTGATTTTGTCAATAGTGAACGGATGACAAATTTAGCATAAGAATAAAATGATAAGGTCATTGAAAAAAATCGTTTCGTTCGTTCAATTTTGTGCGTACTACAGGTGGTAGTTGGTTCATTGGTCCATTTTACGGATTGTACTCAGGATCGTAGTCCTCTTCCAAGGATGGGGCACTAGTCGTCGCCTTGGTGGTGGTCCCACTATTGCTATTACCAGCTGCAGCATTCCGATCGAACCGTTCGTAAACCTTCACATTCCCTCCGACACGTCCCGCCGGATAGTCGGTGTGGAAGAAGGATTGTTTTTCTTTATAAATCGAAAGAAAATCTTTGATTTCCGGTTCCAGCACATCGAACGCTACCACATGCGTGGGTAAAGCGCTTATTGGATGGACGGGCAAATTTTTCCTTATCCAGCTCATCGGATTCGCGTAAAACTGATCCGCCTCGTCGAGATAGTTGGGCTGTTCGGTTAGATTCGGTTCGCAGTGCAGAAAACGCATCGTTACGTTTTGATGCACGTGACTGTAGAACGGTGTCGAATGGCAGGGCATTAGGAAGAAAATTTTGGCCGGATTGTTAAACTCATCTCGATAGTCTTTCGCGGTAGTAGCCAGATAAGGCATCACGTCCAGCGTGCCCCGCTGATGAACGAATCCTGTGTATCCTGCCATCAGCCCGTTAACCGACACAATCAGCAACGCGGCAAACCAAAGCATTTTGCTGAAAAAAAAGGGAAAGCATGTCTTAGTTTAGGCTTTTTTGCACGTTTTTCGTGGAACCTGGAAGCTGTTTACCTGGAAGCTTTCCGGCTCCAGCGGACAAGATAATCGGCCGTAATGTACAAACACATCGGCAACACTGGCAACAGGAAGCGGAATTCTTTGTGTGACAGTAACGAATACACCAGCACGGTGAAGCCTACCGAAACCAGCAAGATGGCCCTTTCCTTGTACACTTTCCGGTGGCGTACGGTGTCGTACGCAGCTAGCAAGAATGGCAACACAAAGATGCCAAGCACGGTCGGCAAACCGGCATACACATACCAGTACCATGGATGCTCCCCGTAGAAGCTTCCGACGCCCTTCAGCACATTATACTTCAAGAACTCGTAGCATGTAAAGACAACCGAGCCGTGGAAGTAGCTATCGACGCTCACGCACAACGCACCCGTCAGCATGCCGATCAGTAGGTAGCGCTTCAGCAGTAACTCCCAAGTCGGATGGGATGACTTTTTGATGTGATACAAGCACAACGGTACCCACGGGATGACGGAAGTCGGCCGGATAAAGAACGACAATGCTACCGGCCACAGGAAGCGCGTACATTCGGAAGCCCAAGGGAAGTGGCTGAGCGCAATCATGGTGAGGGAGGTTTCTAGCGTGTTGGCTAACGTGCGCGATCCTACGTAGAACCAGCACCAGGAGGTAACGAGCAAAAACGTGGACCATTTCGTTCGGTTGCACCACACGTGAAAGCGATAGTCGGCGTACGCGCTAAGGCTTGCTTGAAGAAGCTTTGGTGCAACGGTTAACAGTTCCACCGTGTCTAACCCGCATAGGGCGAGCAGTTTGTAAAGGCCGCCAAATACGGCCGGGTACACGTAACTTCTTACACCGGCTGCCCATTCCCAGGTCATGTGGCCATAGCTGAAAATAGAAAAAACAAACATGAATCATTTGCACCACTTCTTAACGCTGGCTGTGCGTCCCGGAACACCTACCCGAAGGCAAGACGATGGGCCACCTCGAGACTTTGCCAGTACTCATCGGGAACGAACCAGCTCGCGACAAGAAATACTGACGCAACGCGTACCGTAAAGAACATCCAAAACGTTTTATTCCACATTGCCGCAAACATGATGACAGTGATGTTGCTGTTGAGATGGTCCCTTTCTCCAATTAGGGGGACCGGACCACCTCAAAGGGAACTTTGATTGAACCACGCGCTTTACCTTTTCACCCCCCACACACATACACACACGATTCGAACAAATCAAACAATGCGCACGCACACGAATATCTGTATGCCTGTCGGTTACTTGCGTGTTTTTTTCTCTGTGTAGGTGAAGGGTTCACGGTCAAAATACCGGTTTACGATTGTTTGCTATTGCTTTACCGATTATTGTTTCCAAAGATACACGTGTTTGATCGGAAGGTGCAATATGAAAAGCGCCAGCCAGAGAGCACACATACACACACCCACACTTACAAACTTTCTTTCGGACGCAATAGAGCACTATCACCCCCTGCAATGTACGCGTATGGCGGACGCGCGACCCAAAAATAAACTTTATGCTCTTCTCCGCTGTGGTGCGTGACGTTTTGTTTTGCTTCTTCGCGTGCTGATGATGACGTAACCGTTGTACGCGAAGCAAACGAACACCGAAATGGCGGTTGGTGCAGTGGTGCCCCGTTATCAATATTTGTGGGTGCAATCAATCACGAACAATTTAAACTGTTGCTCCAATCGTATAGATTTTGTTGCCATTGATTTAGCTGTGCATAATGAAAATCGTTTGCCTTATAATTTCCGTTGCACTAAAACTTTTAGACCACGACATAGAAAACATCGCAACCGAACTGAACTGTAGGCTATAAACGCTGCTCCCTTTTTGCTTCGCTGGTGACGTTTTGCAACTGCCAACAGCGAAAAAAATAACAAAAATTCCATTACAATTGGCGCAGTTTCTTGCAGTGGCTGCTTATTTTTGGCAAACAAACTGTGTTGCTAGTGAGTAAAGATGGCTGCTACTAATCAGGCAGTAAACATAAGCGTGGACGATGGCATTCCGCTGGACTTTTTGGCCGAAATGCACGTCGCGATGGATTGTTTGCCGGTGGACGAAGAAGAAGCAAACCGGATCATAGCGGAAAAGTTACGTCGCGAGCAACAGAAACGGGTGCGTCGCTTTAACAATGCCTGGAACGTACAACCGATCGAGCATGAGGAAGCCGTGTCGCGGCCGCCGCCCTGCACTAGTGCTGCCAGCACACAAATACCGCTGGTGGAATCGGTACGTGATCCGCGCATTATCGCTCGAAATACACAAGCATTGCTTGAGAGTGCCATCATACAGCGTCAAACGTACCCATCGCTTGGGGCGATGCAACGCAACAAACCGTCACCGCTGGTCGACGCCGTAATTCAAGAGAGAGCAAAGGCGAAACGAATACATTCCTCGAACCAGGTGAATCTCGACGACAGTGAGGAGGCTGATGATAATGACGTAGTGTTGGAAGAGGAACAACAACACACCGTGGTACAACAACCACGCAGGGTAGAACGTTCCAGGGTGCCTCCTTTTCGCAGCGCAGCAGCAGCGGCTTTGCGTCCGCGTGAAACGGCACGGTCCCATCTACGTGGACATCGGTCCCGGCGCCACTCGCGCAGCCCATCCCGGAGCCCAACTCACCGACGTTACAAACGGCACAACCGTTCCAGGAGTCGCCACCGGAGCCGTTCCCGATCGAGGTCTAGTTCACCGTGCTCGGAGCATTCGCACGGGACGGTTGATTCGCGCGGTAGATCGTCATCCCGCAAAAACCCGGCGGTGGATCAAACGGCAATGCTGCAGATGATGGCCATGACGATGCAGCAGATGTTTAACCAAATAAATGGGAATCAGCTTCCCTTGCCGGTACCGGGTAATCATGTGCAGTACGCTGCTGGTGCCCCTGTTGCTGCAGGTATTCACGGAATGGCGGATGGAGCAGCTTCCCAATTAACACCCTCCGCGTTTCGGAACATGTTTGCCAACACCTCGACACAAGCGGGACGACCAGAAGAAGTGGTGGACGTTATTAGCGATATGTCCACAGATCCCCTCGAGAACGAAGAATCTAAGCAACCAAAGTACGATGTGTCGACGGAGGTAAGAAAATTTGTCCAAAATGCAAATATTAGCGGCTTAATCAAAACTCTTCATCCTTCCTCACAGCTATTCCTTGAGGGCAAACTCAGCTTCTCCGATTTCCTTTTCATAAAGCCTTCGACCACCCGAACCGATCGAATTGCGCCTGTTGATCCGAAAGGTACATATGCTTGTTTCTTGCACAAGCGGTAATGTTTTTCCTTCAATCGAATGAGTATTCTAAGTGTGCTACTATTATTTTCCCCTCAGTTCCGAAACGAATCAATGAAGCGATTACGGTTCTGGAGCAGCAAGGTGTGAAGAAGCAATCGGCCCGCTTCATGTACGTACCGCCAACGTTTTACGACAGCGATGACAAACAACAGCAGCAACAGGTACACAACCGTTCACCATTAATTTGGAACAATCAAAACGTGCTCTTCCAGTTCACTTCCAACGCGAAGGAAGTCAAACAGTGTCAACCGTTTAGCAACGTGAACGCTAAACTGAAAGATCTGATCGCAAAGCTGGGCCTTGACGAGGGTATTGTGTCGCATCAGTTCGAAAAGGTTATCCATGCCGCCGCTGCTAACAAGAACGCCGACACCAACAACTGTTCGACGGTCGGGTCCGATGTGCTATCCAGTCGCATACATGCCATAACGCCATTGCCACCAAAGCCCGGTAGTGGCAAGGTTCGCCATCTAATCGATCGCTCGGTACAGACGGATGGACATGCCTGCATGCAGTGCGTTGCACGCAGCAAAAAAACCTTCATTTCCTCGTTCACTCAAACAACTCCCCCTGTAAAGCGGTTGGACGCAGAGGTACAAACCAGCGGTCCACCACTATCCGCCCCAAACATAATCTCGCTCGACGGTTTGAACGCGCAACAAATTGAAACGGTCGAAGCGATCGTACGTTTTATCCGTGCCCGACAGTTGGGCGGTTCGATCGAAAGCGTTCAACATGCGTTGCGAAACGATCGTGTCGTTGGGACTGGCGGAATGACACCGGCCATTCAGCACAATGCTCAGCGCCTCATTGCACAGGTGAAGTCAGATTTGCAGCGTACCGATGGTTTGCCCGGGCACAGCAGTGGTGGTAGTCATGGTTACTACGGTAACAATTACAATTCCATGCCACAAGCGCCGAATCAACCGGTACAATGCTATGACACGACGCCGCGAGACACTCGATTCCGGCATCCCGGGAGTGGAATCACACGAACCGTCCGCACGACTACCACCACCATGGCGGAGCAAATTATTCCGGCTTGCTATCAAAGTCAACCGCAACTGTCCAAAAAGACGATGAAGAGGTTGAAACGCCAACAGCAGCAACAATATCAACAACATTGGTAAAGGAACACGTATTCATTGTCACTAGGGCACCATATTTTTTCTTTCGCATGCAGTGCGCGCGCTCCTTCCAAACGTTTTGTATTAACATTTCGCTCTATTACTTACCTAACGTAGTATGATGTTTCAGTGCGAAATAGTTATATCTTAGCTATTAAATTCGCTGGATTAATTGAATTATGTTTCATTTGAATATCTCGAAATAAAATTACACCTTTCTTTAACTAATATTGCGTTGGTCTGCTTTCTTATTTAACTGCGCATCTGGCTACTTGTAGCACAATCTACACACATTGATGCATGCTTGCTTACCACAGGTGTCTATTGAAGTGAACTGATTTTTCGACTCTTTGAAGATGACATCGACCAAGTTCACATCTCCAGAAAAGATAAACTGATATATTATAATAATAAGCCTTTCCAGTAATCTATTCTCACTGAAAACATTCATCGCTTTTCGAACGTCCAACTGTTGACCGTTGCTTTGGCGTAGTCATTCGTCTTCGAAGTACTACCGTGCCGTGCCGACATCCACAGACATTTGTTATTTGAAAAGAAATATCTGGTTCCGTTTTGTTTGATTTACTTTACGCTAAGCAATTAAAAAAAAAAATAATTACATGCCGTACATCTTCAATTTTGATATTTTATTCTAATCAAATTGATTATGGACCGCTCCATAGGTCCATCCTATCCTATGGATTATGTAGTCATTTCTAACAGACTATCTAGCTAGACAGACAATATAACTGCTTAAGAGGATGACGTGTCAGATGAGAGTGGCCTTTAGAAACCACACGTCAATCCCGTGGCTTTACTCTGTCGTTATCTTCATACCAGAAACGCCTCCATTAAATGGACTGGACAGATCTCTTGTATACTATACTCCTGTTGGTTTACCTCTTCTTTCCATCTGAATCCGTTCGGTACACTGTAACAAATAAAATAAAAGTTTGTTAGAGAATGTTAAACGCAACATACGATACACTTTTATTATTTCATGAAAAAAACATTGACGTGCCCAACTAAATAGACACCGTTATCAGAATGAATTCTTTTCTATCATTAATGATCAGTTGGGAAAAGAAGACATAAATTAAAAACTATCATCATTCAGAATGTTTTCTCAACTGCGAAAACTGCAGTTTTTTTTAGTGGCTTCATATTAAATCAAATCTTCACTACTTACCATAAATTCTATGTTGAAATGCCGTTGCCAATCCAAGGCTGCACCACCCAACCAGTACACTCAGGGAACAGGAGAACTTTCGCACTATCAGGGCTCACAGCAGCCAGCAGCAGAGCATAAAAAGGCACCAGTAAGATCTGTACAAATTAAAGAAATGCATATTTTTACGATTAATTTTTATCCAGCACACAATATGACCGGAAGGGCTGTGATTTAGACTTAATTTTCAATGAAAATATCAGCAACAAGTGTTGTCTATCACAGAGTCTTCAGTCGGGAAAAGAAGACAAAAATTTAATTATAATTTCATCACGAAGGAACACGCAATTAGTGTTGGGTCGTGAGCGGAAGCGCTAAAACAACAATCTATCTCAGCACTGAGCGAAAAGCGCATTAAGCAGTTGGCGAACAGCGCTCAGAAAAGCGTATGCGCACTATTAGTTGCGCTGAACATTCAATGTACTCTGCTGAGCGTATTCCGCTCGTCGCTAAGCGCTTTGCTCTCATCGCTCAGTGTACTCTTCTGAGCGCAATTCACACAATGGGCTCGGCTCAGTCAAAAGAGCTGCTTGACCCAACACTAGTTGCGAACGTTGGATAGAGTTGGTATCAAAAACTATACATTCCAGACACAATTTCTTCCAATGATCATTACCTTAATTCTTCTCTTTTAGAGCTCCATTCAGTATCGTTCAACCATTTTACAGTGAGAGCTGGAATCGAACATAAAAAAAAAACATACAGAAAGTTTTAGTAAACATTAAACACGATAAAAATAAAATCATGTTCGCGTGAGCGACATTTTATCAGATATAATGGAAAATAGATATAATCAAATTATTTCATAAACACGGACCAAATTAATAATCATCATAAAAGGTTGTACACGATACGGAAGCAATGCAATTCAAGATTATTTCTTACCTCCAACTGGAACTGTTTTCGATCGATGTGCGTTACTCGCTTGTTCAGGCATTAGTGCCATTGCATCTGTAAAAAAAAACGTGACAAAAGCGATGCGTTAATTATGGGTAAAAATTTCATAACTGTTTGCAGTTCATTTTCAGAAATAATTAACAATTCAGATAAATGGAAATGAATAAAATCATTCGATTTCATAAACACGGACCAATAATTTTCATCAGTAAGAGACGGTTAGAATATGAGCGAACCACCGAACCATCATAAAAACGGGAGATTCAACTTAGTGCCGTATGTTGTCGGCACAAATTAAACCACTACAGGACCAATGTGCATCCGGAAGTTCTTCTCATGTCTATCAAATGGTAACAATTATTTATCACAGTATGAAGGCACATTTTAATGACCGAGATAATAACATAAAAGAAAAGGTCTTACCTTTGGAACATCATCCATTAGAACTTCGGTAATTTTGTTCATTCGATTCAGGATACAATCTGTAAAAAAATAAAATAACATTTTAAGTACAGTTGCGACACATTACTACAATTCAATTCTGACTCGATTTTTGCCAAGTGTGTCAGAACAAATTAAATCTTTATAGATTCATTTGCAGCCGGAGGATTTTCTCATTTCTATCAAACGGTAATAATTTTTCATCATAATGCGGCGGCACAATTTAACGACATAGATAAAATATGTAAAAATGTCTTACCTTTGGAACTGTTCAAGCGATTCCATCATCCATTATGATCTCCGGAATTTTTGTTCATTCGATTCAGGATACAATCTGTAAAGAGAATAACATGTTAAGTACAGTTGCGACACATAACTACAATTGATTTCTAACTATGTTTTTGCCAAATGTGTCAGAACAAATTAAATCTTGTTAGATTCATTTGCAGCCGGAAATATTTCTCATTTCTATCAAACGGTAATAATTTTTCATCATAATGCGGCGGCATTTAAAAAAATGGAGATAACATATGGGAAAACATATTACCTTTGGAACTGGTTCAAGCGATTCCCTCATCCATTAGGATCACGAGGATTTTATTCATTCGATTTAGGATACAATCTGCAAAGAAGAAAATAACATGTTAAATACAGTTGCGACACATAAATACAATTCAATTCAAACTATATTTTTGCCCAATGCGTCAGAACAAATTAAATCGTTTTAGATTCATTTGCAGCCGGAAGTATTTCTCATTTCTATCAAACGGTAATAATTTTTCATCAAAATGCGGGGCAGCTCTGTTTTTCTTCTATATTAATTGTACTTTTGAGAATATCTTACCTTCCGTACGGTTTTGAAACGAAAGCTGTTGAACCGTTGTTTCCGCTCTTAGCCTCTCATTGCGTTCTATTCAAAATGCTATCCACATGTTCATCTGCAAACATCCGTTCGAAGTTCGAAGAAGTATTAGTTACACTATTCATTAGTACAGTCATTATATTTTGTTGTGCGATATGTTTATTGTTATTGTATCAGATAAAATGGTTTGTATAAAATCATACAATTTCATAAACACGGACCAAATTATATCATCAATAATTCAATACACTGAACAGTACAGAATACGGTGGAGAGCCGTCTTTCTCAGGCATTAAAAAAAATGCAATTGCAAAATAAAGATTAAACAAAATATTTCTACAAATATAGCAGAAGAAACTAAGCAATGATCGTTCAATCGGCCGATTAAATGAACAAGGGTAGCACGTAAAATACAAAACATTCTTACCTAGGAGATTTATTGTTCGCCTGTGCGCCTTGTTTTTTGTCCCATTGTTTTCTTTGATTTTTCACACCTTTTGTCTGTTGTCGGTTATTCAATGGCTGCAAATTAGCAAATAAGTTAATAATCGATAATCGAGCCACTAGTACAAAACAATATTTACCTTTGCAGCAACATTATTCGGAGCCTGAGTACCAATTATTTTAAACAGTTCCGCCAGGTATTCATCTTCAAAGTGTCCATTGCGCTGTACCGTCATCGTCGGTGAGATGAGGGATGTATAGAAGAATGGAAGTAAAAACAGACTAATGTTAGAAAGAAAAAAACTGCTTGATAATTTTGTACAACTATACAAGGGTCGTGGCTTCCTTTATCCCCATTTCCTTACTGTAGCTCCAGTAATGTTTGAAAGAGCTACAACACAACTGAAAAAAAAAACGGTTCATTGAAGTGTAAAAGCAAACTTCATTCAAGTAGAACTTGTTTACACTTATTGCAGGGAAGACAGTACTAACTGCAATTTACTATTGCTCTCACTTAACACGATACCTAAATACTTTTCCTACATTTTTTTTCATATAGATATTTTTGTAAAGATTTGTTTTCTTTTTGTTTTGTAAGATAGAACCTCTAAGAAAGGGCTCTTAGTTATGCTCTTTGCAGATGACAAAAGATAAGACTTGTTCTAATATATCCTAAAACAATTGTGTGGAGTGGAACATACAAATCATTGATTTTTTGTCACTCCACCTTTTTGATCGACATGATGTGAAAAATCAGGTTTTGTGGTGATTATGAAAGGAACTAGAGTGAATAAGCCTCTGAATATGTGTCCTGACACCATGTATAACTTGGTGAGCGAGCGAGGGTATATCGCTTACAAAGGAAGAATAAGAAGCCTAATAAGAGACCCAACTGTAACGCAACAGTGAGTTATTCATACATAAAAGTTACTATTTTCAATTACTGGTGGTGTCAAAGACATTACGAATAAGAATAATAGCAGAGAATAATAATGTATGCTGCATTTTCGTGTATATACCACCTTCCCCTTTTGTCCATCCATTCACAGTATTTTTGTTAGAAAAGATTATAAATGAAAACCACAAAATAATGCTGATTCAACATTCTGCGTATTTTCCCCGCTAAATATCTGTTATTTTCGCTATTCTTTTTATTTTGCTGTTTGCAAAAACGATTCTGTCGATCGTTTTTACAGTTCTCATTCCCAACTAGAATTGTTGATAAGTTCTAACAAATGTAAAATAAATAATTTCTAACGAATTATAGACAGATCGCATTTTCACACCGATGAGTTGCACGAGCGAAAATATGATAATCGATCAATTCCAAGAGCCCAACATGCATGTCAATTGCTTAATGACCGAGCTCACACTTTCATAATTATTAAAGCGATGATCTACCTTGGACTTTCAACTCACTATAGTGGGATAGTGATTTTGATGAATGATACCCACCATCACTCCTCAGAATTCGCGTGTTTCGCTCCATTTAATGGAATTTTGAATCTCTCAATGGATTTTTTAATATGAACAGTGGAATATAATGCATATTGCTTCTTGTATAATTTTGCAATCATGTAGTGTCAATCTTTCGTGCAGTTTGGGAAGATCCTTAACTCGATTGTGCAACTTTGTGGAGGCACGCTCATCCCTTCCGAACCTTCCCGCCATAAGGAGAACTTTGAGTATCCAACTGCGTGGTATCAAGTCTAGTAAGCCATTAGGTAGCCTGCATGACCTAACAGGTCGTTAAGCCAGGAAGAATATTGCAATGTTCCACACAACGGGGTTACAATATTCAACTATAGATTTGAAACATTCCTCAGAGTGAATTTTCTACTCCATAAAATGGATCAAACTAGTGATTAAAATGAATAAAATTTTATTCTTAGTTCATTTTTGCGGTTCAACACCGTATTGTTAAAAAAAATTATTGAAATGTAACTTTTAAAAAAGATGAGCTGTGCAAAAAAACTTATAGAACAATAAAATAGAATTTCGATTCACAAAATGTAACTATTTAATTACAGGCTTAACTTCGAATCTTCGATGTGGAAGTTTGCTATCATATAACGGAAATGTGCATTCAACGAGGGTAATTTGGCAATCAGTTACAGCTTTTATAAAAATTCCAACTTATTTCGTAACCTTTTTCAATCTGACAGATCAACAGGATCTTGAAATACCTTGATCACGTTACAAATATTCTAGTTACTGGTATCAGAATGCCATTATATGATAAAAAAGTTCCACAACCGGCTGGCAATATTCACGTAATATCTCATTTGGAACATTTTTCTAATTTACGTAAAAAAACGTTCAAAAATGTTCTCCGTATACGTTTACAAAGGCTCAACCTTTGTAAACGCCATAATCAATCCGTATTATGTGTGCAAGAAGAAGCATTTAAATTGAAATAAATAAATGCTAGAATAATGTCACTTATTGCAAGTTAGCCCATTGCAAATTTTCGTTTTGATTTGTCGTGAAAATTTCCCCAATAAATATCGGTCCCCAACCTTCCTCCGTTGCGATAGGCGTTGTTTTTGGTCACAAAAATTATGAAAGAAAAATTAATTGTTCGTTGTTTAGCTTAAAAGTAACATATGATACATTTGAAATTAGTGCATAAACTATGTAATTTTAATATTACCTATTTGAATGTGTGTGTTCACGCACACCCACTGGCGGCAAGACGAAAGAAGTAGATACAGAGAGATAATGGCATCGACTCAACAGTCGCGCCACACGCTGTTTCCGATATTTGATGCATCTCGCTCGCTCCCCCTAAGCGCGACGAAACTTTGAAGATATGCAATCGTGGCTGGCATGAATCACGTACGTACTCAGCAAAGAAGCTCTGTTACTTTATCCAGTATATTTATAATACACGTAAAATTTTGAAGGAATGCTCCTTTGGCAATTTAAACAATCAGGCGATTGATAGCGGTCAGGTTGAGCATAGTGAAGCATATGGGAGGTACGACATAAATCATATCTCTGTCTCTCTTCCTAGATCCTGTAGCTCCATTATCCAATCTTGACGCAGGGGACACGGTGTGTTCTTATTGGCCGAACATAAGCGAACTGACTTCCCAGTCGAACAATGACAGTAACAATTGTTAGTGTTGAAATACAGCGAACAACCTTTCCCGATCAATCAACATATCAATAACTTCGTTCTTCGATTTAGTGAGGACTATTTAAGTGATTTTCAAAACCATTTATGCTTTAAGGAGAACGATTTTAACACCAAACATAACAAACGTAAAGACTTGATATCACATTCACGGTGTTACATATGCTTTTATATGAATATTTATATGCATCACCGTAACGGTACGAATATTTAGCATTATGTTAAGTCGCATGGCAAAAGAAATCATAAAATGTAAAAGCAAGGTTGTGCATCATATGAACTAAAACGATTCCAGAAAAAGAATACGTGTTTGGAATATTATTATAATAGAGAAGGAGAGATATCACAATTTAAAAGTAAAGGTAAACTACAAGATGTACAAAAATAAAAAATAAACACAGTTTTCAAACAAATGCGCAATTCTACTGTTAGAGAAGAATATGAAAATAATAGATAAATAAGAACGAGAACATAAAAAAGGAAAAACTACTCAACATTTTAAATAAATCTTAATTTTGTCGATATCAATAGTGACATAATATAACACATGTTAAACGCTATTGTAGGATGATTTTTATATTATTCTATCGAGATGGTTGTGTTTTGCATTACATATGTTTTTCTTTTAAATAAATCTGTTGTTTACATGCATATTATAGACCGCAGCTTTTGCAATAAATTTCACTACGAAATATCAATCGTTAAATCTTCATCACAACACACCAGCAGTGACGAACATAAATTATACTATTATTTTGTTGGGACACATTACACCTTGGTCGGTGGCAAAGATACAGCGAGAAAAGGAAACAGATTAAAGAAAATGTAAAATTATCATTTTTTGTTTGCTTTGTTTTCAAGACAAATCAAAGAGAAGAACAAAATTTAATTGTGTGTTTGTGTGTGTGTCAATGGCTAAGCTTCGCATGAGCACGAGCGTTAAAAAATTATTTAAAAATATTTTTGTGTAAAACTTTAATGTTGTTCTTAATAAAGTGTTCTTTTTATCAACACTTCCACCTTTCACACACAACGCAGCAGCATCATATCATGTGCATGATCAGGAGTTAGTTGCACAAATGTATTTGTTCATCTCTTAGCGAAAAAATAGCGCACAGTGTTTTTGATGACCACATCCGTTCTGCTCAAAGGTGGAAAGGCATCTTTCCAAACACACACATACGCTTCAAATTGTATGGGGTTTTTAAAGGATTATATGATTTACACCACCATAGGCATACGCTCGGTGGATGTATGCCTATTGCATTTTGATTCCAACAATTTTACACATTTATCTGGTGATAGAGAGTTTCACACGAACTGACATCTCAAATCCATTCTCAAAAAATATTGTTGAATTATTTTGTAATTGTTATAAATGTATATTGGGATTAAGGTGTGTTTATGTTTGCTTCTTTTTCTGTGATCGATAAAGTGACTGAGCTATATCGACAATTAAATTACGTTATGTCTAAATTTGTGTTTTTAAAATGTTCATACATACATACGGTGATTTTCCTTCGAGACAGACACGTGAAGGTCGAACCACGGCATCGCAGATAATTATCCTTACATGACTAATTTGTTTGTCGCAGGCATCAAACTGCCCAGCACAATCTTTTTTTCTTCTTGTTTTTCATTAATCTTCCCGCCCTAAAAGACCCATAAAATATAATATATTGCGGTTGATGTCAAGGAATATAAATGAAAAATTCGTTTGTAATCATCCCAAAGAGATCTTCCGTTTGGTGTTAGCGATGGTAAAAGAAATTAGTGACGCCAATTGATTGCTAATCATAATTTTTGATAATCATAATAATGATTTTTAAAACGCGATTGAAGCCCTCATAAAAAGAATAAGACAAAAATAATACAGCATCATTCACTACGACACAAAAATACAATCGTAAGAATTTTAAAATTCTTGTTACTGACGTTAAGGGTTGAGACGAAGATGTTGCATAGTCAATGGTATTCATTATACAGAAATTTGTCAAATATGTTTCTCTGTCTTTGCTTTGCAGTGTAGTGTTGCAGGCAGCTTGAAATTTAGAGAGGATGGACGATTATTGCATACGAAAACACGATTCGTAAACATCATCATTCGGGCAGACAAATTCGATGAGGTTGCCGTGTGCCATGAAAAAGCTAATTCAGATATCATGTGTCACACACACACACCACGTCCTTCTGCTCGACCATACAGCAATAATGAATCTTCTGTCTCTTTAGAAGCGTCTACGCTTATTTTGGAAATCATTATCGTTATTGCTCAATCGACGATCAGGTGTATTGTTCATCCAATTGTTACGATTGCCTCCGAAATTGTTGCCACGCTGTTGCTGATGCATTTGCTGTTGCTGCTGTTGCTGTTGCTGCTGCTGCTGTGGTTGCGGTCCATCGTCGAACCGAGTCGGCCGGTTTTGGCCGTGATCATAATCACGAACGGTTGGTTCCTATATTGGCAGGATCATAATAATTTATTTATTGGAACAAAATTAGGAGCATATTAAATGGGATAGAGTGAACTTAGTTCAATTATAAACTAACTTTGCGGGACCGGACAAGGGCAAGACAAACGAATAAACGTTGAACCGCATTCAACCGTTCACTCTTGCGCATTATATCAATAAAAGGAGGAAAAATTAAAATGTAATACAAAAGACAGCGGAAAACATTACTATATAGAGACGGCACAGACAATGGTATGGTTTATGTGCTTGTTTTAGCGCAAATGTAGATACACACACGTGTCCGTGTCCGTGTGTGTGTGTAGAACCATATAAGGAAGAACGGAACGAAAATATTGGCTAATCTAAATGCGTGTTTTACGGACATGCTGAAGGGCGACATGTTTCACAGTACCATTAGAATAATATATTCGGTGAAGATTTATCCATGGTTTTAATTATGTAATTGATGTTCATGAAGCTTATTGTTCAGAAAATAACAGTGGATATTTTTTTTTTTTGGAAAGATCACATAACACGTTATTTGGTTTCTATCATTGCAGTAAAATGGTGATTATATCCCATAGTTACCCAATTTTTAACATTGCACTAGGAAAGGTTAAGCGAAAGGCTCATTTCAGAGCCTTTCGCCAGAGAAATTTATTCATACGTTGGAATTTGATAATAATATTATATCATGTTCGTTCATTTATAGACTTCAAACAAAAGCTGTTAACAGAGAAATATCACGTGTGCGCGCCAACATTTGTTAATTCAAATGAATTTCTCGAAAACATATTTAGATTAAAACCTCGGAAACAATTTATCCGTGTACACATTTTATCATAAATATCATCGTTGTAATTTATCCGTCATGAATAAAGAGGCATGGTAATGTAATGTGGTCGTATTTCTTGTATGCAGTCTTATGCGCGATACCAGCGCCGTGGTATGGACCAACATACAAATAACCAACAGTCATATTACCACCTGTAATTTGTGTAGAAAAAGAGACTCATTGAATCAAGTAATCGTTTAACAGGACACAAAATGATGTGATTAAAATCAACTCATACATATCATATACCGTCGAGGCAATTATTTTCTTTTCTTTCACATTTGCATGCGAAAACAGCGATTAGCCAGGGTGATTATCCGAGAGAAAGAGAGAGAGTGGTAAATACAATGTAACTAATTCATCATTCGATAAACAGAATTAAGCATAAATATAGTTTGCATCAGTTCGTAAAACGCATGTCGAACAATTATGCCAATATTTTCATCCTGGAAGGTACACTAAGAAACTGTGCTGCGAAAATGTAGCGGAGGAAGATGTTTCTTCGATGGCAAGGCAAAGCGATTACAACGATAGGATTTCAAAATATAATTATGTTTGCAACGATGAGTATCGGTAACGGTGGAAGCATTGATGGTGACATAGTGGCAGATTTGCTGGTATTGATTTATCATCAATAATTTCTTTACTTTTATTAAATTGCACATTAGAAGCAATACGGCCAGGCCGTCCCATATGAATGAAACAAAAATGCATATTGCACAATATTTCTTATAGTCAGAATATTATCATTTCTTTACTGTATTCAGTAAAGTTCTACCGATAAATCGTGTTTATACTTGTAAACTATTTTACTGAGGAGAATTATTTATTTACAATTGAATATGACGGTTCAGTGCCGTATTTTCAACTGAGGAGAATTAACGTTACACATTACGTGTTATAAAGAGGGCGAAAGCGAAGCGATTCGAAATGACCTTTTGTTTTTGACTCAAGTAGTTATAACAATTTATCTTGTTTGAATTTCAACGATAGCTGTATCAATACAGACGTAACCGGAACACTATAGCTCAGCTCCGCACTATAGCTTGAATCCGTACCCGTAATCCGTAAGGAGGGTTGGAGCCTTCTAAATGACCTCTAAATAGAAGAAGAGTGTTGGAGTCTTCTAAATAGACAATTTAGTTAGCTATCTACTATAGGTAGGAGGACTACATAGAGGATTACACCGAGGACTTCTGCAACAGACCAGAATGTCCTCCTTCCCTCTATTGCAATGTGGTGTATGGCGGTAAATGCAAATGACCCACTACTGCGGGCTTTTCGTTCCTTTAATTCCTCTAGAGGTTTTTTTTTTGTTTTACTATTCTCTCCCTCTCTCTCCTCTGCTTCATTTCAAAATTTGCCCAGGTTCAAACAAAATCACTAAGTAGGTTTTATACACTTACATTTCACTGTCCATGACAATGTTAAAATGTGCGCTCCTACTTAATTTCCATTAGTTCATCCCATTCACTGTAACTATTAGCTTACAACGAAAGCATCGCACAAAGCAGCAAAGTAGTGTGCACATAGAACAAAACTTGTTCTATTTGAGTTTAGTAAAACTAGGTGAAAACATATTTTTTCGGAACTTGCGGTGGTCCTCTCTAAGGAAGAAATATCCTTACTCCACGAGATAGTTGTATAGATGAAAGAATAGACTGACAATTTCTGCACGACGGACACTGTGGCGCTTTTCATTTTTTGTTGAAGTAGGTTTTAACAACCCACTAGGTTCGTTTCGTTCCTATCGGAAAAGAAACTACATCCGTTCCGTTACGGGAAGCCACTGTAGCGTACTGTAGAAATGTAAAAAGTAACAAATATATCGCAAGATTCTTTGTAATTTGGATTTTTTTTGTGATTAAAAATGTATTTGTCCACATTTCAAATAGTTATTCAAACACCGGCAAAAGTATCTAAATATGCTGCATCAGCAGAATCGACCGAAAAAAAAATCATACACACTTCTTCTAGCCAATAACCCCCAAATATAATTCCATGAATCGAAATGTATCAACAGTTTAACAGCACATGTAGAGAGCAAGATTTGTCACTCGATTGCAAATGTTTATAACAGATAAGTAACCATTTAGGCTATATGTGAAATGTTCGAATCATTGTATCGTATAAGCGCAATAAATACATAAACGATCGAAAGCGTCAATGAAGCATGTAAAAAGCGCAACGTAGTTTTCCAACTCACTATGAAACAAGACGCAAAAAAGTTTCGAGAGATAATTATTCATAAAACTAATTCATTTAGCTGAGTACTACTGTAGCCCAGATTCAGTAAATCAATTCTGATTAAGGCTAAAATGAACATAAACAGAATGAATTGAATGTTCATAATGTCCTCACATGGATTATACTCGCGATGGGCTTCGACTAATAACTTCCTTCCCACTAAATCCATTAAAGACCTCCACTCCAGTATTCCAGAAGATTATTGTGGCATTCCTTCAATTTTATAATTTTGCATAAGACGACCTTCGTCATTCGCAAAGAATCCCTCCCCTCTTACCTTATTTGTCTAATCCGACACTAGCGATGATAACGTTTCTTAAACTGTGCTGTCCGTCCATTCGTTATGCACCGCGGATTCACGGTTAGTGTACGATGTGCGTCGTTTGAGAGTTCAAAGGAAACAGAGAGGCACAATCAGCCTCTTTTCAATACTTTTAATTAAAAACTTTTCATATTCCAATGCTAAATATATAGCCGGATAGCTTGTTAGATATAGCAATACGCCATCGTTCAAGAATTACAAAAAAGCCAGTTAGAATTTCATACAAACAATTCTTCTTTGGCTCTCCCTAGAGGTCTAGAGATCCCCACAAAAAAAAAAACTTACTGAATACCGCTGTCAAAAGTAATTCAGATTCGTTTGTAAAGTAATTAGGATTCGTTCGATCAAAAGATGATTTAATCGTAATAGCTATTTACAACATAAATTATTATGCTGATGCAGATGAAACCATTTGTTATTTGGATTTCAGAAGCCACGAATTGTACTACACAGGAGCGCTTGATTATTGTGATAAATTTAACTAATGAAAAAACATCAGAGCGATTATAAAAAAGACCAGATGTAATTCGTGACAATAGATTGCAGTGCAGCTATTACGCACTATTACGATTGAATAGTAATCGAAACTACTTTGGACGTTGTGCGTTGCTAAGCCTTGTGTCGCTTAACCAGCAGAATCACAACGCCCAGAGGCTTGCTGTTTGGTGCGGGACTCCTTCCAAGACAAACGGAACGACTCTCCAGGGCTACTCTATATAATCTTCGCCTATACGTCCCGAAGCTATCGTTCGGAGCAAGATCGATGCTCGACGTAGAGGATCTTTATCTCTTTTTTTTGCATTATGTGTCGTCAGATCAGCGCTGTTTGTGATCGTCACCAACCGCGCGACATGCGTTTTTTTGGGCCGCGTTTTGAAACAGTATTCGCACGCGCGCGTGCGAACTCCTTTATGTTAATTTATGTCAATCCGCGTTTTCATGGATTATGCACATGTTTTGATGTCTCACTTCAAGAGGACCTCACGAGGTTTTTTTAATAAAATAAAATAGATAATAAATAATGTATTCTGCGTATGGTGCCCATATACATGAATTATGTAGAAAAAAAATAATGTTTTTGTTAGAATTAATGCAGTTTAACATTGTTTGCGCACTGTAAATTTCTGCTCCATTGCTTGCAGGCATCTAGCTTCTGGTCGTGATAAAGAATAACCGATAAGAAACATTTCCACAGTCGGATGTATAAGGATTACGATTTTTTACTCCGACCATAACTATTTAATTTAAAAGTACGGTCTAAACTGACGATGGTCTGTAGACTTGTTGACATTGTTGACAGAAAAAAGAAACCCCATATAGAAATAATCGTTTGCCATTCATACAATCACTTTTCTGCATTGATTTGCCTCGAATAAATAGCCACCATCACCACCAACCGATAGTCGTTGCAAACATAAGAAAATACATTCCTTTTTCGAAACCATTGACCACGGAGCACAGCGTCAGATATGGACAATTTGACCTGCCTTCTTTACAACGACATCCATATACTGACGGATTCAAAAAAATTCTTTAATTAACAGTTAAAAATTCAATTGAATTTTCAATCAATAAAAATGTACTTTGCAAAGCTCGTTCAGTTAAAGCGCAATCTACATTTCTGGAAAGAAGATGAGTATTGAATTTCGTTATTAAAATTTTAAACCTTGTCAATGCTAAATGACGATACCAAGAATAAAAATTTTCTTGTAAATGGGGAAAAGCAGTGAGTGTGCTTTTCTCCTGACTTCTGATTGCGCTTTATCTGAGCCTAACTTTACGATCATTTGCTTCCGAAGCGAACTCAGTCAAATCATCATGGGAACATCAGCTGCCGATACTAATTGCATCAGAGTTGGTTGAAATATTGCAAATTTGCGATAAAGTAAAACAACGAAACTATTCACTATGATACTAACGCAAATAGAAGGACTTACCATATTGCCGAAGTTACCACCATTGCCGCCACCTTGATTCATCATATCGAAGTTGCGGCGGTTATCGATGCCACCACCAGCATCGCCTCCGCTTCCCATGCCCATGTCGTTCATTTGCTGCTGTTCCATCATTTGACGGTTCTAAGAGGTAGAAGAGCATAATATTAGCCCACACATCGATCAGATGGAATGGATTTTCTTAATGCTACAAATCGAACGAATTCACATACCTGCATGAACATGGTGTTTTCTTTCTGTCTGCGGTGTAGTTCTTCATCGGACCGTTTGATACGATTGGTCATTTCTTCGATCTCTGTCTTCATCTGAATGTCATTACGCTGGCGCGCTTCCTGTGCCTGGCGTTCCTTCATTTCCCATTCGGCCTTTTGACGATCACGATCCATTTCACGTTGCCGCAATTCTGCAGGTAGAGAAGGTAACGTGTCATCAACCCCTAAGACACGACTTGAAGGATGAGAGAAATGCAATACTTACGCTCACGCAGCTGTTCAGTTTCCTGCTCAAATCGGGCGTATTCCATCTGTGCTTCAAGTTTTTCTTCTTCCATAATCATCTCACGCTTCAGTGATTCGGCTTTCTGCTTAAACAACTCGTGCATATGCTTCCAGCGCTGTCCATACTCGAACTCGAACGATCCCTGCTCGGCAAAACGGGGTCCCTGTTGGCGTGCCTTCATAAAATCGCCCTGTTTCTTGTTGAGCGATTTTTCCGGCAGACCGTCATTATCGTCCTGGTACGTGTAGGGTTCCACGATAACTGGCCGCAGTGACGATGTGAGGAAGTAGCATTTCTCCGTGCAGAACCGAATAGCCGCCAACGCACCCGGTTTGTTCTTGAACTCAACAATTCCCTCACCGGTCGGCTTGCCACGCTCGTCAACCTGTACAACTGCTCGCTCGAGCGGTCCAAACACCTCGAACGCTTTGTACAGCAGCTCATTCGTTACGTACGGTGTCAAATTCTTCACCCGAATGGCAGTTGCATTCGGAGCGAATCGCACGCGCAGCACACGATTCTTGCGCGTGGTGCCGTCTAGATTCCGCTTTGCCGCTTCAGCATTAGAGAGAAAATCTAACCGTACGAAGGCATAATTTTTCTCCTTATTCATGAACACCTCGTTAATTTCACCGAACGGCTTGAACATCTCCACCAGCTCTTCCTCCGTCACATCGGTTGTCAAATTGCCTACGTACAAGCGGTTGCGGCCAGAAAATTTAGTATCATGCGCCTCGATCGGCGGGATATCCAGCAGTGGACCAGCGAGCATACGAAGCTTTTCGTTGATGAAATAAGCATCACCACCACCGCGACGACGGTCGCCGAAATTGTTGTCCATCTAAGCAAAAAGGCGAAGAAAAAAATACATATGTATTTTAACAGCTCCCACAGAATATTAATAAGTGTTGATTGAATAATTAATAATTGCAAAGATAACTGGCAGATTTATACGAAAAAAATTATCACAAAACAAAAAACGGCAGTAGCATCAAGTGTGCCAAACATGTTATTTTAAGGTTTCCGGTTCACAGAACGGCCATTTTGCTACGCATTAAACGCGTGCTTACCCTTGGCAGTCGCCATCTTGAAAAATGAAGCGATAGCGCATTTGTTACTCACATCATTTCCACTCCGATTGTGTCCACCACGATTCATCCCTCCACGGTTCTGGTGCTGGTTTGGGCTGAAATCTTCTCCACCCATTTGCTGAGGATTTCCTCCATTATTGCCGGGGCGATTGCTTCCCGGGCCACTATTGTTGCCGCTTCCACCGCCGCCGCCACCGCCACCACCACCACCACCACCAATTCCACCTGGTCCACGATTACGCATCGGCATACTCTGTCGATTTTTACTATTGTTGCGATTGTTCCGATTCATGTTCTTGTTCCCTGGACCGCCCGGTCCATGCTGCTCGGGACCACCGGACTGGTTGTTACCATGCATCGGGCCTGGAGTACCACCACCACCACCACCACCGCCATGTTGTGGCTGCTGGGCACGCTGTGGCAATGGAGAACCATTTAATTCCTGCTTCACTATAGCATCCATTTTCACACTATTTCTATGACGTTATTCACTTCGCACTGAGTCCCGAATTCAAGGTTATGTAACGGTAATCTATGCGTGGAGTGTATTTATACGCACTTAGAACTTTTCACCAACTGGCCAACTATGCACGACGGGCCCAGCACCAATTTGCTTCCGTTCGTCACGAGCAGCAAAGAAAAGTGGATGAAAAGAGCAGTTTCCGTTCAACAAGAGCTGTCAAAGAAGCCAACAGTGGGACAGCACTCATGGAAAAAGCGCACAATGGTCGCGCAGCGGCATTCCTACCCCTTTTCGAAAGTTTTGGAATTTCATTATTTCACACAAATTAAGAATTTGGTACTTTATTAACAAAAAATGTAAAACTGTGAACAAGTCATGTAGCAAAATAAATATTATCTCCTATTTTTGGGTTGCGATAGCTATGTTGTGCTAAAAACTTTTGCACTGCATGAATGTTCTAAAAACAATCATCTTTGTTGTTTTTGCCGTATTTTCAAAAATACATCAATTCCTATTGGTATGTTACTATGTTATATTTTGCAATTGATGAATTTGTTTAAAATTTCCTCCATTGGTTGTCATCCCGATGGTCGAATTGTGGTTACGGTGCGTATCCTTGCCAACCACCAGTAGCAGAGGAAAAAAACCCTGTCAAACAGAACCAGGCATAGAACTCGGCGCAGTTTTGTTCTAAAAATAAACATTTTTCTTTCAAAACTGGGCCCAGTCGTGCTGCGTGGTTGTGCTTTTCTTTGTGAAGTTACTTTAGCTAGGTAAAACAATTAATTTGTCTGAACAAATACGCTGGTTTCTAGTGTATCCGGCATTTCCGTCCGGCTGGCCACGGACGGTTTAGAAGCGAAGGCCCCGTCCGAACCTCGGTGATGTGGAATATAGCGCCTCGATCCAGCAACGCTTGTCGATGCCCGCTCGCCAACATCGGATGATTATGTACCCGTAGTAGTCGTCCGTGCACGGAACCAACGCACATTAGCAACTCCGCCCCCAACCCCGGGGGGGAACCTAGCAACGGAGTGAAGACGAAGGAATAACAATGGGAAATCCAAGCCTAACGTACGAGATTTTACTCTATCTCAATTCGTTCTACTTCGGAATGTTTGCTACCTGCGAGCTCGGGATGCTCACTCTGAAGGCAGTCAATTTAAAGTATCCGGATCATATTCTGCTGCGAGAGGCGTGCATCCTGGTAGCGCTGTGTTTGGTGGAAACGATCCGAATCATCCTGGGTAGGAGAGGTAGTCTTAGCGACCACGGTAAGTGCAGGCAGACGGTACGAGACGCGTATGCGTAGTCGGGCAGGGGTAGAAAACAAGGGTTACGTATGTTTATAAATAGTTTCTACTTCTGACCCGTCGACACGATGTCATTCGGTCGAAGGTACAAGTACAATGTAGCGAAAGCGAAAATATGGCCCCATTCGGGTGTCGCGCGTCGGCACTTGCCGCAATGTATGCTAATGTATTTAATTATTCTTTGTAGGTTGGCACGTTATCCTGTCCGTATTTCTGACCATCCCGTGTGGTATGGGCGTAGGGTATCTTCTCTTCTACCAGCTGCATCGGCTACGCCTGGAGTACATTCTATGTGCCTTAATGTTATCACTACAGGCAGCAGAACTGTTCTTTGCAATACTGTTCGTATTCACGCTGTGTCGGCCGCCTTCCTACGATTAATTCCTCATGACCATCGTGACAAAACTGCCAAACGTTCTTGTGACCGATTTCCGCCCAGATTGTCTCTGGACCGGCGGCCTACCAATGCCCGGGATGGCCGGGCACAATTCCTAATGGCTTACTGTTCCTGGTCGTGCGGAAATTGCTATTCGGCACACCAACTGTAGTTGCATTTGCACACTCACATACACACCAATGTGCCCCTCGGATTGGACGCGGAAACATCATTATCATCATCGTCATGTTGCTCAAATGGCCAAACACACAAAAAAAAAACGGTTCCACCGTAAGGCTGGTCGTGAATATAGGGTGCCATGTAGTTTATCGTAAAGTATTGAAAATCACAAAGACAGCAAAATTTTTATGCCGTCTGCAGCGCAAGTCCGAGCAACTGTGTGTAAGGACGAATAGACGGAGGCGTGTAAGAATAGCCAGAGGAAACCATTTGTTGTGGGGACGGTCGACTTTTGGTCGATAAACTGCTGTAGGTTAGAGTTGATGCATCATTATATGCACATGCCCATGGCGAACATTATGAAAGCTTTCTTGAGTTAGACATGAACTATGCACAGCCTTTTCGAGTGTCTACCAATGCACGCATACAAGCACACCAAACAAAGAGTTTACCAAAAAAAGCTTTCTCTAACTTAAGAGCACAAACTTAACCGTTTCATTCAATACCAAAGAGCTTGATTTCTAGTCTAGTCGTGTAATTAATTTAAACAAAACTTTAGACCATCAAAGGACCACCAAATTGGGGAGTCCTATGTTTTATCTACCTAATGGAATCTCCTCCATGTAATATATCCTACAAACTTTTCTATCTTGCAATAACACTTGCCCCAAAACTCACACAAAAACTTTATACAATCGCTGCATCCTTTAAAATCAAAATAATATTAGCAATAGGTGGGAGTGACGTAAAAAGCGGGTTTCAGAAAATCTAGAAACTAGACATTGTTGTTGATGCGCAACGTGGGAGGCGTGGGCGCCAATTCGTAGATAATTTTGGAATATAAAATTTGTAATCAACTGCAATCAATTGTGTCAAATATCAGGTATCAGGGGCACATGCCGGAAGCGAAAAATTTAAAAGCAACTAATGCAATATAATCAACCTTATGTAAAAGCAGCGTCATAAAATTTTGAAAAATGTTTACCTTAACTGTAATACCGGAAGGTGATAAAAAACAAACTCATATATCAATCAATCAATACTCAAATACCAGACCAGTAAGCGAAACAAAAAACCAAATGTGTACGTTTGTAAGTTGTGTGATTATGACGAATTATATCGTTCCCGTTTCAGCCATGTAAAATCAGTTGAAGACGAATCCCGGTAGGAGGTGTCGTTGGTACACTTAGCAAAATTACAGCAAGAGTACGGGTTACAGGAACCTAATACAAACACATGTAAATCACTTGTATTTGTATGATCAGGTAAAGCGTTTAAATATAATACAACTCGACAAATTAGACACGGAGCTTTGGGGTTTTTTTTTTATAGTACTTTATACTATTTACATTTACTTACAATCGTTATCGTCATGTAGTTCTAAGTCGTAACAAAATGCTCTTTGTAGTTCAACGCCGTTTTATTCTCGGCTAGAGTTTGGGGCAGATCCTTCACTGCCATTCGGTCGTTTGTGTCCTTGTTAGCGCATAAAAACAAAAGAAGCAGCCTTAAATAACACCATTCATCAGAAGATCGAATCGAGTCGCTCACATTTCAAGATTGTGACGATGTATCCGTTGGCGTTGAGCGTGGACGCCGAAACAGCAGCACATGTGGTTCTGGTGAGTGGATCTGTGAAGAAAAGTTAGAACAACCCTTTTTAACTAACGAACGCAGCAAAACAATAAACACTGAGCTGGTTTTCGCATTACCATATACAGCACCCATCCGGGAGATTGTTGGACACCTAAGTTACGCCATTCCGTTTCCGTCATCAGGTGCGTTTTTGGTACGAATTTTGCCAAGTCTGGCGGAAGTATTACGTGCCGGTACTCGTACAGATCGTCGTAGTATTTCTCGGAATATTGAATTTGTTCGGAATGCATTATGCGCGGTTTGTTCTGCTGCTGTGGCGCGTCCTACATAAGCGTACAGTAATGAGATGCTCACTGCAAAACGAACAGGATAAACTGCACACCAAATTAGACTAAAATATCTACGGCTATTCAACGTAAATACCGGGAAAAGGCTTTGTTTTCAGTTTGACTTGAAATTGGACGTACTGCGCGTCTTGCTAATGTTGATTGCGAAACGTCAAATTGCGGGAAATGACAAGTTGCTCGAAAGATAGCGGGACTGCTCGAGTGAGCAATTATGAATTTGTGACCAATTATCAACGTTTCTTTTCACTGTGTGAAATGTTCGTTGTGGTTTTTAGTTTAAATTAGTATTTTTAATTGATTTCATGGAGCTGTATTCTACAACATTGTTCGTTTCATTTCGTTCCATCTTATCTGGATTAAGTTTTTTCTTGTTAATTCAAACATGTTGCTCATATAAATTACGTGCTCTCATTAGCAGTAATTTAGCAACTTTCTTACCCAGTGGATGACACAGATTGGAGAAGGCATGTGGTGGCAATTAGCGGGATTCTTGGGCTAATACTTGTACTTGAAAAGTCTACTTCGACAGCAAAGCATGTTGATTAACGAGGCCCCTTCGTATACGAGGTATCTTCGTAGATGAGGCTTCTACAATTGGACGACATTAGTACATGAAGTTTTTTCGGCCATCACGCTTATTAGTATTCTTCCAGCAGATCCCTTGTTCTGGACGTTGGACTTGGACGACAAAATTTCCTTAAACGAGATTTTTTTTAACGATAGCCTATCTTGGTGTACTACGGTGAATTCCTTTGGACAATGACTACTCACTCCACATTTCATTATACCCGCATCTGTCCTCGGTCAAATTTTCTATCGGGTAGGCGTAAAACCATTCCGATTGCCTTTGAAAATAGATCGTTTCGGGTGGAAATAGTCTGAAGCTCAGAAAACTCCGTAAACAACATTGTTGCTACTTTTCTAAAGACAAAGAAGTTAACTATAAAGCGTTTTAGCTGGAATCGCTTACCTGCATCATGCGTTGAATGATAACTTCATTCGGTAAACTCTTCCAACTTCCTTTTCACTAAAGACACTGGGTATAATTATACACGGATGAACGGCAGTGAAAATGCCACGACCAAAACCAGCAAACCCCCTTTCGGCCAGTGGGACGTATGCTACCCCAAGTATGGATGCTGCTCCCGCACTAAATATCAAGAAACGGTGGAATTCTTTTTTCCCCTAAACAAGAAAAGCATCCAGCGATCCGGAAAGCGACCGCCTGTTTTGAAAGTTGTTTATCGTTCCTCCAAACATAAGCATTCTCATACGACTGTGCAAGAAAGTGAACAGGCGGGTGGATACTGTCTAAGAGATAATGCCATCCCTTGTCACAAGCCAAATGCAAAAACAACGCAACGCAGCCAAATCATGATTACCAACCGTTATGAATCAGTGTGCCTGCCACCGTCACCGTTACCGAAGCGCATCGGAGGAAAAATCTCTCAATGAAAAGTGAACCTGCTTGGTGTTACTGGGTTGTGCATTTGTATTGGGACAGCCAGACCAAAACGCTACCGGTCGGTGTATTAATGTGTCAGGTTGCCGAGGTATAATTGTGTGCGGTTGTGAATCGTTTACGCGTACAACAGAAGACGGATGTTTGTGTAAGCGTTCAAACGTTGAATCGAACACACCTGAAAGGATGAATGATAAACAGCATACTTACGTAGTGTATAAAGCATCATACAAACACCCACACACACATACACACTGCCAAGCTTATAACGGAGGGGAAAAAAGCTCGAGCATGACAGATGAATGCAGTTGTAACTAGAACGATGTAAAATGGCTCAAAGCGCTTCACGTTTCCTAGTTAGTATACTGATGAAAGGCAGAGCTTAAAGGTTTAAAACAAATATTAAGCACACCACATATGTATTGCAAGTTCAATTTGATTAAACGTTACTTACATACAAGTCTACTTTCAACTCAAACACAACCGCCTAAAGTGAAAGAGCTTCCAAAAGCTTTTTATGAACGATGGAGCAGCCTGGTTGTTGACGATTTCATATGGAGAGCGGGAGAGTGGTGTGTGCATGCGAGAGGTATGGTATTTTATTACAGTAAAATAACTTACTTTTATAAAACGATGTCAGATTATGCTTTAAAGATGTAAATTTTTAAAACTTTGAACTAGAAGCTTTTTATTTTTAACTATATAAGCCCATACTTATACTCCATCTTAGGCATTATTTATGCTCTCAGGGCTCTCCATTGAGTCTCTCCATAACTGACCGATGTTAACATTGCATATACACTCACACACGCTTACGGGGCTGGTTATAGGAATAAAACCGCGGATCGCGGGTGAGATTGGTCGTGTTAGTTCCATTGCTCGATGTGTATGTGAGTATCCTTCCCGCCTGTCCGGATACGACGGGCACACACACACACACACACACACATACATGTATACATATATCCAGTTTCGTTTGCGCGGGTGTATCTGTAGACTAAAGACTAGGACACGTACTGGGGAGCGGTCCATGGCCTCGAACGAAATACAACGAGCGTTCAGTCTTGCGTTGCGATTCCAATCCGATGCTCGTCGGCAAGATCCGTGGTCGCGTGAATATCCTTTCTTTCGTTTCGTTGTCGCCATCGGCAGCGCCACTGCCGTCGTCACCGTGATCCACCATTCGTCACTTATCTGTCCGTAACGGTGCCCCCTAAACGACGCCATCGCAAAACGCGAACATCTCGAACAAGTGGCGAACAAGTGTGGGGCGAACAAAATCGAAGCAATAAAAGGGAACAATTCGTACATCCTAGGTGCGTTACAATTGTGGGCAGCTCAAACCTTGAGGTAGACAACAATTGTGTTAGCGTTGGAAGCTTCTTGTGGTGTGGTAGTTTCAAGTATGGAAAAGCTTAACTAATCTGGATGATGGTCTGATGGCATGTTCGATCGAGTTTCATAAGTTTCTGTCTAGTGCATTATTTCAACCTAACCGGACGAATGCTTTCCAATCTTGGTTGGAATTCACAAAGGACCTTTTCAATGCTTATGGATGCTGTGTCTTCGAAAGGAAGAGTAATCTAAGAAAGCACCAACTCTAGTCCGGATGTGCGTTGAATTGGTTAATGGTGTACTTTCAAGATCAGAACATTGTCCTTCATTCCCTAAGGACCAGTAGGTGTAGATGTACACCCGAAGAAGCCGTTTCTCAGCACACTGTCCTTATTTTACTCAAAAGTCCACCAATGTATAGCAAAAATTCTGACAACTAACGTTGTCAGCAAATCTGCGCTCAGTGTACATAAAGGGAAATTTTGATTAGTGTTGGGTTTTTGCTGTCCCCTTACGTTATTCATTATCAAACCTACCTACAAAGAACTATCAAAAGAAAGAGAGAGAGAGAGAGAGACAGAGAGAGAGAGAGAGAGAGACAGAGAGAGAGAAACTTCTTTTTTCTGGTGAAGAATGGTTCGCAAGTGTAATTGAATTCCGGTGTCATGTGTGTCATCCGAGACTGGATCGCCGATCCGACTTTATGCGAAGGGCAAATGCAACGGCGCGATCTTTGTGTAAATGGTTGTGTGTGTATGTATATGTGTGTGTGTGTGTGGGTATATTTTGTTAAAGCAACTTGTATGTGTGCGTGAAGGTGCGTTGAGCGTTTAGTGGGTGTGTAACATCCGTACAAGTGATTTCTCACCTGATGATGTGTCCAGCAGGACGAGACATCGAGAATGGGCCTGACTGGACAGGGATTGTTGGATGTGATTGAGCCGATTGTCAAGAGGAAAGGTGCAACACTTACAATTGATTGAGATTTTCAAAGTGGATAAAAAAAAGCTTTCTCTACCTTTGTGTGTTAGGGTTTGTGTGCGTGTGGTTATGTTCGATTTTTGTTTTGCTTTTTCTCACATGTCCTCAGAGAGTCGAAGCATTTTCTTTGTGTAAGACCATGTCAAAGCAAACAGCTTAAAGTGTTAGGAGTTTCGTTTTTTCCCTGGTGAATAAAACTTTGCACCATAGGAAAGAATATTGAATAAAAGTATGAAGAAGAGAGAAGGGCTTTTCCTCTGTTTCCTCTTTAGCCCCTATTTACGAAAAAGGAAATGGAAAATGCCAACACACTTGGGCGGATGGCAAGAAAAAAAAATGGATTCGGTTACACAATCACTTTTTCCCACCCCCAGCAAACGCGCTGTGCTCGAACACGACGCACCAGATGGCAGTTCGGCTGTTGCCATGCTCCAAAGAGCGGGGAAAAGCGTTAGCCGAAAGCATCCCACAGTGCTTGCAGCTTCGTTTGCGTGAGGCTCAAAATCCGTGTTTTATATTCAACCCGTTCCCTGTGTGAAGGCCTGTAACAGAAATGTTTGCACTAGTGGAATATATGAGGAGACCAGAGCGACCAAAGCACGGGGATCGATCGTATCGAGTCTAGCGAGTGCATTCGTTAATCGCCGTTGCCCTTTTAGGCATTTGCTTTCGTTATCCTTTGGCTGACAAAAATTTGATTAATTACTGCGAGCACTTTCGGTCGTAAGTAAGGTGAACAATCGGAATGGAACGGGGGGACAGGGGCGGGCAGCAATTAATCGAACGAGCAGTAAATGGCGATAACATTCCACAAACGTAAAACCGAAGGTCCGAATGACGTACCCAACTGACGTAGTACGTTGCTTGAAACTGGATTAATGATAATTTAGGAAAAGTAATTGATTGAGTAAAACTAATTGACTCTTCTTTGTTTACGATCGTAAAGACTCGTAAAATATGTTTTTTCATGGAAATCTTCGTACTTTATCATACTTTATGTGAGGTGTTGTTTCTTATGAGATCTGTTTTATATCATTGCCTTGCAAACAGTACACTTGCTAGCTTTTTCACTCTGTGGGGGTGGAAGTTACCGTTCGACATTTTCCAACCGTGGCATTATTAACATTCCAGTGTTACGCGCATTTTTCCTTTGATCCCGCAGGCTAAACAAAGCTCAGCTTAATCCGTTTCGAGAATGTTTTTCCTGAAACTTTGGCGAGGCATTTATATGATTAAATCATTCTGTTATGCGAATCAAACAGCAGAGCCTGCAACGGTTGCAATGGTTTTATTTCATTGTGTTTTATTTGTAATTTAACATGTATTTTTTACCATCACCATGAGGTTGCTAATTTAATATTGCTATAAGTAATGGTTTAACAAGCTTATCTTGCTCCTATGATTTTTGTATAAATCGTTATTTAAATCTAACACAATATTTGTGAAGAGGAAAAATCTTTTATAAGTTGTTTGAGTTTTCCTCTTACGAACAACTTACGAGTTTTTACGAGTTTTCTAAGCATATTTTTTCAGATATTTTCTGTCCTCAAATTTTTGTTACGTTTAATTAGAGGCATTGGGAGCGATCGTAAATAAAAGCCTTCTAAATTCAACCCTGCACTCCCCGGCTCCGTTCATACCCATTCGAACGGACGTTGATTCGCGTGTAGTTCGAACTGAATTTGTCCAGTCGATATCGAACATCTCAGGAGTCCTGCAGGGAAACAACCATTGCTTTTCCTGTTATATGCAAATGATGTTTGTGATGTTCTTCCTGACAACCGCTTTGAGATGTACTCAGACAATATAAAAATATTTGCACCATTGAAAACAAATGTCGACTGCAAAACGGTATAGAATGTCGTGTTGCGTTGTAATAATTGGTGTATATTGAACTCTATGAAGCTTTGCGTTGATAATTGTAATGTGGTGTCTTGTACACGTTCTGCTAGACGACTGGGGCGGTCCGGTGGAAGAAGAGACAGTAGCGCCGGTCTTCGCATGGCAGCGCCGGGGTTCAAATCCCAACGGGAGCGCTTCCCACTAGTGAGGACTGACTGTCTAACTGCGTGGTTCCAGCAAGCCTAGGAAGCCAGCATGACCTAGTAGGTCGTTAAACCAAGAAGAAGAAGACTAGACGACTGAAATACAATTTTGCTATCTCTGGACAAGTTTTGACGAGGGCAGATCAAATGCGTGATCTGGGGGTATTATTAAGCTCGAAGCTCATGTTTATTCCCCATATGGAAAAATTCATCGGAAACGGAAACAGAGTATAAGGACTAATATTTAAGATGTCAAAAGACTTTGTTGACCCAAGTGCATAAAAATAGAAGTCTAGTACGACCGATTTTAGCATATACTTCGACCATTTGATGCCCTTATGCCAAGAAATGGGTGAGCAGAATAGAAATTTTCCAAGAAAATGTTTCCGGTACGCAATTTTTTTATAAAACTAGAAAGAACGAATCTATCTGCTGATTATAAAAATTCTAAAAGCATCGGAAAAAGGCGCGGGTTACATTTAAGGCAGGTCTGGTGTGACAATTTGATGTACCATTGCTTCTTTGACAACATCAGTTTCTCAATACCTCGATTAACTTCTAGAGAACACAGAAAGCTTCACGAAACCAGCAGACACAACGCACGATACGGTGCATAATGAGGCCTCGATTTAACGAGTATCAAGACACTTTGACTCTAACTCATGTTAATATCACGACTTTTAGAGAATAAAAGACGCGTTGACAGATAACACTCATTTTTATGTGCGAAGCTTTCGCTAAGCATGCCTTGGTGGGCGAGGCGGGTAGTTTATTTAATAATAATATCACCTTTTTTCGCTTACGTTTCGAATGTAGTAAAATTTTGTTGAAGTAAAATTTTAATTTTTATTTTATTTATTTTTATTTATTTATAATTAATAATGACGGACCAGTGCCGTATTGTCAACACCGCTTGTATTGAGTAAAAAATTTTAATTTTTTTAGTTGAAATTTTTTGCTTTACAACTCTGAACAGCTATTCACCTAATACTTTTACAATCAGGATTGCTGGGCAATGATGTTGAAATGTTATTGGTGAAAAAAAAAACTATATGTTTGGTTTACTAAAAACAAAAGCGGCAATAGTCATTTACATAGAGTTTCGTCAAAAATGTAAAATCTTAACTAGGTTCAGGCTTCACGTACCATGTTCTCTACAATTTAACAAAACAAAAATAGCAACATATTGTTGTTGATGCTTAACTACATTTTGAACCAGAGTAAAACAAGGATAAAAATAAAATTTCAATAACGAACATCAGGAGACCCCGCCCTCCCCCCCCCCCCCCCACGTTTTGACTTGATAATTTCAAATAAAAAACTCGTTGCATCTCAAGCAAAATGCATTCGATGGACGGGTAAAAAACAACGCTCGAAAAAAGAAAATGCAGCACAATAACACAGAAAAATCAATATCCTCAAGCCAGAATATCCTTCCTGTCAGAGCCCGAGCGTAAATGGAACAATACCAAAACTGGAGAAAGCGTCCAAATAGCACACCGGGGCACAGGCAAGGCGACGGCGTAAAGCGCATGTAACGAAGGATGGTAACAACGAGCAACAACAGCAACAAACAAGCACTGCATCGTTGCAACGGCAAAAGCAACAACGGACCGTGCTTTTGCTACACTACCCGGACACACTTCTATAAAGCGATGGGCTTTGACAGGTCCGTTGATAAGGCCAGCTTCAGGATGTGTGAACCGTGAAATTTGCTGTGAAACGGCAATATCGTTACTGGTGCTGGGTGTGTAAAACAGCGCTACAGCGAATACCTTGTGTTGAGGTATGGTTATTGGTACAGGGCATGGACGATTATTCATAAATTCATGCTCCAAAGGCTTATAAGCAAAAGGGTGAAATATAATTTTAAATTTCAAGACAGTAAGACGATAAGTCCGTCATGCTAAAATATAAATCAATAGTGGGCAATATTCTAGATATTTTACATTGAAATTGAAAAGAACAAGTTTACTTACCAATATCTGCTGCCTTTTCTGCTCACAGAACCAATGAAAAGTGATTCATTTTCATGGTTTCATTTTTGTTGCGGTCACAATTAAAAAGCCACCCTAAAATTAGCTAAACATATGTGACATTATTTTACCGTAGCCAATCGGTCCCCCCATAAACAACTTCCACCCGCCCAATTCATCTAGATGCAACCTAATTCTGTCACCGTATGGAATGGTTTTGGAAAATGAAATCGACATAATCTAATGATTGGGCCAAATTTTTGGCCTCGGGCCGACACTTTTCTAATGCGCTTTTAATTGCAACCGCGCTGCAATTCGTCGTCGTACACACACACACACACACACACACACACACACACACACACACACCGGCAAACCGGGAAGCTAAGATAAGTGATCCAATTCTGTCAAATGTCGAGTCTGACACAATTATGTTTACGTTTAGTGTGGGGCACACTGGCAGGGCAGTTGGAGGCGTGGGTAGTCGCCGATCCGGGCATGTTCATATGGCACCAGTGCAATTATCACATGGGAAATGAGATGCACTATGCACTGCTAATTTGTCATTGATGGATACGGATGCAGCCTACAGCACTATGCTAACAAGCTTGCCGATGCAGATTGGAATCGCATCAATCATGGTTTGGTTGCTGATGGGATACAAGGATTGTAGTTTGTCTAAGAGAGGCTATATTGTGATAATAAAGTTACAAAAGGGGCGTTTCGGTGGTCGAGGCAAGAGAGGCACCTGTCTTCATACGGCAGGACTGGGGATCAAATCCCATCCGGATCGTCTTCTCGTAGTGAGAACTGACTATCCAACTACGTGGTATCAGCAAGTCTATTCTTAATGGCTTTAAGATGGCTGGCGTTAGCTAGCAGGTCGTTAAGCCAAGAAGAAGAACAATACAGCTTTAAGACTATTGTTTCCATGCTACGTTGGTCATTTTAAGCTATCTCTTAAAGTGTGTGTGTGTCTGGTGTGAGATAGTTTTTTGTCCCAACACACCAGCCGCATTCCAAGCACCTGAGGCACTGTAGTACGTCTAGCTGCGGTAGTTTGCTAGCGTATTAAAAATGTATGCCTCACTGCGGTCAGTAACAAATGGAGCTTTCTTGAGATCAGCTACCCTACTTTTGCTGCAGCTTTACAGTCCGTTTCTAAGTATGTGTAGGTGTGTGTGTGTGTAGTTGTGTTTTTTTGTTGCTGCTAGGTTGATAAAATCAACTAAAAATATGGACAGACAGATAAAATATTTTAATACCTTCTCAAAACTTTTTTTAAGGGAAAATATGTGTCTTGATGTTTAGGAAGTACCTACGTAAAATGTATACATTTACATTTGACATGTAAATTGAATAAAATTACATGTAATCATTTTAAACCCCAACCAGACACATGAGATGTGATTTTGTTTATACACAAAGATGTACTTCGTAATAAGGTTGAATCTTTACTCTGCTACACACATTTAAAACGCAATCCCATCGCATCTAAAGGCACAAACAAACCCACCTCTTAATCGTCCGATTCCCAAATAACCTTTCGAAACAATAGATTATTCATTGAGTGCTGTCCAGTGCAGCCGGAAAAAAAAGACACAGCCACAAACCCCAGTTGCAACAAAAGCTGTTGTGGCCGATAAATCGTGCGGATGAAAGCAGCAAACTCTCAAACAAGCCTCCCATTAGTAAGCCAGGGCCAGAGCACAGCAAAAGAGGAAACGTTTCGAGTAGAAAGGAATCAAGTAATGGACGGTCGCAAGCCCACACAGCAGATAGAACGCAACGAACCAACAAAGCAAAGCAAAAAAGGGCCAAACGGAAGTGCCACCAATTGTGGTCCGGAAGAACCACTATCGACGGTGTGCTTCAAGTTTTGGATAGGTCTGTAACTTCATGGACGAGTGCTTTCATCACGGATTTCTTCAGCTTGTATATGAGTGTGCGCTAGTATAGTGTGTGTATGTGTGTGTATTTACGCGAATGTGTGCGCGAACATGTGGGTGGTGCGCTTTGCGAGGAAGGAAAAACAGTGTCCAGCGTTTATGTGTTTTGGTGCGCCTGGTGTGGCGTTGGCAGTGGGCGATGCCAAAACGGCCCCATGGCAGAATCATAAAATCAATATAATAATCATAAAAGAAACGAGGTTATACATCACGGGTTGGAAACGGGTTGACCATCGTCGTGTTCGTTTCATGGTGCTAGCGAGTGCAGAATGGGTTTTGTTAATGTTGTTCCTTTTCTTTTTTTTGTGTATTTTTGCATACTTGTTTTGACCGCGCTTGGTGAATGCATTCACAGTGGAAAGTCAGCTATTGGAACTGTGAAAAGCTACTAAAAAGACGATAGTTTTTTTAAAGTTTTTTCTTAACAGACGATACAGCCTAGCAAACTAAGGAATCCATAGCTTAAGATATGGTTTTAGTAATTACCAAATTCTGCTTCGAATTTGAAGAACAATTAAACTTGCATCCATTTTACAGCTACAATAAAACATTTTCATTCTGCATTGCTGTTCTAGAGTACGAAACAATGTACAGCAGCGCGCTTTGTGTTTAGTTTGTCACAACACAAGAGCATTACAACGAACAAAACAAAAAGTCCCAATTGAAGGATAAATCACGGGTGCTCGCTGCATTCAAAGGACCTATTAGCGTACAATTAGCCTCCCCGAGGGTAGGAACAAAAACAGGACATTCAATGGCACCCTGACAGAGCACGGACTGAATCCGATTACGGCAGCACAGAGCGGCGAGTGAGCTTCGCACCGGATACTGAGGCCTGCCAACGGTGCTCACGTCTCTGCAAGGAGAAGAAGGGCACGCACCGAGATGGTAGTACCAGTGCGCCCGCCCAGGAGAATCATTAATGAAATCAAACCTAAATTGTACGTTAATTAGCTGTCCGATGGAGCGACTGACGACGGACGGTTGTTGTCTGTCACCGTTAGCCCCTGAGATAGGTATCGGGTGCGCGAACCATGCCCAATCTCCTTTTCGATTGCCCTCGGTGCCCAACAACGATTGTTGGGCAAGGAAGAAACCCGAGGGTAGCCGTAGAAGTTTTGTTCCATCCATCCCGCTGGCGAATCATCGTGAGCGACCAGGCGTCCGCTTTGGGAGCGCTTTTTTGTTCAACACATACACACATCCCAATGCTCTAAATTCGCACACACTAATACACGAGCAGCAGCATCTTTGCTGGTTACTACGATCGTTCAACAAAAGTTTTTTATTTTTTGGGTTGTGTTTTAGAGACCGTGTGTTTTCATGAAGCGCAAATAAAAAAGCTGAAACCCATTCACCGACAACAAAAAAATGCTTTTGGGTGCGTTTTTAATTTTTATTTTGATTTTCCCACTCCTTTCGTGGGTTTGCGGTTTGTGCGAATGAAGAAAGTGGTGTAAAAACGATTACTCTAATACTACTAACATCCCACTTTAATCTATTCCCCTTTTCCAGACCAGTCCGAAACGATACATGTGTCCGCCGAGAGAGATAGAGAGAGAGAGAGCGTGTAAAGAGCAAAAGCTCGCGTACTCCCGCTAACGAGCAAGAGCAAACGTAACCAAAGTGTGAGAGTAAAAATCAAGCACATCAAATAAGTGAGTGCGAGAGTGTGTCTGCATATATATATGTGTGTGTGTGTGCACGATAAATACACCTACGCCCCACGTTTTCCTATGCCAACCGTAACGTATCTGACGGTCTGCGAGACCGTGTGTGCTAGTGTAGGTTAGTCGTGTTCGCCATCGAGCCTTGGATATCGTCCCCGTCTCGAAACGATCGCCCTTAACGTGAAGGGGGCGGTGGAGCAGGTTAGGAGACGGGCGTGTGCGGGTGTGCAAAACAGCAGGCGCCGTCCGTTTTCAACGTCGGAGATGAAGTTCGCAGGCTAGAGGGAAAAACGGAAAAATCAGTGCCATCGTTCCGTGCTACGGGAAAAGCTGTATGTTTATGGTCGTGCGCCAGTGTATGTGTCGATTGGTACTGGTGGAGCCAATCGTGTAATGTGCATTTAGATAAAGTGGCTTCGATGTGTGGGTGTGTGTTGTCTCTGTGTTTAAAAAAACCAATTGATATTTCGAAATCAGTGGTGCACGACCGTTCATGAGAAGGAGATGAGTTAAGCCGAACCGACAAGTGAATGAGAGAGTGAAATAGAGCGAGAGGTTTCGTTTTGATTTTGTGGCCTTCATCCGGGTGAGGTTCGTGAGTGCACGTGTCAGTGCGGGGGTAGTGTTGTTAGTGTGGGCATCCGGTCCCGATCTCGCCCTGCAGCAGCACCAGCAGCAGTGCATATAGGAAGCGTTTCAGCAAAACAAGCCAAACAAAGGACATTACAACGGCAGCAGCAGCGTCTGCCATCATCCCTCCCTCGAGCAACGGGGCCACGACCACCGAGACCAATACGGCTTGTCCTTGAGGGGGATGTTGTGGATCGTAGGTATACTACTTCCACTGGCAGCAGCAGCAGCAGCGGGTGTACTAGCGGATGACGAAGCAGCAGCAACAGCACCCTCCTCACCATCGTCCTTAAGCACCTCCGAGACATCGTCGTCGTCGTCGTCGTCGTCGCTGCTGTCCACCAGTGGACGAACAGCGGACGCTGTCGGAACAGCAACCGTCGGTGCCTGGTGCACCATCACCCAGCAGCCCAGATACCTTCACTCCCGACCCGTACCACCGTCCGACCTGTCCGCCAGAACCCGTGTATGCCGGTGCGACCATGAGGAGCGATAGTTCGGAACTGCTGCTCGAGCAACAGGCCGAAGAGCTACGGAAGAAGAAGCTGCTCGAGCTAGCGGCAGCCAAGAAGGCTAAGAATGGACCACCGCCGAAACGATCGTTGCGCGAAAATGCCTCCTTCTACACAACGTCCAGCCTTGCCTTTCTGTCGGTGACGGCCGGCGCCTCGCTGCTCTTTCTCGTGCCCCTGTATGTCGATCCCGCCATCTCGACGCTGGTCGGCGACTTTGTCGAGCGGCCGACGATGTGCGTGACGACGCGGCGCGAGGACATGACCGGGCTGTTTAACTGCTCGTGGAGCTCGTGCCGCGAGGGTTGCACCTCGGACGTGTTCAAGTGCACGCACATCTACGTGACGTTCATAGACGATCTGAACTTTACCTTCCCGTTCAACGCGACACCGGCGGAACTGTTCAATCTGACCGACATCGAACGGTCGGAGGAAGCGATCCTGCTGGTCAACATCAAGGGCTGTGGGTATCCGCCCACCGTCAAATGCAAGAACTTCACCGACCTGTACGGGTTCGAGGGAGCGGTGTTTCCATGCTACTACTCCAAGCAGAACAAAACGGTCGTGATGACTGCGTACAACCGGGAGGACCAAGTCAACACGATCATCCACTTCTTCGTGGTGCCGTTCATCGTGACCGTCGTGTCGTCGGTTTTTCTCTGCATTATGCACTGTGATTGTAGGTGTAAGAAGGAACGCCGGCGGCACCGTCACCGGCATCGACGGCCTAGGATAGAGAATCTCAGGTAAGACACACACCGACACAGATACATACACCTACCTACACCTTCCCCGGACCGGTATTTGGACTGATTTTCAGCGTTTGTTTGTTACCGGCTGAATTGAAATTTAATTAAGGGCCACGCAAATGTCTGCCCGTGTCCCATCGCTCCGTTACCCAAAACCGTTCCCAGCAGAACCTGTAGCTGTGCGTCACGCCAGTTTTGGAGCGTTGGAGCCACAATTTTTAATGCAATTTGGGTTTGCCTGTGTGGCGAATATGATTATTTGTTGAAAGCCATCGCGTAACGAAGGGACATTGTTTTTAAAATTGTTCCACACACACACACACTGACACGCCCTATAAAATGTCTGATTGTCTTGTTAGAATTGTTAGCTAAAGCTTCTATAAATGAGTCGCCTAAGGCTAGACGCTGCTAGACACACCATTTATGTTGAAGTAATTAGAGTTAGAAATCCAAGTTAGAAATAATAGCTTCAAGGTAAATAGTGAATGTGAGGAGCGTTAATTTTATTTAATTGAAACTTGTTATAGAATTACTTGACGTTTACAATTTAATCAACAAAGTGTTCTTCTTAACTCAGTCCGGTCCTGATCCGGCCGGATCAGTCTGATCCGGCTACGACATGCTGATTTCGATTGCGAGGAATTGTCGGAACTTCGCAAGTAATATATTTAAAGGTCAATTCTTCTCTATGCTTTAAGCAGATTTGATTTTCTAGGGTGTGTCCTCAAAGCACTTCTGGCGAAATACCACATACCAGTTTCGGACGGTTCCAAACGGTATCATTGCACCTACTTAAAGACACCGATTCCGATATAGTTTTTGGAACCGTCTGGAATCAGATTCACTATTGTGCCACTTTGGCCCATCTCTGATCTGCTGCTTCTACTTGGCTTAACGAACTACTAGGTAACGCAGGTTACGCCCATCTAAAAGCTTACTAGACTTGCTGAACAAGTGTAGTAAGCGATTGGATTTCTAGTAAGTCGAGTCTAGTAAGCCAAGAAGAAGAAGACTTGCTTATACCACGCGATTGAATAGTCAGTACTCACTACGGGTGAACGCTCTGTATGGGATTTGAACTACGGTCCAGTCATGTGAGAACCGGCGCCGCAATCGTCTCTATCACCGGACCGCCTCTATGCCTGGCTTTGACACTTTCAGAGCCAAGAAATTGACAGCTGTCAATTCTCTCTCAAATCAAAACGTACTATTCGCATCTCACCCACCACAAAGATATCCGTAGTTTGGTGGGAAAGAGACTAAACTTAAAATCCGAACGAGAATTTGTTGAACGTGTTTAAGAAGGATTAAATTCTATTAGTTCTTCAAAATTAGAAGAGTAATTAGAAAAGGAACTTTTTTTGACAAAAGATAATCGAATAACATCCAATTTAGATCATGGTGTGCTTTGTCCATAGCTGCTTTGAATTTTTTATTCATAATTAACGACCAGGCGGCATTGTTAGCTGCTTTGAATGTATTAATGATGTTTTCTTTTTATTTTGTAGTGCTGAAAGTATAGATGGACAAATAACAAGCTTATTAATAATTCAATCAATATTCCTTGGTTAGTCGTGATCAAGATCAACCAAAGATGGTGAAGCTACGAGCTCGTAAATAAGACACATGCACATTTTTTGGCCATAAAATCTTCCTTAAACAAGAGGGCCCACCTGTCTCTCTCTCTCTCTCTCTCTCTCTCTCTCTCTCTCTCACCTTTCTGACTCATTGTTTACAATGTCACGTAGTAAAAATTAAACAGGAAATAGTGTGGCCGTCACGGGATGTGCATTTTTGGCGTTATGTCTGCTGTATCTTCGGCTGTTTCGGTGGTTTTGTTTTTGCTTTATTTTTTTCATTTGACAACGTTAATCGTCTACCAGCACCGCGCTGTGCGGGGAGTTCCGGTGAATGTTTTTGTCATTCGATGCGGTACTGTTGGTTTGCAATTTATCGCAGTTCATTACGCCATTCGAATGAAACTCCACCGTTTCGTGCAACGTGGAAACAATGCAAACGAATTTTATTACTCCCAAAGGATATCGCTGTGGAATGGGAAGTGTTACGGCTGTGAAGCAGCTCATTTATTTAATCTTTAATGTGACCCATCTGGAAGGGCATTAAATTGTAATAAGATGGTGGCGCGGGAAGGCTCGTTTAAATGACACCGAGCCGATACTTCGTTGGTGTTAAACATATGTTATGCAATGGAGCATATTTCATAAGATAAATGGCAAAAAGCTACTCAAATGGTCTTCAGTTTCGTTTGCTACGTAAACTAGGACTTACTGCCGTGTAATCGACACATTCGCACCTGACTTGATCATACCCTTTATATGCTAATAACATTCTTCATGCGTCCTCTCAAATGAAGCAACCTTCAAGTTTCAACTTTAACCTTTTAAGCGGTCTTGCAAATTCTACTGAACTCTACTTCGGCTGAGCCCTATTAGGAGATCGAAATCGGGACCATTATTAGCATGCCGTCCTGCCTGAATTTGAACCCAAAAGTAACACGAAACGGAAGGTTCCACTACATCGCCTACGGCCCACAAGCAGCAAAGTACAAGCCTTTCGCCGAGCCAGTGAAGTGTGTGAGTTACGGAGTTCCCCCAAACCTCAAGGGTTTTCGGAACAATTTTTTATTCACCTCTAGCTACCGAAAAGTGTTCACTGGGTAGAATTAATTATTTTAAACAAGTTTCTTAAATGCATTTGAGAAGTGGCCACTAGAATGTTCTGTCCTCGAGCAGTAGTGCAGCAAAGTGAACTGCACGACTGAAGTACTGCAGTATACAGGCATACTACACTACATCCTGTGGGTTAGCCATATGGAAGCTTTACTGATGGATGTAAGAACGAGTCGATGCTCACTACACGCTTGGATACGTGATTAAACGTGGATTTTTCATCGATTACCAACGAAAGGAATGGTACAAGCGACGAGAAGAAGCGATTGCCATTCTTTATCATTCTCTGCTTCAGACCTGCGATGAAGAAATCGAAAACGGAACCTCCAGCACCATGCGCCAAGCTGGTCCCATCGTTCGGTTCGGGTCGAGAGCTTTCACCTGGCGCTGGTACTGCACTTGACCTTAGGGACAGGGTATAGCACACACTTTAGCTTCTTGTTTTGTTCCCAGTGCGCTTGATGGCCGATTTCTCTGACTTGACAAACGCCCGATTGACAGCACTGCATACGGTCGGAATGGGAAAAATCGAACGCCAAGCTTCCCGGTCTGGTTCCAATGGTTCGGTTTCGAAAACGGGAAAATGCAAGAGCGATGCACGGTGCGGGACAAACGGGTGTTTGCTCGCCTGTACGCTTCCGTGTTTTTAGCCGGGGTCGGGATTTTCCCTTTTTACCGTGTGTCCTACGTGTGTCGACTGCTGGCGGTGGAAATGTAGCCCTGTCGGTGGCGGCTGTCGAAAAGAGGATGACAATCGCGTGACAGTTTCCTATAACCGCACCAAATGAACAGCCCCAGCCGCCCCATGCAATGGCTGGTGGATTATTTGTTATTTCATTATGGTTAATAGGGCGGTGGCGGTGAGCACCACTCGGTCAGTGTGGTTTGGCACCCATCGCCCTCGAAGGTTGTTTTCCTCTACTCTTCACTCTCGCTCTCGCACCGTTTCTTCCTATACGTCCCCGTTTTTTGTTTTTGATTCGACAGGGATGAGGACATTTTTGCCCTGCACTTGCTTTGAAACCGCACAGCGTCCCAAACGGTGGCCTCGCAACGTTTATTTCCGCCTCTGCTGCACACACTCGAACGTTCTAGGTCGCACCGGAGTGCGACCCCTAGCGCTTCTAGTCCACAGCCCCAAAAATTTAATGTTGCTTAACTGTGGCCACAGCACTTGTCCGAATGCTCCGTGTGCCTCCCGTGTGCATAATGAGGGACCGTTGAAGTGGTGCTTTCACGAACTGAGATCATAATCCCCACGTTCCCAAATGCCCGCGTCTAGGCCTGGGTGTTTGAAGTGTTTCGTGTTTTTTTGTTGCCATTTGTTAGGTTCTTATGACCTTCACACCACAATGCGATGGAGTTGTTCATTTTGTCGTCACCCTGCAACCTGCAACACTCTCCGCATGTCCAGGCAATTATGCCACTGTGAAAACACGTGGCTTTGAATAATGGAGCACTCACTACACACACACACACACACTTGACACAACACACTGGGTCGTTGTAGCGAGATAGCTGCCACAGTAAGGAACTGTTTCGGAAAAGGACAATTTTTGCTGCCTACCCATTTGGACGGTGATACGTGTGGTAGGTCTCGTGCTGACACATAATATTAAAATTGGAGAAAACTGGTAGAAAGTAAATTTACGTGAGCACTTCAGTACCCTTCAGGCAGGTAAATTTCTTTCAAAAAAAACCGTCGCTCAAAGAGTGATACAGCATATCATTAGAGGTAAACAAGGATTAATGATGTTGGATTTTATTCTCAAACACTCCCTCGTGACAAGAGGGGAAAAATTTGAGCAAGAAGTACGTGGATCACAACGATACTTCGTTATCGTTCTTGATTGAGGCAAATTTGTTAACAAATTCAAATGATGATTCCTAAAAAAAAAAATGATTGCAGTTTAAAAAAATATTTTCGGTTGTTTTATTACGTGATCCTGTGTTGTAACGTTCTTTAGCGGATCGAACTGTTCGGTGTCTTGTATATATTCTTCTTGGCTTCTCCAGTTCATCGAATGGCTTACTAGGCTTGTTGAAACCACATAGTTGGTGAGTCAATTCTCACTACCGAGGAACAATCCCGATGGAAATTTAATCCAGTTCGTGCCGTGATAAGATCGACGCCACTGTCGCCTCTACCACTAGACCATCGCATTTTGTATAAAATGTATGTTTTGATTGATTCTAATGTATATTAATACTATTAAACTGTTATCCGTTTGAAGAGGCTTTGACAAACACAATGAAGACTGCAATTGAAAGCCCTTTTTGATGAACAGTTATTACTGTTCCGAATTTTAAAATAATTAAAAAAATAAATTTAATTTCTCGCGAAAGACAAAAGGTTCAAAATGAAACACATTTTAACCACCGTATCTTCTAGGTTCTACGAAACCTTCGCGTTGTGAAACTTTGATCCTGGGGTTAGGACATTTGTCTTACAGGTGAAGAATATTCTTAACATTATACAAAGCTTGCCGTCTATGTATGAGACGAAATCGTTCATATGACCTCAGTACCATAATTTTCTTTCAAAAGTTCAAAAAAACTGGAATAAGCAATTGCTGAAATCGCAGCTAACTCCCGAGGGACTGCAATAAAAGAATATTCATTTTTTTTTGTAGAATACTTCTTAAATAACCTTTCATAATGCAAACACTGTTTACGTCGTTTGCTGTTAAGTGTGAAAGTGTAATTAAGAAGAGATAAATAAAAGCTCCCTATTTATTCACCAATCTGTTGATGGGTATATTTGAGGAAAAAACTGTTCAAAAAAAGGACATTTTTCGAATTTGGAATTCTTCACGAACGATGTGTTCCAACGCGTGCTAATGTTCATCTATTGCACTCCGGAATAACCGTCAATTCTCACCACTGATTAGAGCAAACTCATTTTGTCCCCGTCCAAAGCATTGTAAGCAACAGTGACACTTATGCTGCAGTAAATGTTCCGCTTGAAGAAGATGATATCCAAGGCACGTATCAACGACACATACACATCTACAATTGAGGAGGACTGAGCCGCAAGTGTCACGAATTGGTTGAGAAATGGCCATGATACATCAATTTATCGAGCAGCTCTTTTTTAAATATTTACCCTCACTTTTACGGGAGGAAAAACGGTAGAGGCAAAAAGCATCGATAGACGAATTGTTAAACATTGGATGTAAAACGATAAAATATTGGCCCAATGGATGGACGGGTGTACTAACACTGACCCCTTATGTACAAGCGGGTTGTGCAAGGCAATGCTTTTTTTTTTGCCATTACGATTCATTGGAATACTTTAACGTGGTGAAGACTTGATTAGAAATTCTCTACCAGTACACCAAAGTTGCTATTGCAATCTCTTGTGGAGAAAATGTATAAGGGAGAGAGCTAGAGAAGGGAGCAAGATTGAAAAGAAAGGCAGGAAAATGGAGTGGAAGGAACGATCACGCTGATTATGCTGATGTTCATGTTCACGTACTGGTTAGAAGTGCCTAGCAAGATGCTGCTGCCTCTACCACTTATGGTTGTAGCTCATGACGATGATGATGATGAAAATGGTTCAATAACGGGCCCGTTCTTAAAAAGCCTGCAAAAGGAACCTTTAACACCCTGTGTGTTTATGTGTACCGATGCAAAGTGGCCCAAAAACGAACAGTGAACGAGGGCATTATGGATGAGGTGAAAGATGAAGAAAAATAGGATGCAAATAAAGCGATGACGGTGTCGGAGGAAAAATGGACAGATAACGCAAGACGGAAAGCGATACGCGCTCCCGAATGCTGATAGACCGAACGCCCTATCATCCCATCCTACCTTCCCGGTTCTCGGTAAAGGAAAACATTAGATATAGTCTTCTCTCTTTTGAGAATTAATCTCTCCATCGTACACGCGGGAATGTTAAGCGTTAACGATGTTTAACGGCTAAGGGTGATAAATTCAAGCACTTCGGTTGATGTGTTGATGTTGCTGCATCGAAAAAACAAAAAATGTCAGCAAAGAAAGACATCTAATGATTTGTATGTTTTTCGTAGTTTTCAATGCTTTACATTCTACATTGTGAAAACAAAAATATTAGTTTAAAATGGTCAACAAAAGATCAATTGATCGTTGGTGTTAAATTCCGCAAGTAATAAGAAGAAAAGCCCCAAAACACCTTCGACTGGCTGGTGCAATCAAAATGTGTATTGAAATAAATAATGAAACGAAACATCAAAGAACTTAGTGGGATCACTTCAAAACGAAACAAAACATCAAATGTATCACAGGTAGCAAACATTGAAACGAAAGTGATGAACGGAAACATAAATTTGAATCCTACAGCAATCAATAAACATGGCAAAACAAATAAATGGCTCAGCAAAAAAAAGAAGAAAACAAACCATTTTGTTGGTTGTACAAGGAGACAGACAGGTAGGGGAAGAAAACGAGAGGGCCAACAAAAAAAAAACGGCAAAACAACAACAAAAATTATTTGATCCGACCTACCACTTAAGAAGATGGTGAGCCTATCATCACCCAAAGCAGGGAACACAGTCGCAAAGTATCTATTTTATTTTCCTGAAATTGCAAAGGAAAACAAGTAAAAAAAGCCCAGCAAACAACAACAGGAACATGATTCATCTGCGGAAGTACGCCGTGAAGTACGCGCGCGTGTAGTCCGTTCCGTAGCAAATTTATGTGGCAAAGGTAAAATGTATTTCGCATCATTTGATGGGACAAATTTGCATTCCAAATGCAAAGCGTAGACCCATGTTCTTCTAGCTACGTCCCACCGCAACCTTTGCTGCATGGGTGCGGCTTCTTGAGGCCAGCCTAAGAAGAAGAATCAAGCAAAGGAGCAACAACAAGCACAAAACTCGTCAGTATGGCTGCAAAAAAAAAAAAAAACAACCAGTAACAAAGAATCCGCGACGAATTTCTTTATTAAAAACATATTTTCATTGGCACGCCCGAAAAAAACTCACGAACAACTTCATTCGGAAGGTAGGGCTTTGGAGCAGGCGGACGAGGTACACGCTTTATGGTGTACTGCACGACAACTTTGGATTACGGGGTACCACCGCAACACATGGTGGAGTTTCTTTTTCGAACCAAAACAAAGATCATGGCAGCAAAAAACTAAAACCTTTTTAAAAAAAAAGCAACCCACAAAAGTGTATCAACCCAAAACTAACCGGAAAGCTTCGAAGTGGAAATCATAAAACACGTGACTGTACGATTTAATGGCACATCGCATGCGAAGAGACTATTTGGTCGGATTCACCGCGTCACCAGCGTTGTCGTGTGGGGCCGATTGTGCTGCCAGGATATCATCATCATTGGTGCAAATTTGATGGTAACGAGTGCTGCGAAGCATTCGGCCTTTTCCCTTTTGCCTGATGCAGTCACACAACTTTTCCCCAATCCGGTTCTGCATTACATGCATATTAAAGCTCTATTGACCTGGCCACACTAGACCACATTTGGTGACTTATTTTTTTATGAACATTTAAAATGGGATTTCCGTTGTAGTTGGTTGATAGAGTGCAAGGGGTGACCAGTATCAAATCCTGCCTGGATATTTCATTCGTACGAAGGATTGACTACACAACGTAGGATCATTTCTCTGGTTCTTGGTTTATTTCTTTGGTTAAAAAGCATTCTATCACTCAGCTCAAAGTGGCTCACCAGTAGTTAGCAGGCAGCTTAACCATGGTTGACATAATTTTAAATGTTCATATTTTATTTTATTCTTGCTAAACCTTAGCGATCAGTCGATCTTTAATGCTCTGAAAATCTTTAATGCTGTGGTCAATTCAGAGTTTCTTTCGGGTTGTCGGTTTTTATTGCTAGTGCAGTTTTTTGTGACTGGGCAACCTTTACTGCGTTTGTTGTGTGTTACATTAAAAAAACCACATTTGTTGGATCGTGTCAACAACTCAGATTGCGTCAACAATCAGATTATTAAATATTAAGATGCTTGTATATTGATGGTTAAGATATTGTTTATGCTAAGCTAAATGAAAATAGTCAACGCCATCCAGTGAACATTCGCCCCAACACTGTCCAAACTTCCAAAAACCGTAATTATTTTCCCGCAAGTATGGAGATACATACCGGTCCATACTGATGCTCCGTGAACACATGTGTCAAAGTTTCACTGCATAAAACCCTTTAGGCGATAAGCTGTCAATTTTCCGCATTAGTTTTGGCTGCATTTTACAGTCACAAAACATTGTAGGATGGCCCGGTTCCATCTCCTATTGAATGTTTTCGTCTATCTATCGAGAGGAGAAGATGTTGATAACCTGTAAGTGGATTGGCCTTTCTATTTGCAACTTCTTTCTTTAGGATTAAATCTACGCAAAACTTTAACTGGCTTACTCAAATCTTCATTCGTAGACTGTGTTTTGGTTTTATTACTAAATTTACTCCGGCAGAACGGGCTGAAACCGTTTTTGTATTTACTATTTCAAATCATTTGATAACATTAGCATATAATTATAATTTATTTTATTACTCTAATTTACCGCTACATCTTAACTAATCAAACCTAACCTTAAAACCTTATTTAAATGAAAAAAATATAAATTAAAGGAAATTAACGATGTATTCTGCACAAGAGCTGGCGAAGGAAAAGGTCGAGCTCGTCCGTTTTTGCGAGCTCGAAGCCTCCGTGTTGTGAATCCGGGTTGGCAGTATAAAACAATTTTACAGTTTTTTTAAAAGTATGTTTTAAAGTAATATTCCTAGCCACAATTATATGTTATATCTGCAAAAAAAGGTGTAATATAAAAGACGACAGTAGTGTGAAACACTAGGACGTAGGGTTTTTTTTCGAAAATTTCAATAGAACGGCCTGGCCATATTGCTGCCCATATTACTATTGAAAAATAGTAAAAATCAGTAAAATTTCTACCATTTAATCAAAATTTGCTAGTTTGTTTCACTCGAAGAATATCACATAAGTATCTTACTGATTCCACTTCCGTTCTGTTTCTTTCTGTTTCTTTCTCACACCCCAGCGATTCATCAATATCGACCAGAGTGGACATGCTGACACCGGCGATTGAAGTGTACAAGCCACCACTCTGACACAAGGATGACACCCTCGAAAGCAACCTCGGCAACCCGTCGACCAGTAGCGACCTATGACGAGGTATCCTTCCGTGTACGCCACCATGCTACGACGTTCCACACCGTTCCCTCCGATCGCGCCATCGGCCACCGCACGGTTGCCTGGCCGTTCTCACCATACTCGCCGGAACTGTCGTCACGCCCATCCCATCGCACACGCCACTATCAATGCTCTCACCGTGGTCACTGCTGTTCCTGCTGTTTCTGCTGACCGCTAGCAGCTTTGCTTCCGGCTCCGGGTCGGAACCTCACCTTAGCCCCCTATTTGTATACGATCTCATCGTTAACGTCAGTCACGATCGGCAGCCCGTTTGGAACGGATATGCGTCCCACTACGGATCATCATAGCGTTGGCTTTGCAGGTGAACAGGGGTGGCTCACAGGTAGGTATGGTCGAATGTTTAGGAGTGGCAAAGCTGATTAGCCAAGATAGTAGTCCCACATGGCGCATGTGTATTTTGACCAACATTTTCGGAGATAGAAAAGAAGGAAGATTGAAATGCATCGCTGGACGATGCTAGGGTGGATATTGGCCCATACTAAGCTGTACATAGTGGTTAAAACATACGGATCACTAGTTCCCGAGCCAAGTACCGTTTCGGCTCTTGCCCCGTCCGTGTCAGGAACAAAAACGATAGAGGTGTTGAGAGGATAGTAACGATAAGAAATATGAACAACTCACAACCAGTCCGGTGCTACAAGATTGTTAAAGAAGTTTTTCCTCCTTTTTTGTTCGTGCAAATAATTCCGCCAAGAAAGCGTGACCTTTTTTCCTCATTCTCCTCCATATGTGTCGTGACCGATCACGAACATTCTCGCATTCTGTATCGCTAGCAATCCCTATACGTCACCAAGCGCTAGAAATAGAATAGAACGGTAGAGTTAAAAGGTCCCGGTACAAGGAGCAATGTATAGTTTTGTTTGTTTGACCCACTTCATCGTCGGGAGAATCTTTTTTCTTGGGTCAACCCATAGTCAGTCGCTTCACGTCACGGTGTACGTCCGGGGTTTTTTTTTGGATGATTTGCAGCCAAAACCTGTCCACTGTGCTGTCCAACATTTCGCCATATTGGAAGGTGCCACTTTAGATAGGCTGATAAGTATCCGCAAACGGGCACAAATCGTGCAAGCCTTATGGCAAACATCGACAGCATTACAAAGTGAACAAATGGACGCTAGAACCGGGACGGAGAGGGTAGGAAAAAACGAAGGATAGCAACAAAAAAAAAAAAAAAACTCACATAAACGAACACCCATTCGGTCAGTTTTGGCAGGACGTGAGAAATCGGACGTACACATAAACGAACACAAAAAAAGCACGGACACACCAACACTAACGCTTGTGCTTACGGCCACAGAAAGGTTGCGAAATTGTACTATAAGGTTTTGTGTTGTGTTCTGTCCAACTCCATCCATGACCGGCGAAGAAAAAGCACACCTTAAACACACACATACACACACACCGTTCGGAATGCCTTTAAAACCTGTCTCGATTTTGGGGAGGGAAAGGTCTGTAAAGCAGTTGTACGATCAGTAAACGACCACAACGTGAGCCAGCAGCAGTCATTTGCAAGCTCGTCCCATCACCAAACGCATCTTCAAGCACCACATCGGCTAACACGTAAGAAAGACCAAACCAAAAAAAAAAAAAACTCAACAATGTAGTTTGACGTAGCAGGCAAAATGGGGCCGTCATAAATGGCTAAACGATGGTTATGGTAAGAAGCGGCATTAACAAACATGGGATGCGGCTTTAAGAACGATTGTAGTGGCGTGGCAGAAGCATTAACAACAAGAAAGTGCACGACGGCAAGGATTAGCGAAACAATCTCTTTAGGGTGTCAAATTAAAGCAACAAAAAAAAAGAAGCGGAAGGAAACAAACGAAAATCAAACCAAAAATTAATATAAATTAAATCCCAACTAGAAGAGTACGTAAGCAAGTTTAAGTAATGAAAACCCGGGTCACAGCGCAGCATAATACAACCGAAACCGATAAGCAAATATGAAATGAGCGTTGTGTATGTGTTGCCCTACTTTAGCGTTTTGTTTTCGTAAAGGGTGTAGAAAGCAGGCGAAAGAAAATAAAAAAAATTGAAAAAAAACAAATTATATTGCAAACCAAGTAAGGGCGACAAGGTTAGTTTTAGAGCGACAGAAAACATAGCGTTTAAGTTAAGTAAACAAATTAGCTAAGAAGAGTAGTTAATGATAGAAAGGAAAAACAAAAACCAAAAGAACAAAAACCGATAACATAAGTAGGAGATATGAATGTAAATGTTTATCTAAAACAAGTATGAGCATTGTTAAAATGTTATATAGGTTGAAGACAGGCAGACGTTTGGTAGGAAAAAGTCACCGAAAACTCAAGATTCCTTGCTTTTAGCTTAAAGTTTTGAAATTTTCTTTCCTTAATGATATAAGTTTAGCTAAACTTAATAAATTTGTAGTAGCTGCTTACTATCGTTTAGATTTTTTCATAATGCGTTTAGCTTTTAGTTTTCTTCTATTAGGTTACAAGTAGCTGGACACAGTTGTTTACCCGCAGTTTTGTGTCCGATGTCTTGTTTAGGTGAGTTGCAACGCTGGTAACTGGACAGCAAAACTGCACTTCAGATGTTGGGCAGGTGTGAAAAAGAAGACTTTAAGGGTAGTTGCCCTTCTAAAAACTAAGCAATATCAATCCCCACACACACAAAGACATTCGTCTCGGTTGATGAGGGCGTGCTAATGACATTGCTCAATATGTTTAGCTTTATCTAATAGCAACAGTTTTAAAACAGTGTAAAGCGTTGCTCTTCTTTTTTGGCTCACCACCCTCGAGAGGTCTCGTCGAACTGTCATTTCTGGCTTCCTTGGTTTGGGGTACAATACTCGTAGCTGGATAGTCGATCCTACGTACGGGGATTCGACACACGGTCATGTCATTTCTACTTAATAATTTGACAGAGTTTCTCATGTGCTATAATATTGATATTACCATAAAATTGTTCGTTGAACAAGATGTTGAATATTGAAGCGTTGGCAGTCCGTAAATCTCATCGGCAAACTCAGCGACAGCTTTCCTACTTTTCATTAAAATGCACCCTAATTGTTTCGATTTTCATTGTAACGTTCCAAAGCTTCCCTCATGTTTCAGATAAAACATGAATACATTAATACTTTCCGTAGTTTGAGTGCATTATCTTACCATGGCTCGTTCGATCGATCATTAGTAAAACACCGAAGCCTACCCGACTTTATGCTTTTTGGTAAGGCCAATGAACCGGCCCAACATTAAAGATTCAACAGCTGAACCAACGGGGGAATGTTTCCTAAAATTACCATGCTGACTGCTAATACCTTTTTTATCTTATATCTCTGACTCGTTTGGAATCATTTATTTCAAATAAGGGCATCGTTTTGAATACGATTGTTGGTATAAAGCCAGCGAGATTGTATTTTTTCCCCATTCCGTGGTAAATTCTTTTGTCCCTTACTTAACTACTCGGTTTGCTTACCCTTTTCACGAAGCAAGAAGGCCCTAATGCTTTTTACATGCTTCTTCGTTCTGTTGATTTATCATCAACAATTTCATAAACATCAATTTCGTGACAATTATTTTGGTGGTTTGATGATAAAGATGCCTTGAAGAATGAGGCTTGGTTATGATTCTCTGAACAGATAATAGCTTTAAAGGAAGCATCACTTATAATTGCTTATCAGCAATCTACGCTGACGTTGATAGCTGACGAAAAGAATGGAAGGACGACAGTTCATTGTGGCAACCATTGTTTAATCATCATTTCCGATTAGCGTTTCGCTGCGGTTGTGCAAGAAACAATTGCAGATAGCTTTGGATTGTTTACAACCATAGCAAAGTCTTCATTGTAAATTGAACGTTTTCTGTTGGTCTTTCGATGAAGTAGAATTGGCATGGAGATAAGGGAGTGGTACCTTCAGCGCTTTAATTAGTAATGAATATTCCTTTAACTTTTCTGCACCTTTAACAAAGAAGTTATAGCTCACCCAGTAGCAAACAGTGTGCGTGTTACTGGAAAGTGAAATGCGTTGCGTTTACCAAACATAAAAATACGCTTTTTAATAGCTCTACCGAGGGTACGTATGATTTCACATTTTATGCGTCGCATGCTATGATTCATGCTCGGGGCCTTGCTCACGTCCCGCAGCAACACGACGATCGGTGAGTTTATGCGCCCCCCGAGAGAAACGTACGTCGCACGTCCGTCTGTGCCAGGTCTGGTCGGTCCAGATCGCCCGGAGTTTGGCCGAAATCGTTGTCATTTTAAATCAGTTTAAAAATAATTTTCAACTGTCACTTTGGGACAAACAATCAAGCAGATTTACGCAATCAGGCCCATACATAGACAAGCCTTTTAAGGGGAAGGTGAGTTTAACTATTATTTTTAATTGGTCTCCCGAGAAACTTCGCATTCATCGACCGAACGCTACCGAACTGGTGAAAAAAAATCTTTTCTATGCCACATTTGAAGCAGCAAAGGCCTAGCGAAACGTTTTTTCTTTTTTCATTCTAAGTTTTTGTTAGCTATCCAGCCTTGTTTCATAAGTCTTTTTTCATATTTAGAAAGCCTCAAAACAGCTACAAAATAAAGAAAAATAATTTGTGCATGACAATATACAAAATAAAAGAAAAAGAAAATATCTAGGTGTATAAAAGCTAAGTATCGTAAACTCAAGTAAAACAGAAGAAGAAAAAAAGATAAACATGCAACAGCAAACGACAGCTATTCAACCGAAACGAGGAAATGAAACCAATTTAGCGAGATTAAAGAAAACACAAGCCAGTAAAAAAGACAAACATAGTAGTAATGTAAAGTTGAATGATGAACTGTTATTGGCCCGTTGGGGCAATGGTTGCAGACAAAAATATACATACATTCTGTCAAATCTGATCACAACGCTCGTAATTGACATTTCATGCCGTACACGACCCCCACGTGACGCGATGGAGACGCCTGGTGATTTGTGAAGCAATAACGATAAATTCAGTCCGTTTTCGGTTCGGATCGCGTATTTTAGTTTCATTTGCTAAGAAAAAATTATTAAACATTACACTGTTTTATTGCTTTAAAAGATTTTATTTAAATTTCATTGAACTTGATAGTTGTAAAAGCACGTAAGATATTGATTGCACGCTGTCATGCTAAGGAAACAGCAAAAAGGTCATGTTAGAGTACGTAGAAATACGCAATGCCTTTCATCATCTCGATTCATCATCTTACCAAACAAACAACCGTTGCGTACCTTAACCGATGTTAACACAACAACATGTTTCAAGGTTAAATGAAATTATGTTGCCCGATGAGAACCAGCAGTGGAGAGACCAATCAACTAAAATTATGGTTTTGATTGGTCTACGAACAATAGCAGTGCATGTAACTAGTTTGCTTTTATGGGTCGCAAATATAAACCATTAACAAAAGCCAGTTTTGTCTTAAAGGCTTTTCTGTGGTCATGACTTCTATAACACGGCAACAATGATGCATGACTTTTCCCTACTTCTACCACACACACACACACTTACGTCAATCAGGATGCCATGTGAAGGAGAACTTCCGACATGGCATGAGCGTATTGAGTGAAAAATGCAACAAAAAGAGCAGCTCTTTCATTTATGCTTCTCATATGCATGTACGAGGTCGTTGTCAACCGTCTAGCCGGAACGTTTCCAGCGCGAACCTTTTTCAACTGGTCCCATTAAAGACTCAACTCACACACTCACGCACGGGTGTCGGTCTGCCGTTAAGGATGGTAGGTCGCAGTGCTCAGCCAACCGGAAGCTATTTAAAAAGGGCAAACCGCACGGCACGGGTCAACTGCGCACGGATGTGGAGTTGGGAATGAAAAGTTCGCAAGTCGATTCGCTCGTTCGAAGAAGAAACATCACATTTGGCTCGGGTAACGGGCGGCAACAAACAAGCAAACAAAATACACACACACACGCTCTCGCAAAAAAAAAGGGCTGGAAACATATGGGAGGATTGGAGAGCCATGTGGTGACATATCTGTGGCGTTGACTAAAGCCGACAAACCGGCGGCTTGGTTTTCTTGCTGGCAAAAAGCCCTTTGCGATGTCCATCGTCTTCGGGCAGAAGAGCCACTAGCACAGCACTAGGACGCGGGAACGAAGAAAGAACGAAAGCAAATAAAACCATCGCATCCTGATTTCCTGTTTTTCTTACAGAAGAATATGGTTTGTTTATGCGAATGAGTTCCGTTCCACGAAGACGAACTCGTCATCGTGTCTCCAGCATTGGGACACTTTTCTTTTATTTTTTTTTTTTGTTATGGGAACGCAATTCCATAAAACTCATCCTAAGCGGGACAGAGTTTCAGTCGAAGAAAGGCTCGGCGCTTTCTAAAGTCCAGCATTAAAATGAGACACAAATCCTTGATGCCGGGCAAAATAGGTCAATTGTCACACGAAATGGAACATGCAGGATTCGGAGCTAACTAAAGTTGGGTGGCTTTATTAAATCCGTTGCATATAAATTCAATCATTTTGGAACTCATAATAGCTGTTAAAGGCTTTTTCCTAGGAGAAAGTCGAACGCCACGTTTGCAGATTGCGTGTTTGCACTTTGTTGGCGCACGACAATTTCGGCTTAAGTAATTTTTAACCTTTTTAAACTTTTCCAAACCACAATCATCCAATCATCCCGGGGAACCGGGCTGGTGGTCGGTTTGGAATTGTTTACGACGGTACAAAGTTTGGTTGGTTTATTTGCTCCCTGTTGGCTTTTAATTTGATGACTGTTGCAGTCCGGAGTCGCCGGACGAGTGGAATAAATTATTCGACCATCAGCAGGCTGGTCAAGTTGGTTCGCGGAGCGATTTTTTGGACCGGTCCGGACCGATGAAAGCAGCGAATTGAGGTTTTCTGTTCTTTGTGCGGGACCTTGGTTCATCAAAATAGATGAACGATACAGTTGAAAGTTGTTTTAGACACGTACGAAAATGGTCACATTTTGGGAAGCCTTCGGACGGTAAAGCATTGTTAAAACATATTTCATACTATTTATCCTTGCAGACAACCAGATTGTATATGTATGTATACCACAAATGAACAACTTTCAAACCTTACCAAACTTCAGGTGACTCTACCTAAAGCGCGCAAATGCTTTTCCCTTAATGGACTGTTCGCCTTGTTCAGTCCCGTCACAGAGTCCCGGCCCCCACCGTGTGGCATCTTTGCGCACATAGATCCGCTTTTAGCGACTGTTATTTGCAGGAAACAGACATCCCGCACGCCACGCTCATTCGACGGCAGTCGTGTTTTGGGGTGTTTCTGTTGTGTGCCATTTGTCGCTTGCGTGTCTAAATGTCAACTGTCCAAAAGTCACTTGCTGTTACCTCCTACCTACCCTTACCCTGCCTTGTGGTACACCTTCTTGTGGTCATGTTCAAGGCCTTTATACACGCCATTCCATGACATGGCCATTGGTTTGGGAGCAGTTTAAAGCCTTCCCCTTAGCCGGCCGACAATCGTCTAGAGCACTAACGACCTGGCCGTCCCGTAGGTGTGAAGGTAACGATGCACTACCAACCAATGCTGATGGGACGAACTACCGATCGGAAAACCAAACAAATTAAACCATTCCACGTGATCGAACGCGGACAGCTCGTGGTCATGTTGTTTCAGCCTTGATTGTCTTTCGAACAATACACGAAATACATAACATCGTATGTGTATCGGAGTGCGATTCGTGCTCTCACTAAGTTAGAATGGTTGGACAGTTTAAATTTCTTATCAATGTTTCACTCATTTTTTTTTAGTTAATACATACTTGTCCCGCTTCCCTATATTTGAGGTTAGTTTCATGGTTTGGTTAAACCTAGGTTGATTGTTGTTTCCCATCTTAGACAAAACAAGGATTTGCGGAAAATATGTCGGAAAAACTTGCATTTGTTCGATTCTGATGTTTGTCATTTGTAATTCGGAGTCCGCCTAGGTGATCTACTTGGGATCACCGGATATTCGGATGTTCAAATCCCAACTTGATCGTCTCCCTTTATCACTGGACTGACTTTTAGATTATGGGTAATTCAAGTCCGTGAGGAAGATTCCATGCTGTCGTGTTTTTCTCTATTGTGCATCTGTATATTCAAGCTCATTCACAGCATAATTAAGCTTTTAATTGCATATATCCGTAGCATTTTTATGCTTTCACAGTTTTCTGTTGGGATTAGTTCCATTCAATGATTAGACGATAAGCTGAACAATTAAATGTTTTTCATATGGCAATAGAACCTCCAACCTCAACAATTGTTACAGCTGACTTTATTGTATAGAAAAGTGTTTAATTTTCAGTATTTCTATTCTTCAATACAATTGAATAGTTGTGAAGGACCTCATTGATTCTGGAAAAAAAGATAAGGACCTTAGTAAATACCCTTGACTCTAATCTCATGCAGGCCATCGATATGGCTTACTAAATTGCCGATACCACGTAGTTGGATAGTCAGCCCTCACTACGGGGGGACGGTCCGGATGGGGTTCAAACCCCGGTCCTGCCGTTTGAAGACCGACGCCGCTGTCGCCTACACCACCGGGCCGCCCCCGGTTTGGGTTTGGGGGAACTATTTTATTTATTTCATTATCTAGGGCACGATTGGAAACGCGAGGCTGATTGGATTGGATTTAGGATCAATACGACGAAGACAAAATACCTGCTTGCCAGCGGCTCAGACCGTGATAGAGCCCGACTCGGAAGCAGAGTATCAGTTGACGGCGATGATCTCGAGGTGGTAGAGGAGTTCTGCTACCTTGGTACGATCGTAACTTCGGACAACAACGCAGGCAGCAAAATCTGAGAGCGCAAACTCCTGCGATCCAGAGAACTTCAACAACACACGAAATGTACGATTTACCGCACCTTGATACGTCCGGTAGTCCTCTGCGGATACTAGTCTTGGACTATGCTGACGGAGGACGCCAATGCACTCGCCATTTTCAAACGGCGCGTGCTAAGGACTATCTTTGGCGGTATGTGCAAACAGGGCGTGTGGCGAAGGAGAATGAATCACGAGCTAGCTGAGCTGTTTGGCGGTCCTGATATCCTGCCGAGATTTAAATCCTGAAGGATACGATGGCTGGGGCACGTGATGAGGATGCCGGACTCATGCCCTACGAGGAAGGTGCTCATCAGCGACCCGTTTGGCACGAGGTGTAGAAGAAAACAGCGAGTCCGTTGGCTGGATCAAGTGGAGTCGAACCTGTCTAAGATCAGATATAGCCGTGGATGGAGGACTGCAGCCCTAGACCGATTCTATTAGAGCTGATTGGTGACCTGACCATGTCTACTATGTCAAAACTATGTTCACATCAGTACGCCAAACCGAGTGATATAGTATAATCACTTATTAAACTAAAAAGGTGGCTGTTTTTTAATAAAATTTGTAATTGAACTGTTGTCCTATTTGATTCATGAACACTTGAATATCAATATTTGCATCAAATTGGTGATACATTAATTCCAAGAACCAGTGGAACCTAGTAATATTTTCCCCCAAAAAAAACTTCTTCAAAGTGCAGATTTACCAGCTTCATAACACCTTCAAGGAAATGTTTGGACAATTGACGTGAAATGACGCCATTTTTATTGGACGCACCGTTTTTACGATATAATTGAACTTTTCGAAAGTTAATTACAAACAGGGTTAGCATGCTAACCGAGGCGTTACTGCCACTTTCCACAACACCGCTTTATTGCTGATTAAGCTGCTGCTCGTTGTTGATGTTGTGTGGTTTGTTATTGCGCTTCTTGTGTAAATCATATTTACACGCCTAGCTGCACAAACACATGCCAAGAAACCGTGACACAGGAGGGTTCGCAACTGAAGACGTTAATTGGTGCCTTTCGTTCAGTATTGTTTAACTATTGATGAGCTGTAGTGGATGCAGCTCAAAAGGAAGGTGATACAATTTTTGGAGAGTGAAAGGTGAAAGACAGCTCGCGTTGAAATAATCATAACCTTATCTAACCAGGTAACCAGGGAGCTAAGAAAATATTATCCAAATTGGTGTGTAATTTTCTACGAGCACACAACCTGTACTTCCCCGGTTGGGAAGGTGCGTTGTCTCGCTTTGTATTGGGGGTGTTTATTTGTGTGTGCTCACACCCATCGCCATCACCAAAACTACCCAGTAATTCAGTTTAATTGGAAGCACCTTTACCGAAAACCCCAGGCCGTAATACGATGGGCGGGCAATCACCAATCGAAATTTGTCAAATGGATGAAATTGGTGCGATGGTCGGATATTTTTCCTTTCGAACTGAATGAAATATTTAATCCTTTGTCGTTTCGGTGGTACGTTAACTTTGGTGGTCGCCTACGTCGCAGGGGCATACACACATGTGCTCAATTATTAAAGATCATGTACCCATTAGAGATATTGTGTACACTTTCTAGCGATGTAAATCGGCGAAAGCAGGTAGGAAGAATCCGTGGAGATACGTTTCCCTTTTTCAGCTAATAATAGGTCCCAGGAACTACTGGGAAGGCATCGTAAAGCGAAAACCAGTAAGAGAGGTTTTCGAAACTCTTACCCTTAAGCGTTTGCTTTTCGCGATAGACAAAAATAGACCAACGGGGAGTTCTTTTCATTCGAAACGGCAATCCAAGCAATCAATAACAACACCAATTTCAGAGTGCACCATTCCAGCCACACAGTCTTTCAGAGGGAGGTCCTTCACTTACGAAAGCTCACCATTATGCACTGCGACCTTCGCCACTGTGGATGTGTGTTTGTGTATGTGTATGTGTATGGATATGTTTAAGTGGCATTGAAAGTTTTGTTGAAATGTTCAAGCTGTTCCTTGACCATCGAACTGCAAATCGGTAATCGATTGCTGCTTCCTCTGCTGGGTTACGCTACTGAAGACGCTTTACGGGCTGCAACTCAACTCTGCAGCTATTTTGACAGCAGCAGTAGGTCAGCAGCGTTCCACCTTCTCGTGACGAGGCAACCTCGGGTGACCTGTAATGACTGACTGTCGATTTTACTAAGTGCGCTTTCGACCTTTTCTTGGCAGGACCACCGACTTGCTTTACTCTATTATTCAATGATTATTCGCGCCACCAGGATTGTCTGCTTTTAGCTTACATCGATCGAAGGGTTCTGATTGCCGCACGTTTTAGCGTTGCATGAATATGAGACGCACGAGCGAAACCACACCGAATCCCAATTCTGGCCATCTATTATTGGCATTTAGAAGTATTTTTGGCGCTTCAATAAAAGGCTGGGACTGGGTGGCGGATTGTTGCTCTGGTCTGAATGGAAGCTGTAGTCTCTATTACAGTGAACGGATATGAACGCTTAGCTGGCAAAGCTCAAAAGACAACAGGTTCAGATGTTATGTGTGAGAGAGCTTTATAATTCAAAGCTGTCTCTCAGGAGTTTGCTGGCAGCTGCTAGCAAAAGCTGTTTTCAAAAGCGAAAGGGATATTTAAATTTTTATACTGATTATACACGATTCCTTGGTGGAAGGTTGAGCGTTTAGCAATATTTCAGATAAAGACAGAAGAGAAAAAAAATTGTATGAAGCGAAAAAATATTTAACACCGTTCTTTCACATCAAATAGGATAAAAGCAGGGTTCAAATGCCCATAAGTGAGCATGTGTGTATGTGTGTGTGTGTGTGGGTAGGACGTTTATTTATATTTAATAGTGGCTCTAATTTAATATTCACATTGCGTGCCTAAAGCTTGGAAGCCAGGGAGCAGATATGGTCACTCCGACGTTTAGGTGAGCTTAGGGCGGAAAGTGACAAACATCCCCTTAACAATGTTGTGGTTCACCGTAAGGGGTAGCTTCAGCCGGGAGCGGTAAGCATCGACATGTTTTCATTATTGATCAGTGAACCGGTCGACTCCAGTTTTTTCTGACGTCAGCGACTGAGTCGGGACAGCCACGTTGGAGTAACAAAACAAACCAAAACAACTGAAATCTGGTTTTGTTTGGCTTTTACAATCGTTTCTTCCTGAACTTCAATCGTAACGATCCAGTCGAATGGTGCTGGGTTTAAAAATATGTTCCTAAAACGCACCACAAACAGCAACAACGGTTTGGTTGAAGTTTAAGTAAGACATTTCGAACCGCATGTTGGATTTCTTTACAAGTTGCTTGCGTACCAACCTTAAGACTATGGGTTTTGGTAAAGAGTGTCAAGCAAATGTATTTATTACTACCCCAGCAAAGAGCGAAAAATGTAAAACAACCCTGATGCCCACGAAACCGAGCCACGAAACATTTTTATGGACCTATTATGAGTTGTGGTTTTTGCTCTGTTTCTCTCCTCTGCCCTTGGTGCAACGAATATGGCTGGCAGATCGTCTGTATGTGTGTTTGAATAAGTGTTTTTTTTTTGTTCTTGTTCCACCTTTTCCTTTCTTGATGAGCCATTACAACCTGTTAGAGCTTGACGAACAGCCGAACCAAACTGTCTCTTCAGAACAACAGAAGAACGAACTGCCAAACTTTCGTCATTAAAATCATCCCCAAAAAACCCCCCCACAGTGGTGACGATAAATTGTTGTCGTTTTTATTATTTTTGGTGCTTCAAAAGTAACTGTCGGAATTCTATTTTGAATGGGAAAGAGATAGAGAGAGAGAGAGAGAGAGAGAGAGAGAGAGAGAGAGAACATTGAATATCGACATTTTAAGCTCCATTAAAAAGCAGCAGATTGGGGGAGAGTAATTAAATCCAGAACTTACTTGCCTGTCTGGCCAGATCTGCTCCGCAAGTGGTCTGATCCTTTTTTGCTCAAACGTTTAGCTTTTTGATCAACAAGATCAGCAAGAAGTCCAAATTATTCTTTCAAGTATTCAATACGCAAGGCATGTTATTTTTTTAATTAATTGGGATTAGTGAAATTTGCCTGCTGAATTAGACGAATTTCTATCCAATTTTTGTTGTCGTGTGGTGCTCATTGATCACCCATGCTATTCCCAAGATGTCCATAATCTTGTAGATTGCAAACTTGAGTAAAAAAAAATCTTGACCTCTCTTGACCATAAATCGCTCTTGTTCGTAAGATCATATGTTGTCCGCTAGGAACTATGGAATGTCCTTTTTTTGGTCAGGTTTTACGCGCTTTCTGTTGTTCGTTGCTGTGTTTTCTAATTGCAGATCAATTTTTAACCAGTCTGATCCATCTAGACCTCGTCTGAGCACAAGACAAGCATCGAAATGATTAATATTGGTCATATTTACATCAGTTTCCTGGTGAAAATCGAAACGAAGCAAATGAAAATCGAAAGCGTATTACATCAACAACAGATTTGAATCAACAACTACATCAACAACAGATTTGAAAGGGTATTAAAACATGGACTTTTTTGCTGTTATTTGTATGACAAAGTGCACACACATCCCATCATAACCACCTGTTGTGTTCTTATTCTGTTGAAACATGTTCTTTTCTAGCTTCTGGTATGTTTGGTTTTGGTTCTTTCAATTAAATTCAATTTATTCTATACAAAACAACCTACATGGCTGTTCCACATCACACTGTGAATGCTAGAACCGTTTGATGGTATGGATCCAGTTGCACCTATAAAATATCGTAAAATCCCACTGACACAACCTTTTACTATCATTTCTACACCGAGATGTATCAGATGACAGCTAGATAATAGATAAATGAATATAGTCAACCATCCTCTAAGCTAAACTGTTAGTTATGTTACCTATAATTGTACAGTAGGAATACAATAATCTGTGTCGCGGTGTCCTACATCGCCTAGAGGAGATTATTTAAGGGACTTAGTTACGACCCGTGCACGGCGTCACGCCAGGCAACAATAGTACACTCCATCTTACACCAGTTGTATGACGAACAGTTGGCTTCCTTACTCTTAATGAATAAACAACCTCCCCAAAAAACTACACCAGGTAATACACAGTAGCCCACTGAATTCGTTGTTGCGCCAAAGCGTGTATTATAATGTAAAATCGAACCACAAAACACCTCCCAACGCCAGAGTCGTGCCGCGTGAAAACAAAGATCCTTCATCACTGTGTAAATGTTTTCTATTTTTGCGCGTAAGTTATTTGAACGATATTGCCCGATCTTTCTTAACTTTCCTTCAATCACGATCACCCAAAATCATAACACTGTTGTGGTTATTCTTCAACGTAGAACTTACCGATTGCGAACGGAAGGAAGGAGGGAAAACCGCAAGCGAAATTGGCCTTAAAAACATAAATCGAACGAACACGGTGAACACGAAGCATTATAAACGGTGACTTTTTTGCATTGGTAAATGCCGTTTGTTTAAGTAAGAAAACCTATACTCTTCAGGTAGAACAGTTAAGGCAGACAGCGATGCAAAAGACAATTCTTCCCAAAGGCACAAATAAAAAAAAAACGAGACCCTTTGATAACGGGTACCGGTTTGCGGCAGGATTTATGAAGCACACGTGAATTTGTAGATACACATTTAAACAAACAAAAAAGCGTTACCAAACGTAAGTGAACTACCACCAGTTCACCATTCTATCCACACATACACACACACACACACACACACACACACACACACACACACACACACACACACACACACACACACACACACACACACACACACACACACACACACACACACACACACACACGCAAAAGCCTACATGTACCCGTTTTACAGTGTTTTTTGATAACCAGTCGAGCGCTTCTTGAAAACTCAACTCGAACAATTAATAGAACAGTTTATGTAAGACAGAAAACAAAAACAAAAGGGAAGAGGAAAAACACAAGAAGGCAACTGCAAAGCTGTAAAAGCAAACCGGAAAGCACGAAAGGAAATCATTACAGGGGGAAATATTTAACTATTTTAAAATTGGTAAAGACAACAAATGAGCACAACAGCAGCAAACACATCACCTAACATGTAAAACAAACGGTGAAGAGGAAAGTAGCGGGAAAATAAAAAAAAGTTTAATGTTAAAATGTATCTGCCCGAACATGGATACGCAAACAATAGGCACAATATTGTATAAATGTAGCTCTGTGCTGCGTTAGCCACGAAGCAAAATAAACATATGTGAATGTATCGTGTCAAAGCGGTACCACAAGCACAACTGCCGATAGTTGGATAAACGTTACAATGAAACCAAAAAAAAAGGAAAACCATTGAAAGATTGGCAAAAAGTAAAAAAGTAGGAAAACAAGGAAAAGGAAACTAGCAATAGATAAGGATAAGGTAGGAAAATTAAATGAAAAAAATGTATGTAAACCGATAGCAAAAACAAAGAAAAACAAGGCGCAGATTGGTGTATCGAAAACGAAAACATGAAACAATCTCGTACAGATGCAAGGCTCAGTTCGTTATATTGAGTAACGTCGTTCAATGTACACCGGTATAGGAAGGAGCTACAGTGTGACCCTAGGTGATATGGATGTTGTTGATGATTAAATAGATGCCGAAAAACAATGAAAACGGTTTAGCGAAAATGGTCAAGTGGTGTTGTTTAACAGTAGCAAATACAGCCCAACCAAAAAAGGAAAAGAAAAAAAAACAAATCCAAAAATTTAAACAGAACTGTGGCCGAAAAGTGGTGAGCCATTTGCTGCTGATAGTAATTGTGTGTGTGTGTGTGTGTGCAAAAGAAAAGCAAAAACAGAACTAGAACGAACAAATCAAACGTAACTATCGATCAGTAGATGAGTAGTGTTAAACATTTATCACAATTAACCCAGATTTCGCCATGCGAGAGGGAGAAGGAAAAGAATATAAAAACATGGGGAAAACTACAAGCGAACCAAACTCCAAGCCCAACTGTGTCTATGGTGCAGAAAGAAGCCTAACTCATGCGGAAACATCTCCACTTAAGGACACGAAACCTTTCCCAGCCAGCCCTGAAGCCCTATTCCTCTCACTGTGCTGAAAGCAGGCTAAAGGCTATAGCAAGACAAACCCCAAAATGAAATGACCCCTAACTAGTAGATAATTTTCATTTGTGAAGACGCCAAGACGCGGGAGACGGTGGAGAAGATGTAGCTAAACTATGGTATAGATATGCAACCGGAACGAAGAGATGATAGGACTCGGAGCGAACAACGGTACAGCAGCAAAAACAAAACCAAATAGCGGCCACTCTCCGATTCACGGTCGGTAGGCGTAAACGTATGTACATCCCTAACATAAATATACTCATAAATAGCCCGACGAGAGCGTGGGGAAGTGGGGTAAGCAGTTGGGAGACGTTGGGGAATAGGCAAAAAACGATCCAACTTCCCGGGTTCCTTGCGGTGCAACGTACACACTGCAGTTTTTGTGCTGATATCGTTATGACCTAAGAAGCATCGTTGCAAAACAATGTTAAACACGCTACACACTACGGGGAATGGGTGGGCACACTATTACGAGTGGGGCGGTGTACGTGTGACCATACGGTTTTAGTCTATAAGTTAGGAAACACTTTTTTTCGCTCTTTTGTAAAAACAAAAACAAACCAAAAAAAAAACAACAAACAAACAAACAAACCCAAATGAAACCAGGTGGTGAAGGTACGAACGGAACACGAATGACGAGGTTCGTTTCAGGACGGGCACTAGCGACTGGTAAGAGATACCGGTGTGCCGGTGCCGTCATAGTGAAAACCACGAACACATATTTATAAAACAATTGACCGGAAGTATAGCGCGGTGGGGTAGGCTGTTGTTGGTGCAGAGTGGTGCAGAGACAAGGGGAAAGTATAGAAATGAAATCAAATAATAAAAACAAAATAACGATAAAAAAGTACCAATTCTGCCTGATGTGTTTGATTGAGCAGGAAAGCAAATGGACATTCGTTGTGCCCAAAATGGGCGGCAATTTAAAGGTAAGTGTTCGATGTTAGTAGCTATTTGACAAAAATATTGCACGTAGAAAATATATGAGTAATCAACCCGAAAAGTGTAGTGCAGCTTTTTTAAATCTTGAGAAACGGCCTGTATGGCCGTATTGTTTAAAACTAATTTACAGATAAAAAAATGCACTAAAAGAATCAGTTTTCTCAGAACAATTACAGGATTCTGGTGGGGTGCACACCCATCAGATATCCTTAAGCTATATAAGACAACGATACTGTCCGTCTTGGAATATGGATGCATATGCTTCCATCGGGCATCCAAGTCGCATCTGATCCGTCTTGAACGTATCCAGTACCGTTGTCTTAGAATCGCATTGGGCTGTATGAAATCAACCCACACGATGTCGCTCGAAGTGATGTGTGGAGTGATGCCGCTTCCGCTCCGTTTTGAGCTACTCTCGCTTCGCCTTCTCGTACGCTCTACAGTATCAAACCCATTGATAATCGAGAACATTCGAACACTGCATGAGATAGGTTCTAAATGTAAAATCATGAAAACCTTTCATGATTTTACTTCCTTGCAGGTACACCCTAGCACTCAAGCTTATTCAAATCGTGCCAGCTAACCAGGGTCCTACAGTTCCCGGTTTAGAGTAGACACCTCGTTGAGAGAGCAAACCAAGTCTATCCCCGATAGTCTTCGCAGGACAGCAATTCCCAGCATTTTTGTGGAAAAGTATGGCCATTGTAACAGCAACCATTTTTATACTGACGGATCCTCATCAGAGCAGGGCATCGGTTTTGGCGTATATAACATTGTATCCGAGGCATATTTCCAACTACGCCAGCCATGCTCGATATATGTAGCGGAGCTCGCCGCAATCTTTTACGCCTTGTTGATAATAAGTGCTTGTCCCCCAGACGAATATTTTATATTCTCCGACAGTTTAAGCGCTGTCGAAGCATTAAAATCTGTGAAGGCTATTAAGTGCCCGGACTACTTCGTAAAAGAAATATTAAAGGTCTTAAGCTCATTGTTTGAGAAATCATCCAGATATCTCTTTATTTATTTATTTATTTATTTATTTCAAACGAAATATCTGCCGCTAGGGCTACATATAAGTGACTTAATTGCTTAATTTCTTGTAGTCTCTTAATAGTGACTTAATCTCTTGTTTGGCTGCCTGCACATTGCGGTATCTTCGGCAATGAAAAGGCAGACCAATTGGCCAAAAAGGGTGCTTAGGAAGGGTCCTTTTTCAACAGGCTTATCTTACCTCACGAGTACATGCGTACCCCACAGTCTCTCTGCATGGCTCGGTGGCAGAGTTTGTGGGACACCGATGAGCTCGGGAGGTTTCTATATTCGATCACTCCCCAAGTGTCCTTGAAGCCTTGGTTCCACGGCATCTCAGGTGATCGTGCGTTCAATCGAATGATGTCTAGACTTAGGTCCAATCATTTTGCTTTGGGCGCACATCTCCAGCGTATACAGGACAGGTCGACTCCAAAGTATGTGGCTGCGGCCTCGGATACCACGACATAGATCATCTTCTATGGTCTTGTGTGGAATACGAGGCTGCTCGACCCGCTTTGTTAGACGCAGTCCGGGGCATTGGAAAGTTGCCAAACACTCCAATTCGGGACCTGCTGGGAGACTGCGACGAGGTCTACCTGAGGGTAATCTTTCTCTTCTGCCGTGCTAACGGATTATTAGTATGATCCCCTTCCCCCTTTACTCCCACTGTTTGTCTGTCTTATGCATGTTGTACCTCGCTTGTATGAATGATGATGGATGAATGGATGAATGAATGAATGTATGAATGAGTACGATGCGTGAAGGGTTGGGTACCATATGGAAAAGTTGCATCGGTCTATGCTATGGACGGACAAACCAGCGACGGGATGAAGAAGGACAGTAACGATACTTCATGATCGGACACGATCATGAATACGAGCATGGAAACGCCCACACACACCCCGGAATAAGGTGCCCTCACACGATAAGACCCTCGCTATGAACACGACTTTGGATTTGGATGACGGAAGTTACGCAACGGAACAACCGAGCACACCCGGGATATGGTGCCCTTTCACAGCTCGGAGAAGGAAATGTCTGCTAGCAAAGATGAAAGGAGTATACTAATTTTAAGTTTATTGTAAGCAATACGGCCTGGCCGTCCTTTATGAATAAAAAAAAAAAATTACAGATAAAACTTCTTTCCGTTTTGGTTGTTTGGGCGACAATTATTATGATTCTTCCAGCTCGTTTTGGTCGCCTAGATGGACCCGAATGCTGTACAAAATATTTTAAATTTCATCTACCTTTTCCAATTTCCTTAATCGAGCTTCTAACACTTATCATCGAGTTATTTGTACTACTTTAGTGAATAACTCGTTTTTTCATACTTCAATGTTCATACTTCACTGACATCGTTCCAACATTTTTTTTAATAAAATGAAAGTAAATATCGAGTTAAGAACGTTTTTCTTTAGGATCAACCTGCTCGCCTACGCAAAAAAATCTCAGCCGGGGACACCTACAACTTCTATAGGTTATGAAGCACAACACGAATTCGTATCATTTTTTTTTTTCGTTTGTTTATAGAAGATTTGAGTCTTAGAGACTACATTCGCCTCTCTACTGTATAAAAAAAGATGGTTTAATCTAATACAAAACTATCGTATGTGTGGTTTAAATATTATGGAAAACTATTGCCTATAAAACTATGGAAACTATTATGGCATATGGTATCGGAAAAGTTTAAACTATTGCTTCAATTTCTTTGTATAGATTACTGTTGCGTAAAAGGTAAAGCTAATGAGGCGGTTCTGCTGGAGTTTGTCGGGTGATAGGATTGTCGTTAAATCAGTTTCTAGTTGTCAGGTGGCTCGGTGCGTCGTGTATCCATGGCAATCGGTGATGTCAACACCAAAGAAGCTGCAGAGTGGACGACTGGATTTTTCTAGGAGGTAGGAGTGCGTAAGGCGGGTATGACCTATACGAAGACGAGAAAGGACTCGTTGGATGTGGATGGATTCGATATCTTCTCATGATAATTCGTATCAATCTCAAGAAAGGTGGTCCAAAGGTGGATGTGATACTTCGACCAATTCTACACCTTTCATATGGTTGGAATTAATTTGAATGAAATCTTACGTGAAATATTTCACGAAAAAGACGATCGCGCGAATTGCGCAAATTGGAGATGTATTCGCTAGACAAAAGAATATACAGTCGCATACAGAACATCGAACGGGTTACAAACAAAACTTTACAACGTGACGGTTGAGAACGATTTGGTGAAAGAACACGCGCACAGATAAAACGAACTTTTGTGAGATTTCTCACAGATATCCTGGGCACGTTTTTCATCCATTCATTCCAATGTTATAACCACGGGTACAATGTCAATCCTATTATATCTGCGTCGATGGTTGTGACGCATACTTGACCAAAACCGCGAAGTCCATATAATTGAATTGTTGCGAACAGAGGCTTGATTGCTATAATTCTGACGGTGACAATCTCGAGCAGGAGTTCTATTACCTTGGCACATTCTTTAATTCATATTACTACCAAAGAAGCTAGATCTGTGGTTACTCCACAATCTCCTAAGATACAGAAGACAAGAGTCCTTTACGGACAAAAATCTCTACGATGCTCTCGGAAGCATAAAGGTTTACGTTTATTTCTTAAACGTAACCCTTTATGCGTTAAATTCAAAATTTGGAGGCGAAACAAAATCATTGTAAGAAACAAAGACTTTAGTATACTTTAGCTGTGCTGTGACTAACAAAATGTGGCCTCCATTAATTAGAAATGTAGCTATGGTTGCAAATTCTTACCTAATCAATTACGCATGTAAACACAGTAGCTTGCCTCCATGGAATGCTTATTAATTACTCCGGCCAGTTGATTATTTTATTGGTCATCTAGTACGGCAGTATAAAAGTATTTCCCACCTTCCAACTGTTCTACCCCAAGCTTTGACGTATAAAAAATCGCTAACCATCATTTATTCCCAGAATGAACAGGAAAATTTTCCAATTTGATCGGCAGCTGAACTCCAGGATCAAGGAGGACAGTTACAGAACAATAACACTCGAACGTGCAACCCCGGGTTAACGATTGACCAGTCCTCCTGACCCAATCGCCGCGTTCCGTTTGTGTTGTATTTACGGCTCACATACTGCATGGACTTCCCGCCACTGCTCGCAAGCGGTTCGCATAATGCTGATTGATGATCTCGAAACGGTACAAAGCTGTTCTCGCTGCTTCGTTTCACTTGTTCGCAATGCTTCCCAATAGGGTTGGGATTAATATTTTCCAACGTTTGCATTTGCGTCCGCTGCGCCACTGTCTTTTGCGCGTCTGTTTCTACCGGTACCGGACGCGTAAAACGTTTCCTTCGTTACTTCAGAAACAATTGCCATAATCAATCTTATTATGTGCCATTTATCGTATCCTTTTCTTTCGGCTCTTTTTTGTGTGTCTGCACATTAAGCTCTTGTACGGGTTTTGCCGCACACCGATCTGGAGGGAACGAAATTAGATGAAATTATTGCCACCCACAGTAGCAAGGTACTGTTAACGAGCCAACGATACAGAATCATACAGCAGAGGTATGACAAATTACGTCCGTCAAAGTCAAAAGTAGCACAATCGGTAATTAAAAAGGAACAACGATCTGCTGGATAAACTGTTAGTTTATTTTTGAAGGTTTGGTTTATCTCCTTCTAAGTCATCTTATTAACTAGACAGCTGCTTAAAAAAGGATGGTAATAGCAGGATTTAGTATTTACAAAATTTAATACTTTATTTGCATAATCGAACTTTGAAAATGTACAAGCATTATTAATTGTGTGAAAAGTATTTATACGAAAACTGCATTAGCACATCACTCTAATTTTCAACCTGATTCATGTCATTGTGTTGTTTGGCTGCGATCGTCTCCTGCTGCTGCTCATGTGCAATTGTTAAAATTAATTGGCATTAAAATAAGCATCAGTAACAGCCAATTGAGAAAACTCTCAGGGTCCTTTGCTGCCACCAAAGGCCTTCGTCAGGGAGATGGGCTCGCCTGTCTCCTATTCAACTTGACGCTAGAGAGGGCCATCCGTGACTCTGACCCTGATACGCTACACTACGCATACGCTGATCATATAGACATCATTGGTCTGCGGCTCTCCCAGGGAGCAGAGGCCAAAAGATCGAGAAGGCGGCAAAAAACCTCGGGTTGCAGATTAACGAGGTAAAGACCAAATTGATGGTGGCACCATCAGCGGCCCTACTAAGATATCCTGAACTACAATCGGGTGATGTACGGATAGGTGATCGCTAATTTGAAGAAGCTCAGAAGAATTGTTGGCCCCGTTGGCCCCGACGAGCTGTACTAACTGTATGACGACCTCACCGTCGTGCAGCGAATAAGGCTCGCCATGGCACCGGACGACCCGGGTCAGAAAGTCCTTTTAGGCCATCCACACGGACAGAAGAGACGTGGTAGGCCCATATTGAAGTGGGAGGATGGGGTGGAATCATCCGTCGTCAAGGCCGTGATAACGGATTGGCGGGCGACGACGTGGGACCCTCAGGCCAAGACCGCAAATCGGTTGTAGGGCCTGATAAACGAAGTAAGTAAGTATACTAAGTAACTAAAACATTGCCCGAAAAATGTTTGACAAAATTTTAAAGCAATAAGTTTATGCCAAGTCAAATATCTGTTGTAGGCTCAATAATTCGAATATTTATTTTACAATTGATTATGACGGTCCAGTGTTGTATTGTCCAATAACTCGAATAATTGACTAAAATTATCTTAAAAGATTCATAACAAATGAAATTCATAAACTAATTGTGAAAAAAACTGTGGCTTAGAAGATTGTTAAACCGACAAGTATAATTTGAATATTGTATACTTATACTTATTGTATACTTTTTTCTTTGGCACTACAACCGCCCTGGAGCTGGATTATCAGTCCTGCGTACAGGGAGACATTCTGAACGGGTTTCAATGCTTGGTGATGTCGTCATCGGAATGCCCCAAAGCAAGAAAAATTCTCAGAATTTTCGGACTTGGGAGCAACTGTTTGATGCGTATATTTGTAATGGCACATGAATGGAATTCCGTAGTAGAGACGACAGCCTGTCTTCACACAGCAGGAGCGGGATTCAACTGCCTTCCAGATCGTTCCACCGTAGTGAAATCTGGCAATCGGTATGAACAAGTCTTGTAAGCCATTTGATGACCGGCGGCCATTTGATTAAAAAAATAGACGTTAAGCAGCACCCGAACCGGACGGACGGATCCAATTGGCCCTTCCACGCAATCGAGGTGAACTCAATCTTCACAGGGATGTCTAAAAATCGGGGCTCAGCCCATTGATTGTGCTGAAAATCCTCTGAACATAGGCTCTGTTGCCACAGCGTATCCGTGCCTTCGGACGGTAATCCAGCAGCTCGCATACTTCCCAACTCCATACCCTCGAGCACAAGTTTGCCCAGTGCGCTAGGGTATCTAATGCTTGCAGGATACAGTTGCAGGCTATGAACGTCATCGTCGCAAAGCAGAACCTCAACTTCCCTTATCCTTAAATGTTCTTTGTAAAATCTATACGTCGTCCCTACATGTACCCCAGATTTTTTGTAATCTAGCTTCTAAGTTGTTTCAAATAAACAGTTTAAAAAATCACTTTGAACCATATTGAGGTTTTTTTCTTGTCAAATGATTACTTACTTACTTACTTAACAGGTGCTATAACTGACGTATGAGTTTTGCCGTGCTGCCACAATCCTTGATATCGCTCACGACTTTTCGCTGTTGGATGGCCATCTATTATCCTTTGCATCGGACGCAGCATTGCCAATCTGCGCCCAATCTGTACTTGGGGACGGCCTAAAACGACTTTGCAGGCTGCCATACGGTGCCATTCTCATGACATGACACCAGAGAATTGCGAGTCTAATTCGTTGCACAATCCACTCATACAACTTTGATCAACGTCAAACTGATGACGTGAAAATTCATAAAGACCGACCTGGATGTATTGCTGTGTACAGGGGGCAGTCCGGTGGTAGTGGAGGCATTGACACCGTCGTTATACGGCAGAACCGTGGATCAAATTTCACCGTAGTGAGGACTGACTATCCAATTAAGCGGCTGTAAATAAGTCTAATGTCCTTAGTATAGGGTCAGGTATTGCTGTCGTTAAATTTGCTAAGCCAAGAAGAAGAAAAATGAAAAAAGGAAGTTTTATTGTTATAGTAACGTAATTTTTAAACAAATTTCCCTGTTATTTGGATCAGCTTGCATATTATTGTGGTTTGGATGTTATTGCAAGTACTATAAAGGTTTAGGGGCGGTCCGATGGTATAGGCGACTTTTCAGCGGCGCCGATCTTTGCATGGCAGGACCCAGGATTAAAATCTCATCCGGATCGTTCCCCCATAGTCAGGACTTTGACTATCCAACTAAGTGGTATCGGTAAGTCTAGTAGGCCATTCGATGGCCAGCTTGACCTTAGAAAGTCGTTAAGCGAAGAGGAAAAAGAGGTTAAAAAACAATGTATAATATTTCTGAATTGTCAGCATAGCTTAAATGTTGCTGCTCAGAAAATCAAAATTGTGCTTTTAATTTATTCTGCAAATATTTTTTTTTCAATAATTTAAAACCTGTTTCTACATTCAGTATTGTGTGAAGAAGATCAACAATCTTCTCATTCGTCTAGATGATATTTATCAGAGAGACATTATACCAACAAATCGATTAATAAAGTTTACAGTGTTCTTCAGTGTCGATGGTCTATCGGTATTGTAACACCGATGACATGATAGTTTGCTGGATCTCATTTAAATTAAATTAAATTAATTAATAGGTTTTAAAGAATACATTTTAATGGCAATTCTTCACGGAACATTCTGCTTCTCTTTTCTATACTTACATTAAGATGTTAGGAACGGTATGATATGTTTTCCCTATGATTTTAATCATTGATCCTTTGATTTTTCCTCAAGGATTTCCTTTGATTTTAAACAACTATGGTATCATATCAAGAAAATCGTAGTTTGATGAGTGCGCGTTTCCATGCAGCGTAACGCATCCAACTTCTAATGTTAATTCACGCATGAAGCATCCGCTCGGCTGAAGGTTAACGCCAAGGGTAAGTATTGCAATGCGCAACGACGATGCAATCATCATCACTTTCTGATGCCCGTATGATATGTCAAACAGCTTTCTCTGTTCGGAGAAAGATTTGCCCGCTGCAAGCATCTAGACGCTATGACGCGCTTGGAAGAATTTCATAAAATGTGTAAAATTTAATAACGCTCAACGTTACTCAACTGCTCCCACCCGCCCAACAGTATGAATCGACATTCTGGTACGCTGCTATTTGCAAGCCGTATCATTCGCTGAAGGGGAACAAAAATTTCACCGATTCCCACGATACCGGTAGACCGGAAGTCGCTCTGCTACAGCAGGGCGACTGTGCAGGCGGGAGAGAGAATAATGGGGTCGAACGATATGGCATGAAAAATGAAACATTTCAGGAAAACACGATAAGCCGATTTGGGGTAGCAGGGGACTGACTGTTGGAATGTCGCAAATAAACACACGCCAAGGGAATAAAAGAGATTTGCTGCGTTATTCATTCGGGAGCTATTGTAACCCGGTGATAAATTGAAGAATAAAAAAGCAGAAAAAAACCATGTCTGTGGTTGAAATGTGTTTTTGTTGGGATGTGATTGGAAAACACGCGCTTATCAAAGCGAAGGATAAAAATGACAACTATTAATGAAATATCTGATGCGTAAAGCTTTTAAAACGGCATTCAATTAGTGGTTTTATGGACTAATTGTTTATAATAATCGTGATCAAACCGTTGCCAGATCAAACCACCAAATATAATTGTTATTGATATAGATTTTTTATACAGCTAACGATCCAGTGACCGAGATGATAGAAAAACCAGTTTTTATTGAACATTACTCTTGACATCTTGATGTCAAGAAGGAGAAGAAGACATTTTGAGGTATTTTTATACAAAGACAGACAATAGAAGAAGGCTACTTTATTATCGTTTTTTCATCTTACCATAACCAGGGAAATGCATTAGAAACACCTAAGCAAAATATAACATTTTTTGCCGTTTTGAAATTTCCAAATCGTTGAGTTAGAAGTAAAATTCTATAACTTTGTAGTAAACTAGTTTAATAATTAGACGAGTTCGTTTTTAAGTTTAACATTGTAAATGAGATTCTCAATAAAATGCTTTTTTTATATTGGAGTTTTTCAATCGGTTTACTAAATGGTACAATCCATATTTTCCTAAGATCTTTATTTTAGTTTTATTTTCATTTATTTTAGTATGACGGCTCTAAACCGTATTGTTATTTATCTTAGTATTAGTATTAGTTAAAACAAAAATAGTTGATCTTAGTCCTTTTTTCCACACACCGAAATTTTCCGACCTGATCCGGCTTTATTTTATATTTTGCACTGAGAATAATTTGTCATATTCGATAGCTCTGATCACTAGTTGCCAGACAAAACAAAATTCGACATCCAAATGTTATTATTATTATTATTATTATTATTTATTAACGTGTTGTCTGCCTATAGGCTACACTACACTCTTAAACTCTACTTTAAATTGTTTAACTCTAAAATTAGATAAATGGGGAGGGAGTTAAGTGCTAAAGGGAAGACCGCATACTGAAGCGTAAGGATGGAAGGGAGAGATGGAAATCGAACACAAGAGACGAGGAGTTAAACGAACGCAGTGCCCTCAAAAAAGGATCGTTGCGACCGGCAGACGTACGGCGCCTAGGGATAATCAAAGGGGGACGAATACGAAGGGAACGGTTAGGGACATAGAACGGGATGGAACCAAGCAGAGAAGGAGCATCTATACAGTTCAACAAGAGGGAAGCGACAAAAAGTGTTTGGGAACGTGATCGACGGTCTTCGAGAGAGTCAAGACTCAGCAACTGACACCTTGACTCGTAACCGGGCAGGGTGGAGGTGTATCTTCCAAGGAATTTGCGAACCGCAAACCTGGTAAAAGACCTCTGCACGCGCTCGATTCGATCCATATGGATCCGAGCCGTTGGTGACCAGATTACTGAGCAATACTCCAGCAATGACCTGACCAGCGAACAGTACAGCGTTTTCAAACACAGAAGATTAGAGAAGTCACGAGCAATACGCTTCAGGATACCCAGTGTTTTCCAGGCTCTAGCAACCATAGAGTCGATGTGGGACGTTAGGGTAAGGCCACTATCGAGCCATACGCCTAAGTCCTTGACCAGCGAAACCCGGTTGACTAGGACCTGATCAAGTACATAAGGATAGAGGAAAGGAGTGCGGGAACGAGTAAACGAAATGATTTGACACTTCACAGGACAAAGGGTGAGAGAGTTAATGTTCGATGTTTGTAAAGACGACCTAAATATTACAGCAATGGAGACGCCCAATACTTGTTGAAAATCATAAATCATGCATGAAATTGAGTATTAAAGAATAAAACCATTTTGAGAGACATTAAAAACAAATTTGTTTAGTCAAGTTTAGTAGTTGTAAAGTAGTGGTAAATTGGCTTAGTGCAGTTATTTTAGGCAAAATTATAGCAAGCCAGACGATTTATGAGTTACTCGACTGTCTGGCGAATTTCCTAACATTATGCGCAAGATCTAATGACAAGAAAAGCTAGCAATGCAACCACTCTGACCTAAATAAGTAAAAATTAAGCACGTTTGTATCAAGCGTTTGAATTTCCCAATCGAAAGTGGATATAAAAGCTCGCATCAGGAATCCTTATTCAACTCCTTCACCGTTTTGGCCGACTCTGTCTCGGGCAAACGGAGTGTTTTTGTACTGCCGTACTCGAGCAGTTTTGTCATCGTCAGTTTTGCTCTTTTTTTATTTAGATCATAAATTATACATAAATTACAGAAACTATGAAAAATTTTTGAATCATTTTTTCAAAATCACAAGTCTGTTTAGGAGCATTTTTTTTTTATCCGATAGCATGGTCTGGCTGGATTGCTGACTGTTAAGAGGTTAAATATAAATAAAACGACTTTAATGATAGATTAAAAACCCTAATTTTAAAATATTCTAGCCGGCTTTTAATCAAGCAAATCTTTTTTTTAAATTATGATGCATACTTTCGAATATCGCAATACATCGTAATAATGGCAACATAATAATGCAGTAAGCGAATTAAACTTTTAAAGCATATTTTCCTTCGAATTAAGTATTTTGAAATGTTTCATCGATTTAGAACAACCACACTTTGGTGCAGCTGCTCGACTTAGCGTTCGCATTGCAATCTATTTGACCTACATTTCAATAAATTTATGAAACACGTTTTACCATGCCTGCTTAAACAATTTAAACAAACCATTAGCCAACACACCAAACAGGGCAATACGATCTGGCGGTTGTGTTCCCTTAGAACGAAAGAAATCTACACGCAAACACGTTTTGTATAAACACAATAAGCTAAAACTGTATCACTCACCTTTGGCCACGTGTGCATTTGTGCCCCTATGAAATGTGTGGTACATATGAATAAACGATGTGACACGGTTGTTTCAACCATTATACCAACACACCGTACATTATGTGCGATATTTGACCGACAGCTGCAGCGAACGGTACCCTCATGGTGCGCGCCTGGTTTTGAGAAATTAGCTACCATTGCGTTCATTAAACATTGCCCATTGGGTTTGGCATTGGGACTGGGAAAATCATTCCCCCGACAGGGTCAGCCAATTGGCCGTGTTTGGTCTCTGCAAGCACCCAAAAGCAATGTGTCAGAATGTGGACCACCCCGCAATTGAACGGATGATCATCTTTCTCTGTCCCGAAGCGCATCTTTACCTTTGTGTCACTAAATCAAACTTGACCCGCTTTTTTTGTTTGTTCCGTTTGTAAAGAAGGCTGACTAAAATCTCATTTGGGACATTCGGTGAATCTGAATTTGTTTCGCCAATGTACAGTTCGTGTCATACAATCATATGCACCTTTGGTGTGCCTCAAACCTCTCGAGCCTTATGTATGCGAACTTCGTATATTTGGCTGCTGTTTGAAAACCGTTTATGGCTACCTTGGGAGTGACTAGTTACTGACCCTACTGAACAAACACATTTAAGCGCCAGTACACAAAATTAAAGAAACAGCTAAACACAGACAAAAAATCGCATGTAAAGTCGACAGAAAGTGCTGTTTAGAAGCATCGTTCAGTTTTATTAGCTTGAGAGTTTTTACTGCTTTGTAACCAATCTTAAACATTGAATCGTTGAAGAATTTATGTATTGTGAATTTACTGGTTTCTAAAGCACGGATAGGTAGCTTAAATGGTGTACAACATGCAAAGTTTAGATTTGAAGGTTTTGTAATCAATTAACAAACTGAACATCATTTAATATCCATTTGAACACTCAGGCTTGTGGATGACTGTAGCAAGAATGCACAGGAATCCTATTAAACAAAGAGGACTATTAGTGTTATGTATCAACCTTAGGAAAGTGACAATTGGGTCACTGTCACTTTGACAGGATGATCGTTCCCGCGCGTCGTAATAATCTGCAGCATGCGACACCATTTTCTTCTCTTGTTCAATAAGTTTCCTTCGCATTGTTCTCGTTTGTACTTTTCCCTTAATGTTATAATAAAGTTATAGAACTCCTCGTAATAACTAAAACACAAAAATTAGTATATGGAATTAGGACTTCGAAAAGTTTTCAAATAAGGGATCTCCCTGAATAATAGGCCCATTGAAGGAGAAAAATGCGATGCAATGAGTTAAAACTTGTAAAACCAAGTCCCTTAGCTAAAGAAAATCTTGAACTTGGAGGCCTCTGTCAACTGCGAAGATAGAAATGGTATATAACCCCCCTTAGGTAGCGAAACCCATTGGCAGTCGCTTAGTAGATGATTTTTGGACATCAAGGTCCCTTGACAAAGAAGGCCTTCTTGTCTCTTAACAGACGTGGTCTTGCTAGACGAATACGCTTTGTAGTTGAGGATTGGACATCGGTGAAGTTTTATCAACGAAACACCAATGAAAAAGCACTACTGCTTAAACTCCGCCTGGTTTACTGTCCACCTGTTAATGGCAGTCGAGGTCTTGTAATGGTTGAGGATTGTACAGTGAATTATTTTCGATTGCGATTAGGTCTCATTTTATATGAAGCCTGAACAACGAAATCCATTCAATTGGACTATGTTCTTGAGAGACCGTCACAGGCGGACCTTCCGGTAAGCGATTCGAGCGTCCGCGTGCGATCCCCAACTCTAAAGACTAAAGCCCAAAACGAATTCAGCTCATTGAGCCCCACTCAGCACATTAAGCGATGCTTGTTGTCAACAACATGTCTTCAGGAACCTCAAAGGCATCCCCTCCTGATGATTTGATACTGATGGGCGCCGATATTATCGCCTTTGCGCACCGGTCACAGAGCGTTGAATTACAAAGCCCTCAAAGAAAGGGCCCCAAAACCATTTCCGCTGGAGGCCTCAGAAGCGCTAAATCTGCTTCCTCGATGCTTAGTGTATTTAAAAAAAAATTTGAATGACAGTTTTTCTTAGGTAGGCGTTTTGCAGATACTGTTTCCTTGCACTCGATGGACCTCCGTGATGAGGATAATGACAGATCAAGTGGATTTCACGTTAGACTTGCAAAGTCAAGCAACATTTTTTTTACTGGAACTATCTCTTTTACGCGAGAAAAAAATCTTCACCTTTTCCCTGATGGAACTTAAATCTTTTGTGCATTTGTACAATTTCCCTGAAGATTTTGTTTTGCGTGTCACGTGTATGTACACTGCTAAGTGCTCTCGTTTAAAGAAAAAAAAAACGCCTTTGAGATGATGCTTTTTGCCTGCACAAAGCGTATACTTCTGGAAGTTGCTGCTCCATTACATAAATTCATCAAGAATGAGTCAACTGTTTTTCCTTGGTGGCGCTATAACTGTTTCGTTACCTCCCATCATCGGTTCATCCGTGCGCCATCGCGTTCTAGGTGTAGTGCTCGCGATGTCCCGTGTGACTTACGATGATGATGGGACTAAACTTCATGTTGAAAGTGAAAACATGCCGTGCCCAAAAAAACCCAAGACCTCCTTCTTCTTCGTCTTCTGGACCAATAGAGCCGTAGCAGCGTGGCAGTTTGGGGATACGGTTTCGTGTCACATTTGCTTAGCTTGCAACAACTTCAACCGCGTTATGCGGTTTGGAGAAGGACGCGTGTGCGAAAATTCCGTGCCAAACACGCGGCACGGTAATCATCGAGTGCTCGAGTGGGTTAATTAAATGGTGGTTAGAAGTTGGATGGTCGGTATCTCTGTGTATTTAGTTTACCAGCTAGTATTTTGTTCATTTTCAATATTTAAGCTCCATTTCGGGCATGTCTAATTGTGTTTGCATGCGCTTCTTGGGTCGTGAACATAGGTACTTAAAAATGCAACAATTTTCTTCCGCCCTTTTTTGAAAGATACAACGTTGCATTGAATGTTCATTCTTGCGGCAGTTAGCGATAAGCATTCCCAGGGTGTAGTGTGACGCTCCTACTGTCGATGTGCGAATAGGGAATACTTGACGATGCGAAAATAATTACACACGAAAGTACCCATACCCAACATTTCGTACAATATTTGCCTAATCATTATCTAATTAACTTTTGAAAGTTGCACAATGATTAAGGGTATTGTCATGAGACCCAGAATGATGCGTAATATGAAAAGGGGTTTTCTTTTTAGTGAAGAATAAAAAGTCATCATGTTCAGCACTCCCACCGAAATACCAATGAAACTTTATAGAATAATTCAACTTCTCGTTTATTTTTTACTCTTTACTTTAACTTACTAAATAAAACAAAAAACGATATAGGCCGCACCGCGCTTTTATTGTCCCGCCATGTTGATAATGCTTAGAGCGAGCAGCGTTTGATCTATTCTACTTCTTGGCAGTTTGTGTTTAGTTGATAGAATGTTTTCACTAATGTATACTAGCAACTTTGTAACGCTTGATAAGGGTAATCCATATTTTCCAAAGTCGAATTGTGTAAAATGTTATTTCTATGTATTGTTATGGGAGATATTATAAAGCGTTTAGTTTGGGAAAATAAATACTTTGTCAGTTTGAATTACAGCATCTGATAGTGTACATTTATGGATGCTAGTGCAAATTTACATGAAACTCATGTTAGTTCAATTCAACCACAACGAAAAGGCGCATAAATATATCTAAATGCATTTAATGAGCTGTCAATTAGTAAAAACAAAACAAGTTCACAAAACTTTTAGAAAATTATCATGAAACTTCCAAGGTATACGATTAACAAGATAGATAAAAAAAAACAGCTGCCATTTGTAATTGAAAAGCTAAATCATGACTAGCAGCCGAAAGGTGTAGATGCGCATGTAACGGTGGCATGTGTAATTGGCTTTCGAGAAAAGCAAAATAAAGGAACATATTCCTTCGTAAATTTCTATGTTAAAGGACGAGTATCTAAACCTCATTTGATCGCTTTTAAATACCCGGCAGCCCGGCAGCCAGTCACAGCTTTGGTCTACACTATATTCAGTCTGTATCTCTTCTGAATATAGCTCTCCAACCCCTAGGAACCTTTAGCCTTGTTCGCCATCCGTTCGTTGTAAAACCGCTGCCGAAGTCCATCCAGCTGTGAGCGGCGCAAATTACCCGGCACCTTGAAGATACTCTTCATAAACTCGTGGCAGTCCATGAGCACGTGCGATTTTTCTAACGAACGGAACAGCCCGATCAGCGTTGAGATATCGTCGGTCGCTAACAAATCTTGCCGGAGGCGCACCACTACCGTCAGGCCAACGCGCAGCAGTATCTTGTTACCCTCGAGAAACAAACAGTCCCATATCCGAAGTACAGTCTCCGTTGGAACTACCTCGGCGTACAGGCAGATGAACCATTTGGTCGCTATCACAGGCCAGGGCAGTCCTGTAGTAAAGAGTCAGAAGCGGTAGAATCGTGTAAACAAAGGTTTTTTTTACCACTTGCCCTTCCACTTACCCAAATCAAAGATGTGCCTATGAACGTCCGGTGCACGTAGTCGGATCAGTTCACTAAGCACCTCAATATCGGTGATGAGATTATCCATCGTTTTGGTGTGATACAGGGGTACGATGTTCTCCACCACTACTTTTAGCAGCCAGAATGAGGACACTTCATTTTTAGTTACCAGTAATAATAATCCTGAAAACAGAAATCGGTGTAATCGACGTGTAACCAGAAGTCCCCGCCGATCGATACGTACCAGCTATATAGTTTAGGCCTTGACAGTACCCAACCGTGCGATTGTGGTGGGCAAATGCGATCAGCACATTGTACAAGCTCAATTGATACTGTTCAAAATGGATGTTGTCCGGAAATGTACGAGGAAGATCGAGTTTGATTTGATCCGCTAAGGAAAAAGGAAATTAGGAACATGCTGTTTGAAACAAGAAATCTCAAAACTAGTAGAAACCATTTGGCCAATTACATATTTCCTGGTCAAATTCGTACGTTAGCAGCGTTTGATAGAGGTTTGGTTGCTGTTGCTGTAGTTCCTCCGCACCGGACGTTTTCATCCACACTTCCTCCCTGAGCGAACCTGGTACACCCTTCCGGACGAAGCGCTTTAATTTGGAACGGTTCTTCAGCATGTCTGCACTCTTGAGAAACTTCTGCCATCGCATGCTGCGTGTCGTGAGCACCGATAGATAACTGGACATAATATTCTCATACGACTGGTAATCGAAATCTGGTTCCCGCTTGAATCCATATTCGTCAACATCACTATCAAGATAGAAAACGACAAAAAGATTAAAAATATTACTTATCTATTCCATGACTGACAATACGGCGTTGAGCCGTCATACTAAAATAAATAAATATTTATTCTATAGCCGTGTTCACCGTATTCGAAAAAGCCGACCGATAACAGGATAGGAAAGGAGTGCCCGAAGACATCCTGCAAGGCAGCACCGGCAAGCTATGAGAGTTAGATTATCACAGATCATTCTCCAACAGTTAAGTCTAGGGGTTTAAACTGCAGCGGCATATTCCAGGTTAGATCGAACAAAAAATTAATATATCAGCTAGGGCAAAAGAAACCTCTATTGTTTCCGCCCGGGTTCGAACCGGGGACCTTCTGCGTGTGAAGCAGACGTGATAACCACTACACTACGGAAACACCTCTTCGCCCGGCCACCTTACGGCCCTAGAAATACTATCGAGCGGCACCTGCACCCATCACAACGTGCATGCAATTGCGTAGCGCCATTTCGATTGTTCTGTGGCTGGAACATAGCTAAAACATGCATTACGGCTAATGGTTGCACACACGTTCAAATTGTATTCATATCTACCCGTTTGTAAAAGAAAGTATACTGAACGACCTTATGTAATGATGCGCATTATTTCTTTGTAGTCAGGGGCTCCATTGTTCAAAGTAGCTACCCACCGGCACGGCAAGGTGCGAATTGGTAGCTTTTTATCACTCTGCACATTATACAATTACGCCTACCGAATGCATGGTGTCTGCGTTTTATGGGGGGTGAGCAGAGTTCATGGCAATGTATGCGCGATAAGTTTTATTACCTCGTTGTGCCATGAGTAAAGTCAATTCCTTTTTTTTTATAGAATAAAAACAATAATTGCATTTTGAAGACTGCAAACAAAGTATAATTCTGACTCACCTAAACTTAGACACAGCCATCACGTTCTTATGTCTCCTACGCACGGCACTACACTACACGGAGATGTTTTTTTTTTCCTTCAATGCACCAAACTCGAATTCAAAGGCAAGAATTCCAGACTAACGGTGCACTCTGTTTTGCACTCATTGGTGCTCCACCTGTTTCCAAATAGGTTCCCCGAATATAGAACCCGTTCGTGTTGTTATCACACTGTTTCGAATCATCACAATGCATCAGCTGATGTTTTGATAACACAATCATCAACCAACATCACTGCTTTTCATTTGCTCTCGCGAAATAAATAATTGAAATAAAGCTGATAACTGAACTGCAAGCTAATTTTCGTGGATTCAAATCTTCCTATTTATCACAAACCTCTTTTATTAAATGTGCTTCACTACAACTATGCACCGCACCAAGGAAACAATTGCAGAACTGACCGATTTTCAACAGATGCTTCATTTGCCAAGAAAAACGTAAACAATGCTTTGACAGTTCTCGTTGACGTTTTACCTGTTTGCGTTTACGTGTCAGCTTGTGTGTTGAATTCGCAGCCAAGATGCAAGACTGCGGTGAGTTGCGATAGTTTTCGTAATAATTAGATTAATTAAACTAAGCATAAAGTTGTACAGGTAGTGTTGTCGTTAGAGTGTGATTCGCCTGAAGCTAGGACACAATTATGGAAACTCTGTACATGCAAACGAACAGCCTCATCCAGGAAACGCAGCAATGTTTCCAGCGGCTGAACGATTCACGGTTCGATTCGAGTGAAATTGAGCACGATATCGCAATGAAGATAACAACAGTTAATGGGTAAATTGGGTCATCATGGGTCACATTGCTAAAAGGCGTGCAAATGTTTAAATTTCTCTAACCATTCCTATCACAGCAACTGCGATCGATTAGACGTGCTGCTCTTCAAAGTGCCCGTGGCGCAGCGTCAAAATGCAAAAATGCGTGTCGACCAGCTTAAGTACGATATACGACATCTGCAGGCCGCCCTGAAACTCTACCAGGACAAGAAGCAGCGTCGCGAGACGGAACTAGCGGAACGGGAAAGTTTGCTGAACAAACGGTTTACCGCCAACACCGAAACGTCGATCGATATCGATTATTCACTCCAACATCACAATTCGATGCAAAATGCACACCGTGGTGTGGACGAAATGATCTGGACCGGATCGAACGTTTTGGACGGCCTGAGATCACAACGGGAAACGCTAAAGGGAGCACGCAAGCGGATACTAGACGTTGGCAACACGCTGGGGCTTTCGAATCAAACGATGAAAATGATCGAACGGCGGCTCGTCGAGGATAAGTACGTGATGTACGGTGGGATGTTCGTTACGACGGTTATCATCTGCTTGATAGTTTACATTTGGATTCTTTAGCAAATTCCGAATAAATGGCTCTTTTCGTGTTGCAAGAGAAATTAAGTGTTGGCTGAATCGATTTGTTGTTCAGAACAAAAGGAAATTGTTATCTGTATTTTCGTCCGATTCATCATCTTCCTGTAGATATTTTGCCCACTTGGAGGAGGATACATCAGTTGTTTTGGTATCTGTTTGTGGTCTCTTACCGCAGACATTTTCCGATGACACATTTGAATTAGATGGTGCAGATGCACTCTCAGTCGTAGTTCGTTTTCCAAAGTTCATCAGCGGAGTATTTGCATGAAATTCTGTATGTTTTCTCTTGTTATGCATCGCTGGTGGATTGACAATTCCTGGAGAAATGGAAGCCACCGATCTGGAAGAGCTTTGATCCACACATGTTTTAGAGATGAACTTGCTGGTGGTGTTTGGAAAGACTCGTTTGCTACTATTTTCTTTGCGATGAAAGCTAGGAAGTTCCATAGAGTGATCTCTGTCGGAACAGTTCCATCGCTTTTCTGTCCCCTGGAAGGAGATTGTAGTCTGCTTTGCTTTTCCTGCTTGACCAATGGGGTTGTACATCCAGTTTTTAGATCCAGCGTTCCAGTTACTTATTGATGAAGATTTTTTTTCGCTGTCCCAGGGCAATTTTACATTGTCTTCATGCAACTCTGGTCTGTGGATACGGTTTTTGTTCCAACCACTTGCAGCCGATGCTCTAAGGCTATTCTCAGCACAATTAATTCGCTCTCGATCAAACGTTGTACTGGACACGGATTCAAACGATTCCGAAGCCAAACTCAAACCATCATCCTGGTCATCGTTTGCTGCTTCTTTTGTCAGGAATGATTCCCATTTGCTTGGACCTTGTATTGGTTCGGTCCTTTCTTTTGTGGCATCTGGCGAGGTTGGTGCATCCACAGGTGGTCTAGGAAGTTGTATTTTATTTTCCAGCATCAGCTGAACCACTTCCTCTTCCTGCTGATCCATCGCTAGATTCCGCATCGATAATTGCTGCACCATGCTTCGACAGTCTTTGCCCGTTCCGCGAAAGAACACTCTGGCTAGCGATTGTTTGACGCCACACATCTTGCACACCCATTTGTTGGCCTTTTTAACGATGTCTACCTGCAGTAAACGATGCACCGTGTGATAAAGGGTTGTTTTAGGGAGTAATCTTTGCCAAACTAGCATATTTACCTGATATTTTAAGCACTGAAAACAGCGAACAACACGCAACTCTTGAGGCATTTTACGCCGGCTCACGAAATTTGTTTACGCGCGCCGTTTGCAGCAGACTGCATTATTTAGTTGCAATTTGACGTTTATGCGCAAACTAAAACAAACTGTGCGCACACATGTTTTCACAAAGCAATTTGTCAATTTTTCACTTTCATAATTTTCAAAATATTTATACTAAAACAAAAGTTGATAAGGTATATCATGAAAACTTATCAAAATAGTTCTCATTGTTGTAAATATCACAGAGCGTCATATACCCATTCCCTGGGCAGCTAAACGTCAAACGTACAACTCATGAACCAGACTTTTCTTTCGGCGTCTTTTTTATTTGCATGTATCCTTCTGTATTCCCTGATACCAGGAGAAGCATTTCTTGTTATTTATTTATTTCGATTCCATGCAAAAACTATTTAATCGCGATATTTCTTGTGTGTACAAGCAATAATCCAACCCAAAGTGAAATCTTAGTGCAATGTTATTATTATAGGATTTCTATAACCGTTCTATGGTGCGCGATGTTCAAACAAAAACTGTTTAAAATGGAGATTTTTCCTTTGCAGACTTGTGTGTACGTTTTCAGCTGAAAGTACGCGGAAAAAGAAGAGGTGTACAACGGATCAGACGTGGAAATGCCGCGTTCGTCGCGTTTTTGCTACACCGTTTTCCACGCTCACCCGTTTCCGTTCGCAGCGCGTTTGCCTGTTCTCTTTGCCGTCTGCTCGCGCTTCGCTCAGAGTTTTTCATGAGCTTGAATCGTTGAATTGGTCAGTGTGCGGATAGGTCGCGGATGGTCGTTCCTGCAAATGCTTATCTCGCACTTCGGTGGTGTATAGGATACAGAAGTGGTACATCCACCATCTAGAACGAGTTACTTCGAATGTGCAGAAGAGATGTGATTTTTTTTCGCATTCTGGTTGGCAAGCATTTTAAGGCCAAATAAAAATCATGCAACAAGCGCGTGAAGTTGATCCGTAGATGTTGAGAAGCGTACAAAAAGTGGTGTTGAAACAAAAGTGAGGTGTGAATGATTTCATTTACGGTGTTGCTCTGTGCGATAAGAAGCAATTGTGAAAGGAAATTTTACACAATTGCAGCTAGTTCTAGTGAACTTTTTACCCCAATTTTACCCTCCTGGATCCAGATTTGCTAACGTGGTTGATAAGTGAAACTGTGGCAGAATAAATGGTATTTCGATGGTGCTGAAAGGTAGAACTCATCCGTGTAGTGTGTGTTTAGTGCTGTGAATTGTTTTGCTAACGTGGCCAAAGGAAGAATCTGCATCTTGGCAAGCATTGCTTCCTCTCTCCTCTAAGCCTTGCCCGCCACGTCTCATCCAAGCAGTCTCAGCTGAAATTGTGTTGTCAGTAGCAACAACAGCAACGAACGGCTCATTAAATACAGCTCTGCTCCAAAACCGTTGGGAGGAAGACTCCTTCTCCCATTCCTATCTGCACGCCCTGCCCACGACCGTAAGCCAAGCTGGATAATTCAATCGTAAATCGGTACCTGAGTGCAGCGGACGACGACTTCGTGCACTGTGTGGAGCTGGACATCCGGCGCTTCATCGAGCGGTCCAACCCGAAGGCGTAAGTATTGGCCGAGTGGGGCAAAGTACAAAGGTGACGAAAATGGAAGACCCTGTTTAAGCCGTTCCATCGCTCAAAAATCTGTCTGACCCAGAACGCACAGCGAATTAAAAGAGTACTTGTGTGTGTATGTTTGTGCGTAACCGCTGTGTGGCTGCGGACTAACGGTATTTCCTCTTTACCTGTTTTTGTTGTTGCTTTGCTTCCATGGTATGTTTCGAGCATGGAAGTTATCGACGGGGGTGATAAGTATTGTGTTCAAGAATCAAAAAGAAAATGAATATTCGCTCAAATGTGGGTAAAGTGATGATTAATTCGACGTATATAAAATAAATCACGGTTATATCTGTTTTCAATTTGTAGTGATGTAATATTTCTAAAAAAATATTATTGTAAGTCAACGTAATGAGCACATCATCATTTTACGCTATTTTGAGACATCTTTTACCAATAAATGAATTGTCAAAGTGATCATTCGTACTTTATATAAGTTGTTTCCATAGTAAGCACATTATTCATGAAAGGATGAAAAATAATATTGCAAATTGGCATAAAAAGTAAACGAAAACACATGTGCAAAATGTGTTTACCCTTATTTTTTGCATCACTGAGAGGAATTTTACGAACTGAATCTTGCATTCAGTTCAGGGAGATTTGCAACTCGACTGTAGAACTTTGCAATATGCTGTGGATTTTCTACAAACCGATTGGGCCTGGTTAACCGACATTACGGAAAATTTCATCCAATAGTATTTTTACAACAGTACGTTGCATCACTATTTTTGAACAGATTTTGCGCAAAAAACAATCGTAAATGTTGTTCTACTTACTACTTTTTTAAATCAGTGCTAATCAGTGAATCAATGAATGGAAAATTTTATATTTTGTATTCATGTAGGACGGACAGGCCGTATTGCTGCAAAATTTCATTACATGACTGAAAATATTCACAAAGGGCTTGCATTAGGCAACAATAGGAAAAAGGTCTTACACAATTAAAAAAATAATATCGAGGTAAATTTTTTATTTTGCCTGTTTAACAGGTTAAAAACTCAGCCAAAATTCCCCTCTGTTCACTAAGCTCCACAGTCGAGTTGCAAATTTCCGCCAACTGAATGCATTATATCCTTCTGAGTAATTGCAAAGTTCCACAAGAAGCTGGCAATATTCCATTATCCATTCAAAACATTCCGATAATTCATAATCGATAATTGAAAAAAAGGTTGGAAAACTATTGGAGGCTCAACTGGCGTTTGATTGGAGGCGGTCTCATTCGATTCACATTTTAACTCAGATTTTTTTTAGCTTTAAACTTAGATCAGTTTTTTATCAAAACCATTCATAATAGGAAATGTAATAAAGGAAATAATGAAGGAATATTTTGCTGGGCTAATTATAATGTTAGTCCAATGAGACGAAGTAAATTCAAGTATTAATTACTGTATAAGCGTGTCATTTACTTGCTCAAGTAGTAAGTATTATGATTGATTTAAGAAAAGTGTTATAAATTGCTAAATAGTCGTTCTAAAAATGCTATATATTAGTACAACAAATTGATCTCAATGTACTACGGTGTTCGAAAAGTAAGGTGACATTGGATGTCAAATATCGCGCGCCAAAAGAAACTCCTAGTTTTTATTTTTCATCTGTCAATATGTATGTTTTTGACAGTTCTGCCACGTTTCAAGTCACAACATAAACCCGGCTAAACATAAACGGCCGCTTCGGGGACACCGTTTTGACACTATCGAAGAGATAGAAGCCGCAGCGACGGCGGAACTAAAGGACATCTCAGCATCTGCGTTTTCCACCTGCTTCGAGGAGTGGGAGAAGAGGTAGAAGGCAGATGGAGAGAAAACGCAAAGCCACTTTATTTTTCGGCCACAGTAGTAAACATCTCCACAGTAGTAATAGACGAATTAATCGAAGACAATATGAATTAACATAAAATTGATAGTTAAACAAAATTTAAAAGAAGGTTTCTGATTGATCCAGATTGATCCAGGTGGATCGTACATACACGATCCGATAAACTGTAGCCCCGGTTTTTCATCCGCTGAACTCGCAACTTCTGGCTGATGCTTGAAGGTGAAGCAAAACATTTTTAATGGAACGATGAAGCAATATCGGAACAATCGGCTAGCTATTCGAAACCATGTATGCATAGGCATTCGGCTACACTACAGACACCAATACTAATATCATACCACTCATTGGCCAAGTGTTTCATTGGCATAATTTTGGATCATCATCGATCGTGGGCTTGTTTTTACACCTTGTTGTTGTTTGTCTGATTCGATTTTTCCGGTCGTGAATGGTGCGTCGCAAGCATGTGAAAAACTGGAGCAGGTTGAAAATTGCACAATTGTGTATCGTCAAAACTGACAGGCAACAGCTTCGAATCGTCCATCATGCAAATTTGACCAGTGCAGAGTTACAGTTTACGATTGTATTTGTAGAGACAATTTGGTGAACAATTTGCATAATCATAATCGCTTTAACATACCATGAAGTGCCATTGTAAAGCAGTGGTATTTATTTATTTTTGTTTGTTGTTTAATGCTCTTACTATCCGTTCAATTTGATGAGTTGAGTGGGATAATTACTTTAGCACTTTTATTTTGTTTTTATGTGTATGTGTTTTCTTACAGTAAAACATATGCAAAACACATTACACGTCTATTAGATACTGCATGATCGCGTAGACTCGTCCGTACACTCTCACACGCACTCGGCAAGGCTTTAATTCTTGTGCTGCTTACTAACCTGTGCGCTTTCAATTCAATTCCATGTCGACATAAATATTTATAGCGAAAACCACATGGTGTACGGTTGGCCAAATCCCGCTCCATGGAAGCTCTGGGACGCTGTTTTTCTTCATTGAAGATGAGGTCATCATAGCGGCCATTCTTAATTAGGTGCTAGCAAAGTAAAAGCAATCGCGTTTGTTGGGCCAATTATGTGTGTACATGACTGCATTTGTTTTTCTACCTAAAATTGGTTCGATTGTTTCATACTGCTTTGAGGTGAGTGGTCGATTGATTTGATGCTTCTTTCGCTGTACGAACCACAACCAAAGCTAAGGGCGAAAGGTGGTAATTATGGTGGTGCAAATGATACCTTCAGGACGTTCCCTTGCGTTCAAACGAACAGGGTTTTATAATGGTATAGCATAGTTTATCAAATCAATAGAAATTGTTTGAGTTATCATTATTGCATCTTCGGTAAAAATCAATTCGAATTCTACCTTCAAAAAGCATTTGCAAAGTTAAATTGCTAACTCTTTCCGAATGACCTATTGACAGACAGCTGGGACCATTCATCAATTTTATCGGTTTCAATGTAGAGTGACCGCCAATAAAATAAGACCTCCTGTTGTTGCAAATCAGGCAAGAATGAGATTACGAAGCCAATTTTCAACGAATATATAACGAATAGCTTACTTATATACTTGTAAAATTTAGTTGAACTTTTTGGAAACGCTCTTCTGTCATTGGATGGATCATAAAATAGATTATTTGTCGCTTTATTGATTCTCTTGAACATAAGGCTAAAACATATAAGACCAAAAAATAAGACCATTCATCAATTTTAAAATAGGTTTGGATATCCTTTCTTTTTTTTTTTTTGTAATCAGTAAAGTTTTGCTTAGTAATTGAAATCAGCTTTTTTGAAGGCGGACATAAAAGTTGTCTTATATCATTGGCGGTCACTGTAGGACTTGACGAGCAGTTGTTGTTAGAGGCTTTAGCGGCACCGATCTTCAGGAAAAAAACTGTAGATAAACTCCCATGGGGACCGTTCCCCCGTAGTGAGAACTGGCTGTCCAACTACGCTGTATCTTATATTAGTCTATTAGTCTTATAGGCCATTCAGGTCGTTAAGTCAAAATAAAGAAAAAGTCGGAGAAGGCTATTAGTCCGGAACCGTTCACGCCGGAACCGTTCACGGTCCCGCGCCGTCGCCCGCCAATCCGTTATCCCGGCCTTGATGACGGATGATTCCCCCCTAGCTCAATCTGGGTCTACCACCCCTCTTCCGTCCGTGTGGACGGGCTAAAAGGACTTTCTGAGCTGGGTCGTCCAGTGCCAGGCGTATAACATGGCCGGCCCATCGGAGTCTGGCGAGCCTTATTCGCTGCACGACGGAGAGGGGATCATACAGTTCGTACAGCTTGTCGTTGTAGCAGCTACTCCATTGTCCTTCCACACAAACGGGGCCAACGATCCTTCTGACCATCTTCCTCTCGAACACGGCTAAGAGGGCTTCGTCTGTTTTGGATAGGGACGATGTCTCAGAGGCGTATGTGAGCACTGGGACTATAAAGGTTCGATACAGTCCTAGCTTCGACCGTTGCGGCCGGTTTTTTGAAGTGAGATGTTTTCTCAGGCTGTAGAAGAACCGGCCGCCAGCATCCTAGCGCGCAACTCCGTCTCTATGCTGTTTTCGGTGCAGACTTTTGACCCGAGATAGGTGAAGTTTTGGCCTACTTCAAATTTGCGGTCACCTATCCGTACACCACTTCGTACATCAATTTGGTCTTTGCCTCGCTAATCTGCAACCCGAGGTTTTCTGCCGCCTGCTCGATAATTTGGTAGGCCTCTGCTACCTGGGAGAGCCGCAGACCAATGATGTCTATATCATCAGCGTATGCCAGAAACTGGGTTGACTTATAGAAAATGGTTCCCGAAGTCTCCGCCTCCGAGTCACGGATGGCCCTCTCTAGCGCCAAGTTGAATAGGAGACAGGCGAGCCCATCTCCCTGACGCAGGCTTTTGGTGGTAGCAAAGGACCCTGAGAGTTTTCCAACCACCATTCACATCGGCCGGGATTCCAAAAGAGCTCATGGCCTCGTAGAGTTTTACCCTTGCTATGCTATCACATATGGCCTTAACATCTATGAAGAGATGGTACGTGTTCAACTGCTGTTCAGCCATCTTCTCCAAGATTTATCGCATTTGGTGAAGATCTAGTCAGTGGTAGATTTTCCGTTTCGGAATCCTCTTTGATAGTTTCCAACTATCCGTTCAATGACTGGGACAAGCTTATCCTGAAGGATTAAGGAGTATATTTTGTAGGCGCTATTCAACACCGTAATACCCCTGCAGTTGTTGCAATTCAACATGTCTGCCTTCTTGTACATGGGATAGATGATGCCGAGATTCCAATCACAAGGCAAGTAACAAGTTGACAAACCTAATTTTCTAGTAAGACATCGATCGACAACACGCCAACTAAAACAAACGATAGTTTTGATTAGGACCTGTTCGTCTGTTTATGTTGTTGAGTGATTGTCGCATGGACGGCTTTGTCTGAATAATAAATGGTGAGTTTAGCATAACAATGTCCATCTACTCCTGGACATTCTACACCATTTACAAAAACTGTAGTAACGAATACCACAACATTGATCACATCCTCTGGTCATGCGTGGAGTTCGATGCGACTAGACCTGGACTCTTAGCAGCCGATCGGGCATCAGGAATATCTCCGGCGGTGCCGTTGCGCGATATCCTGGGACAGAAGGACTACGAATATGCGCGGATTCTGTTTGACTTCGCCAAAGAGTTGGGTATCGTCGTTTGATCCCTTCTCATAGATTGTATCACACTATCACTGATTGTTGTTTGTTATGTTGATTGGTTTTTTTGTTTTTTATTTGTTACACGTTCGTAACGGTGACATCGACAGTCGCTATCTTGGCCTGAGATTCGATAAAAATTGGTTAAGGAGATCTAAGGTCGTAACTGGCTACCTTGCCGTTGGTGGAATGTCTGGATTCGATTCTGCAGTATCCTTACAAGGTTTTTGTGGCTGTCGGCTCCATACGTTTTGCAGGCGTCAGGGTCGCCAGCGACAACATTGGATCTCTTAACCAATTGAACGAGCCTACCGAACACAACCAAGCTAACCCGTGATAAGGTGTACTTAAATTGAGGGAGAAGGAAAAGTCTACCCTCCAAATAGTATATAAGTTGAATAAGATGTAAAGCTAGACGATAAGATTGGATTTTAAGGGCTACGGCCGGGCCGTCATTATGAAATGAACAAAAAATATTCCAAATCAAAAAGACACCAAAAACTATGGACTAACAGATAAGCCGCTAGGACACATGAACAGGGTCCCTATGAAAAACATGAAAATTCCGTCTACTTTAAGTAAAAGTAGGATCTCGTTTTTAAAAGTAAATTTGATGTTTAAAATATAATTCATTTTTTTTCAATAAATATTTTGCAATGAAATCCGTTGTTATACTAATATTACATTTATCATATTCTCTTTGACAGTGTGCTGATCTTCCCACCGTTCAGCAGCTATCGTCGGTTTCTGATCCACAGGGTGTGCGCAAGTCGATCGTTCAACCAGCATGAGATCGTAACCTTCTCCATCGGGATCGGTGACGAACGGCGCACGGTCGTATGCTTTCGCCACCAGCTACTCCAGGACGTGAAGGCAAACATTGGGAAACGGTAAGAAATGTTTGCTATTGAGTTGAGCGTTTTTGACATATTTTCAAGCAAGAAAAAATGACTAATTTCCGTTTTGCTTTATGCGAATCGGTTTGCGATTGGACAGTGCTTGTGCTATGCCAAGGTTAGCGACCCATACTTACCTGCTTGACCCCTCTTGGTTGTACAGGGCATACATGCACGCAATGATGTTTGTATCTATTTTTACGCCAAATGTTATTTTTGGACACAAACCCATGAGCACGGACATAAATATGAACATTCTTCATTCATTCAAGCCTACACCTAGAAATGTAAAAAGTCTGTCACACGAAGTAAAAAAAAAAAACAATTAAATTCGTTTAATAACACCGAGGCATATTTTTATGAATTTGGAAATCTCAATTGAAAGTTTTATTTTATTTACTTTTTATTTAGTAATTACATTTTATTTCGTTCAAATATAATTTTCTTTTTATATAACTTACTTTGTTTTTTTTTTTTGTTGTGTCAAAAACAAAAGCTATCGCAATTCATATAAAATACTGAGCACGGATCAGTTTACTGTCTTCTCTCGTTCCACCTGTAATGGATGGCTATCGATCACACCAATCCGATATAAAACGGTGAACAAATTTATGCCCCCAAGGCATGACATCAGGCCCCGGCCGACTGACACAGTTTATTACGCAAGTGTAGTAAACAGAATGGAGCATCCTGAGGCTGTCATCGTCGGCCGTACGTGCTCTTCCACAGGTTTCGGCGTACATCTTTGCATGATACATTCGCGTACTGCAGCCATCGTGCGTGCCTTGCATTGGGCTTGCTCGCGACAACGAGTAGCACCGGTACGGGTGAAAGTGTCCGCTCGCTCGCACTGAACTCGACCTTCATGAATCGGCGAGCAAACAAACGATTCACCAACTTTGCGAATTCACTGACCTTCGAGTCAAGTCGCGTCTGTTTGTGCGATTCACAATAAATATGGGGGGGTTTGGGTGCGTCGGGTGTTTTTTGTATATGCCACCAGATACACTAAAGTCGGTGTTCCATCTTTTTGTTTCTATTTCTGCACGCACGCGGATTAGGTTCGAAGAATCGGCGGCCAGTGGCGAATACGGTACAACTGCGGCGAAACCTTCTCATTACGCCAGCTGGCGTAGTTCAACGACACCACCGACAGCGTCCACCAGTACCATCACTACCACTAACAGCAGCTGTGGTGGTAGGGCTAGTGGCAACATACACGCACCTACTACAAGCACCTCGACAACAACCTCCTGCAGCATCAACAGTCCGGTGTCGTGTGGCCTCCGACAGCCGAGTGACTTAAATCAAGACGCTGCGAACAATCGGGACAACATGGGTACGGACAGTGTTCCACTGAAGACTGGTGACGCTATCGGAGTTCGTCAACAGCGAGTGCATCCCATCCGATCCGACGTGGATATTGCTGCGTTTGGTGATACGATGAAAGGTAGGTTGTTGTTTTTTCCATTTTACTTCTGTTTCTACCCTGATAAACATGAAAAAGTGTGATAAATACTGAATAATTATCAGAATATATCGGTTTTGGATAGCTTTAAAGTTCGAAACTGCAGAATTTACTGTTCTTCTTCTTGGCCTGCTTAGCATTGAACACGTCGCGTAGACATGGCCAGGTCTCCAATCAGTTTCCAGGAAACTCGGTCTAGGGCTGCAGTCCTCCATCCACGTCTGCTTCCGAACTAGCCTTTGTTCTCCATGTTAGCGGTGGCTGGTTGTCCTTCTGTCCTGGCAACCTACGGGACTTTACATCCTACGGGACGAGGCAGAAATGTTTTTATTATACTTCGTAAGTTGAATAGTCAGGCCTAACTATTATTCTTCTTCTCCTAGGCTTAATGACAAACTAGGTCACGCCGGTCGTCGAAATGACTTACTAAACTTGTTGATACCACGTAGTTGGAAAGTCCAACTCTCACTAAACGGGAACGATCCGCAAGGGATTCGAAAAAGTTCTGTGACAATTTAATTTATTTGTAACAAGCGGGTCAATATTTTCAGTAGTCTGAATAGTCTGAATAGTAAATGATGTCTCCATGTTAAGGCAGCTATTACGCTTAATGGTAATTAAATATTCGTTTGATAATGTTTAGAAACCATTAAGCAATAAATGCAACACGCATAATGTTGATATTGTTCATGTTTAACGGTTTTGCTTTGTTATTGCAGGTATAGGCAGGTTTTTACTTACAAAAAGTTTGAAGTAATAGAACGTCATTTTTTATACATCTTTTCGAGTATTTTTTTATTATTCTTTAAAAATGGTTTCCAAAGCCTTCCAAAATGGATCCAGAAAAATTTGAAATATTTTGAAAAATACTTCAACATTCTATATTGGGATTAAATATGGAAAATCGTTAAAAACTGCCGGACGATTCCAAAATTGTTAAAAGTCGTCGTGACAGATTGAAAAATTGATAAAAAAATCTTCAATAACCGTAGGAAGAATTCAAAACTATTTGGTAAATTGTCAAAAACACACCAGTATACTCTGGTACCATCATTTAATGTAACCTCTTTCCTAGCTATACATATTTTGCCTGCTAGATCATTTGCATTTTCTTCATCCCTTCGTGTTGGCTTGCTCCATTTGCTTCTCTTTTTACGAAACTGCCACTTTCGCTTTCCATTCCTTTCGGTTTTTGTGTGCGCAATTTCGGTTACTAAACTACTGTCGATTAATCAGCACGGTTGCGTATTTTACCGTTCCACCATGGGGAGAACTAATGCCTTTTTCTCATTGTGTTACTCGTGGATGGCGTTTGTTTCTTACACTTCTTGCGCTCAACTGTAGGTCTGTTATACAATGCACTGAACACTGAATGCCGTCGTGCAGTTGTGCCCGTCAGTTTTGGGTGCCGTGAACTAGAAGGAGGTTCGTATTTTGCACAAGTTACACTTTGAGCTTGTCGGTTGGAGGACTACAGCTGCTGTCTAAAGATTCTTCAACTTTTGGGGTTCGAAAATTGTTGCAATTTTTGAAGAATGAGTTGTTTGATTGCTGCTTAAAAACGCTAAAACCTAGTACCAATACTGCGTAAGGACCATTTGCTGCCATTTATCTAAAACAAATTGGTCTGAGCAGTATTTAGCTGTACGGCGTTATAAAATATGATTTTTAAAACAGGAACTAAAAGCATTTCAAAACACTAAGCGCAACACTGCTGCAAAAAAAAAGGAAAAACATTTTTTCATTTTTCGTAGTGTCTTACGTGAAATGTATCTGTAGTGTGGTGCAGCTGCATAAAGTGGTTACTTTTTCTTCAGCCGATCAGCGCAGCAGCAAGATCACTTTCCATCTCCCGACGACGAAGCTGACGCCGGCATGCAAAGTGGGGCACACTTCACACATCGGCCAGACACAGCATCGCATTACGAAGGTAGCGGAAGGGGTGAGGGTTGGTTGGCGCAGGTTCAAAGTTATTACGAAATATCGTTACCACGCTGCATCAGCGCTGTCGAGGAGGTGCTGCGGTAAGCATACATGACGCTGTGACCCATTGGCATAGCGTGAGGGTGAGACCGGTAAGCTAACCGGTAGAAAGAAAGCAAGCGCCTTAGTATCGCGTCGTGTGGCTGCACACCTTCCCTAATAATGTGGCGTAACGGTTGAGTCCTTGTACCTAGTTGCAGCTTGCAACCGAAAGCTCTTATGCATTTGATCATCGTGCCGGTACTGCTTTTTTCGATTGTGTGAGGTGCTGCCAAGCCACCAGCACACTGTAGCTTGTTGAATTATCAGAGATTATCGCATCGTTTTACGAGGATTTTGGTACTGCATTTGGAGCGGTCGGTTGTATTATGATGCAAAATTTTTAACGTACACGGTTTTTTAAATATTGTTTTGCCTTTTAAGTGCAATCATCCTTTTAAATGAAAGTTTATCTGTGCTATCATTTTGAGTTAAATAATTTTAGTAATTTAAAAAAATTCTCTCTATGTTTATATTTGGTTTATTTTACCTTTTTTTATTTCATCATTTCAAAGTTAGAAGAAGTTTCAAATAATGTTAAACATATTGGCCGTATTTGTATATGTGGGAATTGTTCTTCTTATTTCTTTATTAATTTATAACATCTTATTCTTCCTCTTGGCTTAACAACTTCTAAGGTCAACCTGGCCATCGAAATGGCTTTATAGACTGCCGATAATACCACGTAGTTGGTTAGTTAGTCCTCACTACGGGGGGACGTTCCGAATGGGATTTGAACCCCGGTCCTGCCGTTTGAAGACGGCTGTCGCATATACAACCGGGTCGCCCAAAATTTGAGGCTCTGTGTTGTAATTTGAGAGATTTGCTTACTAAATTATAACAGAATCCATTACAAATATTTTTTTGACTATATTTGAGGCTGTATGTTGCTATTTGAAAGATTTGAGATTTTTTTGTCTTGACTAATTATGGTTCTTTAACAGGTTTCAATCAATTCCGATTCATCTTCCTATTCCTTTGTTTCTTAAAAAAAAATTAGATTAGGTGATGAATTATTAGTATTTTTCGATTGTTTTTTTTATATTTTGTTTTCTAACGGTCTTTGAATGTTAACTATTGTACTTTAAGAAGCATGTAATAGTGTTAAATTTTCTGACCTGTATTGTTGGAGAGGAAGTGTTTCCTTTTGGATAAGTTATAAAAAAATGGTATCAGCATGTCTAGTAAGCAATTCGATGGCCGGCGTGACCTAGTAGTTCGTTAAGTCAAGAAGAAGATATTTTTATACTATCCATAATACTACGATAAGTGTCAAATAGTTTCAAGTTTTATTGTTTTTTTTTTTTTTTTTTTGTAGCAATAGGGATTATTTTCAAACACAAACCTTCTTAATATTAGAATTTTTTACTTCAGTAGGAACTCTGTATCTTTAAACTGTGGTCAAAAGTAGGTACAACTAGTTTAATAATTAAAATTTAAATTAAAAAAAAACAATTGTTGTAAGAAGCAAATAACAAATGGATATAACATTTCCACAAAACCGTACAGCCCTTCAAGCAAATACTATAAACACCTACCGTTGCTCTCGCACACACCAGAGCACACAGCGTGATCATTGAAGCCCACGTACGTAGCACGCGCGTTTCCCAAGCATCCTGCCGAACCACCCCAAACGGCGTATCTGTGTGCGTGAAAAGAACGTACGCGTAAGGAAGGGGTATTTAACACACCCTGCCAAACCACCACCCTTGTGCATGTGCACGGTTGGAGGAAATACGCAGCGAAAACAGTCATCGAGGTAGCCCAGTCACTCTGTCAGTCTGTTTTTGAGACGTCGGTCGCAGGGAGCGTTGCGTTAGCTTCTCGCACTGCTGCCTGGTTCCATTACTCAATCCGTGTTGTGGAAATCGAAAGGGAAAGGGAAAAGTTAAACGGCATTGCGCTGTGCAGCAGAACTTGCAATCGGTTCGCGTTACCCAGGGTCGCCAGTCGTGTTGTTTAGTTGGGTCGTGTGCTTTTTTTTTTGGTGGCGCTCGTACGTGAAACAGTCGTAACATATTTGCGACCTTTCAACCTTCGCTGTGCAAAAAAAGCACAATATTTCGGTAAGCATTGGATTGCTGCAAGTGATTATGGTGACATGGTGTTCGGGAAATGTTAAGCAAAACCTGAAATAAGGAATTAAACAGTTCTCGTGTGTGTGAATACCAAAAAAGGGAGGTAAAAAGTTAATTTTCAGATAGAATGTGTAAAAAGTAGTGAGCACTTGTATTGGTAAGCGCGTTAAGTGCGAGCAGGGGTTCTATGTGGTGGTGTGCATTCCATTCCGACAGATGACAGAATCTGTAAGCACGATTCTGCGCAGTGAATGCATTTCCGAGGCGAAGGAGAACAAAGAAGTTTACACATCGAGTGGTGAAAGAAGTAGTAGAAGAAGAAAAAAAGTATAAATTTGTTCCGTATTGTGAAGTTGTTTGTTTACAAACATGTGTCGACGTACGTAATGGGCAAATTTTGTGATGGGTAATTGAATTATAAATTTAAAGCCCTCAAGTGTTCTGTTCTTTGTAGTGGCTCATAGGCATCAAGAAAATTTCTTGAATCAGTCCTTGAATAGTTTCACGTAAAGTGCATTTTACGACTTTCCTTTAGATTGTGGTCCTTTTTCATGCTCTCGCAAGGTGGCAACATTTAGCATACCTGTGAACAATACCCAGCAAAACACGTCACGAAACATTGGCAACAAATTTTGCCGACGTTAATAATTATCACCCGCCTTCCTTCCTATCCCTCACAACACGCTGCACCGGCACCGGAACCGGCATAATAATCAACATCCTCAGTTCCCATTGTGCTTACCCATCCACATAGAGAGTCGCTCTAGATGTGTGCCGTGCGAAGGCATCGGATTTGTGGCTCAACCCGCACGAAACGGTACACAAGTTAAAAGTAAGTGAAGCATCAGCAAACGGAAGTTAGTAGTGCCTGTGAGGTGTGGCCCTTATTTAATGCCGGTTTGCTGCAGACACAATGTGTCAGTGTGTGTGTGTGCCGGGTGGTGTGCGAAAATTAGCGATCTAGAAGCGATTGCTGTCTGTTGCGTGATATTCAAAGCAAAGTCAGATGGGTGGGGTTTAGGTGGGTGAGACAAATATCCGGAAGAAGAGGTGCATCGAAAGCCTGACGAAAGCTTAACGCGAACGAATCGATAATGGGTGCCGGTTGAAAACGAAACGAAAGAGTGCAGTTTTGCTATAGGTTTGGCTACATTGTTTCAAGGGAGAAGCTTCTCGAACAGTAACAATTACACTTTAATTAGTGCAGCAACAACAATGGTGACAAGATAATGTGTACAACAATACGTTTAGTAAACTCATTTAAGACGAAATTTAAAAGACATGCAAACCTCACGCTTATTCAATGTTTCACAAAACTACGCTAAAAATCGCATCCAACAACAACCATATAACTCTTGAGCCCTCGTAGATTACAGCATCAAATGCCGGTATGCATTGCGCACCCGTGTGCCTCAAAATCCCCAAAACAGGTGGATGAAATATTGCCATCGCCAGTTAGTTATGCTTCGCCGAAGTATGTTTGTGTGGTCGTATGACAGTGGAATTCGTAAACCGTGGTGTTTGGGAGGCTGCACATGAAAAATCACCGCAGCAAATGATTAGCGTTGGAATGTGATTAATGGCGGGTTGGATGTGATTTAGCGGAATCGGAGAAAGGAATATGTAGCAGCGACTGTTTGTTTCAGTCTCATGACTTTTGGTACAGTTTTAAGTAGTTATGATGATGGTAAATTATGTTAAATCAGTATTAGACTAAGGAAATAATTGAAATTTAAACAAGTTTCCCCGGGCGGTGGTAATGGCGACATCGGCGCCAGTCTTCACACGGTATGACCGGGGTTTAAATCCCATCCAGACCGTTCCCATGTAGTCAGGACTGACTACTCCATTGCGTGGTATCAGCATGTCTAGTAGCATTGGATGACCAGTGTGACCTATAAGGCCAAGAAGAAGAAGTATTAAGTTGCAGCAACTTGTCGGAGAAGTTTCGCATGTAAATAATTAGACCCTTTAATTTTGGAAGACGCATAATGCCTCGGTAGGACTCGATGAAGATCCTTTGCAAAAATAAAAATGTAATTAAATAACGCAGCATAACGTTTTCTATAGTTTAAAAGCAATGGGAATGATCCGTTAGGATCCGACGTCAAGAGACGTTGAACACCCTATGGATCACTTGTGAATAACTGCTCCAACGATGTAAACGTAACGTATGTTCTACGTCCAGTACGGTACAGTACAATCGGCAGTTAATGCAATTTAATGCAGATAAGAGAAGTCCGATCTCATTCGCCGTATAGCTCAGAACTTGCTCTAAGTTATAGTAGTCTCCAAAAATAGTGATGTCAGACAATTGATTGATGTGTTGATCCAAGAGCAATGTTTTGCCACGATATTCAAGCATTTGAAATTGAAAATATGATTATAAATTTACTATAATTTTTCATTCGTATCGCGCGGTGTACAAACAACGCAAAATGAATTCAAAATTCCCTTGCATCGTCGAATGCTCCGCGGAATACAAAACAGAAACTCTACCACAACGGTAATTTGCGAAGAATCGAGCCCATTGCTGGCCTGAGCGTGCTTCCAATCGGTGATCTTTCACTCTCCACCGTGTGATGGCGGCAAAGCTTCGAAGTAAAATGGAAACCGAAAGTGTTTTAAGGTCATGCTGGTGTTAGATAATGCTTTTTTGGGTTACCTTTCATTCGGCTGTTCCTTTTTGTCGCGTTTCTACGTCACCGAGTGATGAGATGAAGGCGTAACAGACGATTCAAAATCGAGACGACGTAATGTTGGAAAGCTCTAGCTTGGGATTCGGTCCCAGTGACCGCATTTCTTCGGCATTTGTGGTCATTTTCCTACCACCTTTTCGCGCGCCACATTCGTCTATAAAAAAAGGCTCTCACTCCCCTTCGGCTCATTCACTCACTCATTCGGAATGGATTATGGAGGCGCCAAAGCCACCTACGACGACTGCCGGAATGATGAAGCAGCAGTGGTGCGTTTCAATTAACTAGTAGCAACGCAATCAATCCTCCGTTGCACAATCTGGTGGCTTCGCGCAACGAAGATGACGCTGGATAATGGCTGGAGTTGACGGTGATGGTGACTGACTAAGGAGCCTTTTTATAGCGCAAAAGGTGTTTTATTGTTATCCAAATTGTAGTACAAAAGTCCCTACTTTCTATCGCAAATAGTAACGTACGGTGAATGAATATCAAAAGGCAAGTAGTCAGTCACTGTTTCCGAATGTGTGGACACTGTATCCATGACAACGGTGAACTGCAAACAGATACAGTCAAGGCCGTCATTCGAAGAGTGGGGTTTCCAAATAAAACAAACGTGTCACTACAACACGTGGCATTCAGTTAATGTTTATGCAAACCCAAATCGGATTCAAGCACGTCCACTCTGCGTGTAAGGCAACGGCCTTCATTACATGACGGTGTGTCATGGTCAGTGTCCATAAGGCCCAAGCATAATTAACAGTTAATTAAGTGTAACTTTGAGGAACATTTCCAGGAACATTCATCATGTATCATGTTATAATATAAATGCAATAATAAACCATAATTTACTGCTTTGTTCACTCCTTGCATAGATTCATCAACTCACACCGAATCGTACGGGCAATCATTCGCCAACGGTCCAGGTAGCGCTGTGAAGTTCCCGCCCGTGGTTGGAATTTATCGTCCACCGGCGGCAAGACGGGCACTGAATTTAGCGGAAAACTTTGTGCATCAGCTTGCACCACCGGCCGCCTGTGAACATCCGAACGATTATGGTCATTTAGCACCGGCACCATCTCGCCACCAACATCAACAAGCACAGGTGCAGCTTCTGCTACTACAGAAAACTGCGAGCGGTACCGAACCGGACCAGCTATTACTCGCACCAGATTCCAGAGAAGGCCATCTGCTAAGAAAGGATAAAGCGAAAACGTGCGAAAAAACTGGTCCCACCGGACAGGAACAACTGCAGACAAAACTTCCGGAAGGTGCGATTGGAGGAAGTACCGACAGTAGTAGCACCGGAAATAGTACCAATAGAAACAGCGACGGAATCACTTCGCCTAGTGGAAGGTAAGTGTGGCATCAGGAATTCCAATTTTGAAATATAGCAATAATTCATGCTTAACTGTGATTGTTAAAACAACTTTAAGATATTAATTTTAATCATTTTTGTTACTATTGCACGTTTTAGGACCAATCGACCTCCTCGCGAACGACGTCCAGATCGGGCAGTGTATGTACCGCGTGCTCGCCGTAGCTTAACAACGCCTCCAACAGTAGCTGCAGCCACATCTCAACCACAATCTTTACCTGCTGAACATACATCCCCAGTTAAGGGCTTTTTGTGCACAGCCGCGGCAACCAACCGTGTGCAGCAGCTTCCCGAACTGGGACCATCGACTGGGTCGGTGATACAAAAAACCTTCCAACCAGTGTCTTCCAAAGAAATTGTAAAGTTAAAAGAAAGTAAAAGAAAGGTATTGGAACTTACCACAGTCGGGCAGCTGATAACCAGCGGAAATACTGACACACTGAACTGTGATACTGTGATAAAGGAGGCTCCGTTAAACGCTCACACAACCGTGGGCGGTGAGGTTTCATTAGATTCGTTTAAAAAACGAAACATTAGTCTAGAAGAAAACCCACAACAACGGCAGGAACTTCAAAGTTCTATTACAGGATTGGTTGAGGTGGAGGACTGTGGACAGGAAATTTCTCAAGAGCATTCAGATACCAAACCATTCGAAACAACCGTAACGATGCATCGCAAAAATCAACGGAACAACGGAAGTCGTAATGTGCGAAACGAGACCAGTACGCCATCACTACTTTCCACTATGCTCATTACCGATCCTAGCAGTGCAGTGAAGATCAATTGGGATGAGAATGAATTGAGACGTATTTCGCAGGAAATTAATCGCAGCAATCGTCGCATTATGAAGCAAACGTTCAACTCGGACGTATTGGAAATTGATGATCCTGAACCGACTCCAATGCCGACCGTACAGAAATCAGCGAAAGTTAAGCGTACACCTGCGGCAACCACTGCGACGGAGAAGGTTGAGGTGGGACCGAAGCCAACTGAACCATCGGAAAGTTTGACAGTTGTTTCGAACGGAACTACCACAAGCAACGGTAGTACAGCTGGCGGTGAAGAGGACGAAGATGATTGGGAATCAATGTATGATGATAATGGTGATTGTTTGAATCCTAAAATGCTCGAGGAACTTACGACGGCTGTGGGGAAAGTGTCGATTGAAACGCCCCAATCGGATTATAAGGTAAGTTGTTTATTAGTACGGTGGAAAGGGATTAATTCTACCTGTGAATGTTCTGTGTAACAACCATGCTTACTTGCTTGCAGTTATTCGAGACGAAGCAGGCTGTGCTGAATGAGGAGGAGTTTCCACACGTGCTGGAAGTGTCAAATTTTCCGGCTGAATTCAAGACCCAGGATTTGATGATGCTGTTTTCGCAGTACAAGGAAACTGGGTTCGACATCAAATGGGTCGACGATACTCATGCGTTGGCAGTGTTTAGTAGCTCCAAAATTGGTATGTCACCGTTCAGCGCGCAGTTTTTAACTTCAATCAAATAAATTGAGTGACCCTTTTTCTTACTTACTTCGCTATTTATCAAACACAGCTGCTGAAGTACTCACTACAGGCCTTTCGTTTGGGCGCGTGAAGCCACTGGCCGAGGCAACGGCAGAATCACGATCCAAAGCTCGCAAATGTTCTAGCTCGCTGCAGCCGTACCGCGCCCGTCCCGAAACGTGTGCCGCAATGGCACGAAGAATGGTAACGTCAGCGCTCGGTGTGAAGCTAAAAACAGCACCGGAGGAACGCGAAAATGAACGTCGAGTTCTGCGTGAAGCCAAAGGTACGCGTATCGAAAGACACAGATTTGTTCAGTCAGTTTATTTCATCATCACATGCTCTTTGTCTCTTATCTTTCCAGAACGAAAGAGGCTTGCTGCGAAGCAACGCGACGAGGTATGGGACAGCTAGTGCTAGATCACCTTCAGAAAGCGCACCTTTAAAGGTTAAATTTAACCATCGTTTCACATTTGAGCGCTGCCACGGTTGCCATATCCTTATAAGAAGAAAAGTAATAATTTTGTTTGCAAGTGAACATTGATCTCGTGGGATCACCGTTCCGAGAGCAGCCTGGCCGATAAAACTAGTAAAATATGTCCCCAGAAGGGACAACAACAGTGAATGTGTAGTGCAGTGTATTTGTATGTGCATTTTTATTTTATACTTTTCTTTTGATTCACGGCAAGTTCAAAGAATACACAGGATAGATGATTTCAACTGCACACACTGATATTGTATTATGATTGTGAGTGGTAAGGTCCACCACACAGTCAAGGCAATAACGCAATAGAGCAACTAATTTTCTATTTTTTTGGAATTAAAACCACGGAGGTTTTGGGACCGCAATTTCTGGTTTCCTTGACCTAATTTCACTCGTAGCTGGATAGTTAGTCCTGTGTACCGCCAATAATAGAACCAAACAAGAAGAAAATGTTAAAGAAATTTTGTATTAGAAATCTGGAAGTTATGTGTATTATCCTCATATACTGGAATAGCTGAAAAAGGATCGATAAGCCATTGGTGGAGTAATCAGTCAAAATGGGATTACAAATTTATATATAAAACAGTCTGCAACACAGGTGTATGTGCATCGAAAGCCGTGAAAAGTAGCATACTTAAAAACCCATATATTATATACAAGATGTGTAAAGGCGTGAGATGGCAATTTTTGTCAGCTTGTTCGTCACAGCGTTTATATCTCTTATTTACAAAACAAAAATAAATATGAGAAAGAGCCCAATAAAGAATCTAATTCATATGTCTGAATGTAGAATTATTTGACTGATTCTTGATTCGAAAATAGACAACTGTAGTGGCAAAACACGTGCCGAAGGCAGTGAAAACGATGGCGATAAAATGTGAATTTTTGAAAGCAAAATAGAAGCAATGGAAACGGTTTTAAAACATGAAATTTACGAAAGTGTAAACAGGCCTTCAAGCAAGGGAATTTAAAATGACAAATATCCATCAGCACCTCTAGCGGTAAACAATCGAACGACGCCAGTTGTCAAGCGTCAGTTTGAAGCAACTTTCGTAACTGACAAGTTCCATTCCTTCTCATCGAGTGGGAATGTGTGTATTTTTTCGCTTTTTTATCATTTCCTTTGTTTTTCGACCTACACAGTTTGCAATTGTTTGTCATGGAAGCGATGCCCAATGTGTTTCAATCGTATTTTAGTCGTTTGATGGTACATTATTGAAGAAAGAACGCACGCATCCCGAGAGTACCGTGGAAGTAAGCAATGCTAACGACACACACACACCTTCAATCCGCGTGCCCGCGTTGCGTTCCAAAACTGAATGCGAAGCGAGCATGAAAAACAGGACGCACAGAAACAAAAGAAGCGTGTAAACACATTCAGCAAGTGTTTCTCTACCAACACCGGGACTGCATAAAAAGGTTCAAATCAATATACTTTTTTCCCTAACATGTGCGTGTATTTTATAAAGTGTTTTAAAGTGCGTTTGAACTGAACCGTTGCTGCACATGCTTATCGCGTATCTGCGATCGTGAACGCGCAATTCGTAAACAGCTGCGTGGACCTTACGGTCCGGAAAGAGGGTGAGCAATCATGTCCGTCGGTGTAACCGTGCACGATGTTATTGATCTGCCGTCGCCAATGGGATCGAATCCATTGGCCGATTTGGAAAATGTCCGCAAGATTGCCAAAGAAAAGCTACGCATCCGTCGGTTGGTACAGGTAAGTAAATGTGCACGGTGTTTTGGTGTCCAGCAAGCAATATAGGCACACAAGCTGACCTCGATTTTAATGTTTGGGCACATTTTGATGGTGACGTAATTGTTCGTGGACCCGCGTGGAGAATTGTTGTGGTCAAGCTATCGTGTGAATTTCGTCAATTTCGCATCAAAGCTTTATCTCGTTTGTACTCTCCCCTTCACTATGCCTCAGGTTCGTCAACAGTCCAAACAGCTAGCAGCAAAAGTGCGCCAAAATTATCAACAGGCTAAAGAGAAAGAGTTCGCCAAAATTGAACAAACAAAGCGTGAAGAGCTGAAGGCCTGGAAGCGGCAGCACATTCGCACCCTGCAGGATGAATATGCCCGGAACGTGTGTGAGGTTGGTGAGGCACACCGTGCAGCCGAAGCAGCCGAGGAATGTGCCGTTTGGTTTGAGGAAAAGCGTGCCACACAGCAGGCGGTTGCGTTACAGCGTGGTAGAACGGCGGAAGCGAATGCGGCTCGCGAGCGGGACCGTAAAGAGGCACAGAAAGAAGCGAAGATAAGGAAAAAGCAGTACGTACCATCGAAATCGATTGCCGTACAAGCATCCATCCCCGTCGTTGAACCACAGTCGGTGGAAGTCGTAGATGCACGAAAGGATCCAATTATGATCGACGAGGGATCTTCCACCGATCCAACGCCTGGTCCCTATGAACACTTTAGGTCGAGAAGGAATCGAATCAACTTTCCCACCACAGTGCCAGAAACCATTTTGACCGACTCGGACGATGAACAATACTGCCCAGGTAAAGAGAATGTCCCTGCAACCGGGATTCACGAGTACAGTGCCACTGCATTTACCTCACCGAGTGACTTTCGACCGAATGTTGCAACAACACCACCACCACAAGTACCAAAGCCACAACCGCTACAACCGTTCACGCAGATCACGGAACTGATCCAGCAGAGACGCCGACAGCAACACTCACTGCAAGATGAAACTCGACAACCGGCCGGTCCATACCGCGAACCTTACGGCACACAAAAAATGGTCCAGTTCGATGATATGAGTGATAATACGCTTTCCTTTCCCACAAGCTCAGTTCTCACGCGTGACGATCATCCGTATGTCCCGCTCGTAGTGAACGAATCGCCACGAAAAGTTCCGCCTCGGAAGATGGCCGAAAAACCAAGAACGTTTCCAACGGCACAACCGGAAAAGGTTGTCAAAATGGAACCGATCGGAAACGGTGGCGCAAGGCGCAAGAAAGTGGTCCCACCGGAATCAAGCTCATCCACCGTTTCGTACGCGGATGGTGCGTGCAGTACGAAGGTGCAATATTATGACTGTAACACAAAGTTCAGGAAGGAGTACGATCAACCGGTTGGGTTTGTGCAACGTGAACAGTACCGATCGGACGATCCGACCGGGATGGAGGAGGCGAATCGCTACGAACAGCTGCAGCAGGAGCTTGCCAAGGCACGAAGGTAAAAATACGACAATTTCATGCTAGGGGTGGTATTATTAAAATTGATGTCGATTGATACAAAGGAAAAATAGCTAACATTTACTAAGATTGACTAAGACTGAGTTATGTGAAATTTTAGATTTTAGAAGGATTATTAGACACAAATTTCGTCAATCTAAATTGACTACTGCACAATAACAAATCAACACACCCTACCCTAAAAAGACGAACTACACAGATAGTTACGCGCTAGACTCCTTGACACTGTGACAACAGTGCACGGACCCTACGAGAGTACATAGGTGATTCTATTCCTTTGCCCAGTGAGAACCGAGTACTGTGAACTGTTTCCAGTTTCCTACTGTCATTAACTGGAGTTTCGGTAGCTTAATCTCAGCCTACGTTATTGAGTTGTTAGGGGAGAAATATTTCACAGATTTGTTTCGGTAATTCAACCTTAATTTAATTAATTTAAACTTGACGCGTTGAATTTTCAAACTGAACGTATTGAAATTCTGTCACCAATACACTCGATTGGATTGATTTTTTTCCTTTTACAATTCTTTTACAATTGGAAGAATGCTTTCTATCGATCGAAGCAATGTACAAAACTAAGAATTTACAAAGAATATAATGCACCATACATGGCAAAAAGGATAACAAGGGCACGTTTCTTTTTTCGTGGATCTAATCTTATCAATTTATTCTGTTCGACTGCATAAGTCGTTTCGTTGTACATTATACTGGCAAATTGTCAAATAGTCCTGATAATGCAACGATAACGATGTTTCATGTCTTTTCCTGACACCTAAGGTGTATCTTAACATACGATCAATCGACAATTTAAGGATACACCTTACCCAAGAACTGTGTCGATTCGCTGGACTGAAGTGTCAGCTAATTTACAATTGCAATTAATACATTCTTTTATCCTTATATTACAGCAAACCCACGGTGGACCGTACAAAACCAGCTCTAGAGAAACAACAAACGAGAAAAGATTACGAAAAACTTTCGAAGGAGTTGGACAATCTAACGCGAACGGAAAATAAGCTGAAAAGTTTAGCAGTAGTAAGTGGCCAGAAGTTTTAGATTAAACCATCATTTAATAACTAATCAAATGTCTGTTTTGCAGCCCCCGAAAAGCTTGCCTTCGGAAGCCACGCTCAAGCAGCAAGCAGTAACGCGCCAACGAAAGGCTAACGAAGCGATAGAAAGCTTACTTCGCCAGCGATCGCTCGTAACGTGTCCGGTTGTACAAATGCCAACCGAGCAGCGCCTTAATCCACCGATCGCCGTTCGTCCTTCGGTAGTAAATGTGGCCGAAATGAAAGTACAAAAGCAGCCCGACGGGAAGGATGTTTCCTCCGATAGTTGCGCCTCGATCGTGCTGGACACGTTCGAACGTCCGGGCATTCCAATACCACCTTCGGAAGCAATGAGTGGAGGGATTGATAAAATAGCAAAATTAAAGGAACTGTTGGACCAAATCAACGAGCAGCGTCGATTGCTAAAGGAAGAAATCGCACGCGAAAAAGCGGAACAAGCGGCTAAACCAACGACCGATGCGAAGGCTAGTACGAACGCTGCCACCAAGCTGGAAATTGAGCGCCTTGAGCGTATGAAACGACGGCAAGAAGAATTGCTCGAACAGCAGCAACTGCTGCAGAAGCGTGAACGAGAGGTAGAAGAATTAGGACGCCAACTGGAGGAGAAAATGGCCGTGCTGCATAGAAAGCAACAAAAGCAGCAGCAGAAAGATGCGAAAAAACCTCCTAAACCTAAGGTGCATGTTGCGACAAAGGGTCAAAAAGGGACGATCGATGTGGACGTTGTTCAACCATCGTCCGTTGGGAGCAGTATTAGCGAAACGAGTAAGGATTCGTACGAATCCGTTGATAAGCAATCGGATGATACACCACCGGTAAAGATTATCATCACGGTAAACGATAAGGGAACACCAGCGAAAAAGAAACATAAGAAAAAGACCACTCAGGAGAAGTTAAAGTCGGACAATTTAGTTGAAAAAGCACAAGACGCGGTGGCACCGGAACCAATGCAGACCGAGATTATAAAGCCACTGGCAAGTCGGAAAGAAGCGCTCAAGAAGAAGGTGATAGAGTTCTCGCCGGGAAGTTCCTCCACAACGTCAACCGTCTATCGACCGTTGCCACCAAAGATTGGCAGATTGAAAATTCTACAGCGAGAAGTACCAGTAGGAAGTGAACCCTGCAAACCGATCGCTCCCGAAGAGTGCCCTCCAAAGGGAACTTCTGGACAGAAGTATAACTTACAAAAGAGTGGCGACAAAGGCGCAAAGTTAGATCTACCGTCCGGTGCAACGAATCTGAACCCAAATCTGCTCAAGTACATTGTCCGCTTGCTCGGTATGTCCCGGCAATCGATCGATCAGCTTGGCGTAAGCTCTACAAGCGTGTCAACACCTAACGCATCGGTTGTGAACGTTAGCAGCAATAATGTTGGTAGACAGCCAACGGTTCAACAACCTGGTCCGCTTGCACCGAACGAGGAGGAAAGTGAGCGCATCAATCGGTTAAGAAAGTTTATCGATGAAAACTACAACTTTCTGGAGGAAATCGATGAAACGCTACGACGCTCATCATCGGAACAGACAACGTTGGGTAGTGGTAGCGATCGGAGTGGCATGTCGATGGATGCTGAAGTAAGCCGTGTGGAAGGCATATGGATGGAAACATTGCGACGAAGAGAACGGACGATGAAACGGCAGCAACGGAAGGTTCCTGAGGGAATGGAGGATGGGCAACGTTCGAAGGAAAAATCTTCTAAAAAGAAGGATGATAAAACGCCATCCGTTCAACAGACGGAACCAACTGCTGCACCGATTGAACCAGCACCACAACCACAACCAATAATGGTACAAGCAGCAACTGCACCAACGGTTAAGGAAGGCTCGCTAAAATCCATCTTAAAATCTCCCAAACGGGACACAGCCGCAAAGGTGGCAAAAATCATTACACCCCAGGGTCACGTCGAGGTGATCAATCTGAGCGATCGTGAGGAGCAAGAAATTCTTGAACGCTACTCCCAACTCACGGAACGATGCAGCCAACGCATTACGGAACTGTCCCAGATGATTCATCAGGTGCGCGAAGAAAAGCGTCGTCTGGTCGAGGATAGTCTCTCGTCCTTGGAGCAGCAAGAGTCGACAAAATATATGGATTTGCCACCGGTGCTTAATCGTACGGCGGCAATCACTGCCACACAACCACCCAATGTTGTAGCTTCATCATCTTCAGCATCACCACCGCAAGCGGCGGGACCATCCGCGACCAGCGTCGTCGTTCCAGCACCGATCGGTGAAGATCCAGTAAGTGAGGAGATTGACAACATTTTCTCCTCCAAACAGATTGGGCTTAGTAAAGACAGCGGTATTGCAATGTCCCGGCCACTTACGGCGTCCGATATTCGGGAAAGTCCTTCCGAAGAGGGTAGTCATGGGAAGGAACCACTTCCATTTGAACCATTCCTTAAAGATATTCCGAAACCACCGTTTGCGGCTTCTACCGGTGTTAATCCGCAAGTAGAGGTAGGTGGAGCAGGTTTAAAAGCATCTCAACGCCGTAGCACACCACCAGTTGCGATTGCACGCTTTAGTCCACAGCTACCGGATGAGCTTCCGATGCATGAACTATCGACGATTCCGGAGGTGGAAACACCGGCGCCTGCTGTAGCTACCAGCAAAGGGAACGACCTTTCCGCGGTGTCTGTTACGGCGGGAGATGTCTCAAACACTGCCGAAGTGCTTGCCGAAGCGAGAAATAGATTACTTTTAAACGAACCATCGATCCCCGACATTGGTTACGATCGATTTCCCAACTATGAAGAGTACGTGAGGAGTACAACAACTGGCACGGGAACCGGATCCTTTGTACGTGTAGAGTTAGAACAAACGATTGAACGAAATGAAAAATCGACCTTGATAGGGCTAGATGTAACGGAGGATCGCGAACCGGACAGGTTAGCGTACAGGAAATATCCGGACCCAGCACCAGCCTTTGATATAACGGAAGAAGGCGCGGCAACGCCACAACAACCATCAGCTACATCGTCTACAATGGGAATCCCTATCAATAAATCCGGTTCCGACACATCACTCCCCGATGTGGTGGCCGAGCTGCGTAAGAGGAACATCATTGTGAAACCGTTCAATAATTCGTTGGATAACTCGAACCGTTCGACACCGCTGTCGGACACGCAAGATGCTACGCCAGCCCAGGTCCAGCAGCAGCAGCAGCAGCAGCAGGCTCGTCGTCATCCAAACGAGCTGCAACCTTTGCCAGATTCGTTGCTACGGTGGGCTTCGTCGATGTTCAAACGTAGTTCCCAGCTTGAACAACACTCGAGTGGTTCCTCACCCAACTCACTCGATGGGCAAGCCATCGGTCCAAACGATGAAACTGTCGCGAATGATACCGACGAGGGCTTGGGTAAGCCACTGGATTTGAACGAGTTTGTAATGCGCCAACTGATGGTGCGCACACAATCCGATCTACAGTCGAACACGTCGCTTTCTTCCAGTTCGCACGGTTCGCACAGTAGCACACTATTACGTTCACTGCTGAACATAAGCCGGTTGGACAGTAGTAATTCCAAAGCGAGTCCACTACGCGATTTGCTGATGCATACGCCTACGGATGGGAAAAGTATACAGCGAACGTCTACACCGGTTGCCGTCAGTAAATCGACCGCTAGTGGGAACAGTTTAAGGCTGGGAGGCAATGGTAATACCGATCCGTCCGTTACTAACAATCGTACCGAGACCGAGGGACTGTTTTCGGGTGAATCGCGACTATCGTCCGTACATTGGAGTTCATCGTCGGGAAACTCGTCGGATAGGCAGGAACCTCCACAGCAACAGCGGCTAACCGTGCCTGATGTTCGATTGGAACGACAGACGTCCGTGTCGAATCGGGATAGCAAGTAGACGAATGACGGAACATAAGAGCGTGAAAAAATTTAAGACATCAATTGAAATTGTTCATGTAATAGTGTCGTGATAGTTTGTTAAGCACTATTACAATGTATTAGACGATTTTTTTTAAATTATTTATAGCGTTTCTGAGTTTGCGTTCTGTTATCGTTAAAAGAGCAGTTTTTTTTCTACGTTTTAAATTGGACGAATGATTAGAAGCGATAGAATATATCATTTTTTAAATAGTGATACAAAGATAATAAATCATAGTAGAACACACGTTAACAAAGCGTAATAAAGTATTTAAAACTTTAGGCGTTTTATTTTTCCTCGTTTTTTCGTTTTTTTTTTTCCATGGATCGATCAGGACTAGTTCATACTAGTGAATCAGCGTATCGGCTGATAACACCTTGGTACGACGGGAGTCACCAGTTTCGCTAAGATCGGAGGGTTAACCTTTTTTCCTGGAATAGCCAGGAAAAGTTTTTAACCGCGGATCAGAGTACCGCATTCTTCAGACGGAATGCTGTAGCAGTACTGGAGTGCGGGGCCGACAGGCGTAAGAAAGGCAAAGGCGAAACTTTTCCCAAATCTGACAACGATCCTCCCAAAGAATTACAGGTGTAGAACACTATTTTAAATTTAATAAAGCAAAAATGTCCTATTCATTTTTTTCGAGGATACAATGGAAAAGTTCAGTATCATATTGATGATAAACAATCAGTCGCCAGTTTTTGTGAAAATTGGTCTAGTATCATCAAGTTTTAGCTCTCTAAAGTTCGGTAATACACTTTTGTAATAACATTCCATTCCATATAAGAAAAGCATCCTTGTATTTTGTAAAATTAATCGTGTACCGAAAAAATTTCGATAACTTATCAATATTACTCATTCAGACAGGTATTACTTGGTAAGCCGAGATTCTATGCAGCCTTTTTTTATCTTGACCAGTTGGCAACGTACAAAAAAAAAACTTTGTGAATTGTCTTAACTTGGGCTGTGAAAATTGCCCACGAAGACTATCAAATGCTTGATTTCAAGGTGTGCGGATAACAGTTCGAAGCACTGTATGAATTGATGCACTGCTATACGTTTTTCGTTTGGTTTTACATTTTCCACAATAACTCAAAGGTCACTACGATCCTTCAGTACTCCGTGGCTACTGAGTAGAGTATAAATGTTCCATTGTACGTTCCAGTGATCAGCCATTTTCTGTGGACATAAAAATGACAACAATTAGGAATGAGTCTGTTAAATTGTGCATTAAACTGTGTTGCATTACCCATTGGCAGACATTTTAATAAGATTTGGTGAACCATTCAAAGGTAAGGACGGTTCCACTGTGTCCACCTTTCCGCTTCCAATGCGATACAGCTCTAGTAGACCATTTCTAGATGGTGAAAAGATGTACTCCGTATCGCTCGTGCAAACAATGCGTGTTTTGAAGGGAAGTGGCATTTTGATAATAAGTGTCGGAGTAGAGTTCTGTAAAAGAATATATCATTTTACTGTTTGGCTTTTAATAAGTTAGGAAAGACCCCAGGGAAGCACTTACGATACTATCAGTGATATCATGGAATAAAACCTCTCCCGTCAGATCGCAACTAATCAGAAGCTCTTGCCGACGGTTCTCAATCTTCTGTAGACTGGTAACACTAAACGAATGACTCTTCAGCTCAATCGTGCCCGGTGAAAAATAGTTTACTTTACCGGCAGTGCTCGCTGTAGACGAGGAAGAGTTGACCGCCGATGTGAACGATCGCTCAGAAGATGAGGCAGCGCCCAGTGGGAGTAGTTGGGTAGTCGAACACAGAAGCAATGATCCATCGTCACAACCTGCCACAAACTCCGTATTTGAGGTGGCTAATATTTGTGTCAAAATGAGCGCTTTCCCGATCGTCGATGGAACATTTAGCTTGAAAACTTTATCCTTTACGATCGTTTTACCAACACGCCACAGAATGACCGCACCTTCGCTGTGTGCCGTGAGCAAAGCGTAATCCGATTTGGACATCACATTATACCGAGTCCAAGCCATATCGACCACCTTCCCGCAATCGGTCGTTTCCGAGTGGAGCTCAGCGAACGAGTTCCGTTCATTCTTAAGATTCATCTCGTAGTGCCAGATGTACACGTCTCCGGAGACAGTACCACCAGCAAACATGTCCCTATTGAACGGGTTCGTTTCGAGTGACTCTATGCATGCTTTCACCGGATTACTACTCAACTCTACCCACTGCACGGATCCACCGTATCGATCCCGCTTGGGACTAAAAACGGTAACGGTCGATGTGAAATGATCGCACCAAGCATCGTGTACTGGGCTGCAGGCAACCACCAGCAGCGGTGCGTCACGTGTCAATATTGAAAGCCATGCTGCAGCACCGACACGGAAAGCATTTCCGTCTTTCTTTTCATCCATATGGTCCGGAAGCAGAGCACGAAGGGTTAGCTCCTGGTGACGGCATACCCGGTAACGTTCGGTAGATTCGTACAAATTGTCATTGCAATCGAAGATCGGCGTCATGCCGTAGGACAATTCTTCCTCTACGATGGGTTGTACTCTGCGTATAAACGAGACCAGTTTGGAGTCATCATAGGTGGCAAATTTTTTGCTTCTTGGTGCACTGATTGTTTGGGTCTACAATTTGAAAGAAGGAAAGACACATGGTATGGTAAACTAGTCTGTTTACTAATGTGCCTAGCTTTACGATTCTTACAGCGATTTCCTTCCGTTCCTTTGGTTCCGTTGCAACATTGGCGAGTGTTGGGAATGGACACGGATCTGTACCGGTATCTTTTTTAGGACAAATTTCTGCCGATTTTTCACACCGTGAAGATTCAAATCCGATAGGTGTGTGGGATTTAAGTGTAAATTTAGCTTGTTCCGAATCCATTCCTATGAAATTGTTCTTCAACTTACTGAAAGTGTTGTGTTTTTAATTGGATTCCCTCCGCTGATTACGAAGCTCACATTACCGCGGTTTGTTGTGGGCAACCTTTCTCGTTGCTATGGTAACGGTCAACGGCGACATTTGGTTCAATCTCATCAGCGACATCTATTGTATTTCGCATGCTTTAGTTTGTAGAAATAAGCTGAATAATATCACTAGAAAACGATAAATTTGTATTTATAAACATATTGCACCAAAATCAAATCATTATTCGTATGCCCCGAGTAAAAATCCGCAACCAAAAGCAGCCACATTCAACTAAAGACCGTTTTACAAATGGATTACCCTGTACAATGACATTCGGTTGACATACGGCGTATGGCTGTGTACGTGCGTTGGTAGATGCCGGCACGAAATATAAACAAACAGTGTACGTGAACAGCTGACGAGAAGTAGCTGCGTGTGCGCGGTCGCAAAGTGTGTGTCGATAGTGTGTGCGCGCGCGTGTGTTTAGTGTGGTGTGTATGTGCGAATTAATTCGTGTAATTCCTTGCAATATTCTACATCAACTTCAGAGCGATCATCTAAAGGTAATTTTGATCAAAAGTCATCTTGAAAGCGCACCGTTTTGGTACCCTTTTTCGATCCGTGTGTCGGGGAACCTTGTGGTGCGAATGGTGGATCTTCCGGAACGCGGTACGCCTGGATAGCTAGTTCTTCCGGTTCGTTCGTGTGGTATGCTTTTCGTAGTTCTTCGTCGGGAATGATGGGATGTGGACAAGGATGTCCGGGCGAATCGCCTGTTGATGGAACTTGAGCATTGGCAGCGTGCGGAATGGGGGAACCACGTGGTGATGACGCTACCGGCAATGATGTGGGAGCGTTCGGGTCACCTATTTCAAATCCGGCCAGTCGCTTCTGTACTTCATCCTGGTTAGCTGCATCACTTTGGGCAGTGACAGCCTCCAGCTTTTTTAACTCTTCCTCGGTTGCTTGACGAAGATCGTCTTTAAGATGTCCTTCAGACAACAAATAATTGCGCACACTGTCGATTGCCATAGAGGAAAATATTTCCGGATGTGCTTGCATGTACCGGTACACGTACAAATCAGCACTGACAATTTTAAACCGATGCGCAAACACCACCACGATCGCCCCGATATAAAAGTCCTTCGCTGTATAGTACTCTGGCTCGTCAGGATTGCATCCGGGCAGCCATACTTTGCGTGGCGACAGAAAACGTCCTCCCCGTATGCCAGAATTGTCAATCGACGATTCCATGATGGTAATTGTACCGTCGGCAAGCGACAGGCTCAGTACAAATTTGCGTATTTTGTCCTCCGGATGGGCGGTATCGAGAACGCACCCGTAACGTAGGAATTTGTTTACATTTACCAAGTACGTTATGACATCCTTTTTGGGACTCTTCGGTACAAGACTGTGGTACGAGGCAATAGAGTCTTCGGGTGTACCGAGACCGAGATAGCTAGGTACCTCCAACCGTGGGGCACGTTTGGGCGTGCTGTCCAACCGTACCCGATCCGGTTGGATGAGTTTGAGTGCTTTTTCGTAGTAGCAACGCGTGAACCCGTCACAGTCTAGTAGAAGAAACTTTCGTCCATAGACAAAGATGGTTGTACCGACGATCAGATCCTTGGGGGAATAGTATTCCGACACTTCGGCATCGCTTTTCTCCAGGAAAATGGAAGGATGAGAAACTGCAAATGGTTGCAATAATTAGAAGAGGGCTTTGCTGAAATGAATTATTGATCTGCATTACCTGGATTTTCTTTCCAGTTCTTGGGCAGCTTTTGCTTCCGGAGTAGCATCGGGAAGTAATCTCGTCCCTCTTGATTCTCCTTAAGCTCTTTTATCGAAACTGTATCATCTTCAAGATAGTAGAACAGTTTGTACGTCATCAATTCGCCACCTTCGCGGTCTCGCTCATCCAATACGCAATCGAAGCTAGAATAAGAACACATTGGTAAAATGTTGCAAACTCGAACCAGACAGATAAGTAATAATCTGGGCTGTGTGATAAGATACAAGTACGTACTGCAAAACTTTCCCCTGATATTCGAGATACTTGCGTAGCTTATCATCTGGCACGGGGTACATTTTGTGATGCCGGAACGATTGTCGCTGACTGATCGAACGTTCGTTCATCGCCGGATCCGGTGGCAGCAGTTCGATCTCGTTCAACTCTATTCCATTGCTCAAAAGAAACTCTTTCGTGTAAGCATCACAATCGGTGATGTGAAAAACGTATCCATGCATTTCTATATCGATACCGATGTTTAGGTCCTTCCAGTTGTAAAACTCTTCCCGATCCGCATTTTTCAACTTCTTTCCCCGGCGTACTAATCGACCCTGTGGATAGCCACAGTTTTCGATAGTCGGTTCCAGCACCGTCATCGTGTCATCCTCGAGGAAGTACAGTATGTGCACATACCGGATGCGGAACGTTTCGGTTGCTGACTCTGGGACCGATTGGCGAAAGAAGGCATTGAACTTGAGCGTTTTCTGATCGTACAGCACAAAGTGTGGCCGGTAGGGTTTAACCGGAAGATGGCGCACTCGGCCGTACGTAAGAATTGGATCGTACAGGACCGTATTGTTGCCACCGGCATTTGATTCGGGACAGAATTGAATGGAATCCTCATTCAGCCGCTCACCACCGAGACCACACTCGGGCCGGACCGGAATTGGGTAACCATTGACGTACTTGAAGCTCTGCGGTACATGATGCTTTTGACGTAAACGGTTTGCAAAATCGTTACCCGGCAGCTTCGGCAATCCCTCCATAGTGTGTTCGTCGCGGGTCCAATTGGAATATAAATTTTCTAAAATAAATTACTTCAATAAGAATTTTCAAACCGTACTTGAAAACCACGCGTCGAACGATGGCTACCAAGTGTGGCTCTTCTTGCGTTGTTCAACAAATAAACTCGAGTACCGTTTCTATGGAGAGTGGCTGCCATCGTGACGATCGGAGGAGACTGTGGATTAGAGGAACGGTACGCATGCTCGTTTTGCCACACCTGTTGCATGGTTGTTTGGAAGAATATAGAAATAGATTTACGTTGTTTTTTGCTTCTTGTTCTATTTTGATTCGTTTGTAGCTTTTTTTCCATTATTTGTTTTATTTAATGTTGGAGCTTTTCTTGTCCAGGGTAAAGATTAAACATTGAACATAAATATATTGCATTTTCATTCTTCTATTGCATTATAGTTGACATCTAAAAATTAAAAGCTAAATAGCTTTACGAGCTAAATTTCATTCGTCTGTAAATGCTTCCAGATACACTAGCTTTGAGAAAGGAAATAGGAAGATAAAATTTATTTTTTTCTCCTTATTCTTATTCTAAGTTTACCAGAGGGTAATGAAAAAAAAAATGTGTATCTGTCTAGCTGTGTGTCTTGCCTTTCCACATTTCAAACCTAAAAAATAAAACTTCATTGCATACGATGAAGAAGATTATGTACAATATGGATAGTTGTATTGAAGATGGATGGATGGATGAAGAACAACAAGATATACATATGAAATTTACACATAATACCCCGTCAAAGCTGTTTACTTCTTTGCAATATCTCAAATAATCACGGCTGACTGAGCCCGCCTAAGGTCATTCTAAGGGGGTAGCATTGCTGAGAGCAATATTTCATATGGATAGTGGTATATTGCAACCCCCGTCGTAATGGAACTTTGCGATCATACAATAAAATTTTGCATTCATTCTAGGGGAATTTTTCATTTTGCTATTTTATCATGGGAGCTCCAAACGCATGGCACAAAATCCAAAGCTGATTAAAAATTGCCACAGTTGGGTTACTAATTTCCTTTTACTTGATGCAATGTTCGACTACATGATTGCAAAGTTCCCAAAGAAGCTTGCAATAATCTACTAATGATTTGAAAAATTCTACTGATTCTATTGAGATCCATTATATGGATCTAAAAAAATCCTGGATACATGCGAATATTTATTTTGTCTGTTCGGTAGGCCATGCCATCGACGTCATACGTTGTCATGCAAGATGGCTTCTGACAAGCCCAGTGACATCAAGTAGCACAAGTAGACAGCTTGTAGAGCAGAACTGTTCCACAGACCCAATCAAAACTTGAATAATTTGCGGTTTGTCCAAAATGAAAATGAAAAAGTGATGTAAATTAAAATAAAATAAATTTGACATGGTAAATGACGATTTTTTAATAAACCAGCGAAGTTAGAAAGACGATAAATATGATTATGTGAGATAATTAATCAAGAAAAATATTTTCTTTTATAAATAAATATTTATTTTTTTAGTTTTTTTATTCTAACCTTGAATTGACAAAATATTACATATTTATCCGCAGAAAAATGTTACGCTTACCGGTCAGGATGTTCGACCGTTTTTCCCGAGGGTATTGTACCAACAAACACGCTACCGCAGCAAATCATCGTATCAGGTAAGACATAAAATAAAAATATTTCTTCTCCCAATTTAACTAACGCTTTACGCTATTTCCGTATTGCTCTACCATAATTGTGATGAAAAATACCTACAATATATACAACGAAAATAGCCCTTCCTTGATCGACATCGCACCGGAAGTGCGCGAAACCCTCCAGCACACGCCACAGCTGGTAGTGGCATTAGAATCAACTATCATTACGCACGGAATGCCTTATCCGGCAAATCTCGACACGGCCCTAGAGGTGGAGCATATAGTCCGGCAGCAGGTAGGTGACAAACTGCACGCAACTATAGTAGTAGATGGGGAACGTATAACACTGGTGTTCTTCCTTTTTTTGGATCTGCAGCAAGCTTAGCGTCCTCTTAACCGACCGCATGCTGTCGTTAGTGTTGACTTTTTTATTCGTCGTTAGTGTATCCGAGACACGATGCGACTGTCTCGTTTGAACGTGCGTTGCAAGACAGTCATGTTAGACTGCAATTTTGGGTTGCTAACTGAGTTTTAACTACTGGTAAAACCGCAAACCGCACGGTCCCTGCTGACCGCATTGCACAGAAGCGTGGTTTGTGGAAGTGCACGGACAGCACGGGTACGGTTTGCGGTTACCTTTAAGGGGAGTATTAACAGTGCATCCAGTGTGGACAGAGTGAAAAGGAGAACATTACGGTGAGGATCTTAAACGGTGCACTGACGCTAAAAGGAACAGACACATATACACGTCCAGCATGGGAGCAGAGATTTTGGTGTGCGAGTGCACTTTCTGCTTCCAAACCACAGGATTCAATTAAAACCAAATTTCCCCATCAACTGCAGAAGTGAACACGTCGGGTTTTTGCCGCATACCGCTGCCTTGAGTGCAATGCTCCAAAGGATAGCAACATAAAAGATGATAAAATATAGTCTGTGTGAGTGTGTTCGCAACTGGCGACGGTAATAGGGTGTCCTGCATGGATCAAGGATTAACTATGGCCGACTTTAACAAGCTCTTCTTAATGCTCGCTTTCCTTGCTGGGCGAAGCAGTGTTTCGCTCCCTGGCGAATTTAATCTCCGTACTTCACTATACGCACACAGTAGTGTGTCCTTATTAAAAGGTATAATTTTCCATTTGCAGGGTGCAGTTCCTGCCACGATAGCGATTGTCGGGGGCCGTATAAAGGTGGGCCTTGGGGCGGATCAGTTGCGGTTGCTGGCCCGCTCCGATAGTGGCACACCAACGCTTAAAACGTCCCGCCGGGATATGGCGTACGTGATGGCGACGGGTCGAAACGGTGGTACGACGGTAGCGGGCACACTGCTCGTAGCCGATGCCGTCGGTATACGGATCTTTGCGACCGGTGGCATCGGTGGTGTGCATCGTGAAGGCGAACGGACGATGGATGTTTCAGCGGACCTGATCGAACTGGGCCGGTGCCCGGTGGCGGTCGTATCGAGCGGTGTTAAGTCAATCCTGGACATACCGCGAACGCTGGAATATCTGGTGAGTGGTGAACCTGGACGCTTTGCCCACCGAGCATGATTTATGGTTGCGCGATTTGTTGAATACGCCCGGCACAGCAGAACTCGGATGTACATTTCCCGTAGGACTATTTAACGTCATCTTACTGCAGGTGTTGGTCGATTTGGCAACGAGCTCCTAGCTGGCGGAACAGATAAATCTTCTCTTACGTTTTCGATGAGCAGGCTATTATAGTAATTGATAATTTATGATTTATTACTTCGTGGTACCGTACTGTGAGGCGTTAAAGTCATGACAGGCTATCGAATTTTAAAATAGGATTTAATAATTTCTTTAACAAGCTTTCAACTTTTGACAATACGGCACTGGACCGTCATATTCAATTGTAAATAAAATAATCTTTCAACTTTTCCCTAACCAATCCTAACCATCTCTATACTATCAGGAAACCCAAGGCGTATGCGTTACCACGTATGGCAATAAAGACTGCGAGTTTCCGGCCTTCTACACTCGCTCGAGCGGGTCAAAGGCAGCCTACAACCTTACCAGCCCAACCGAAGCTGCCATGATGCTGCACATGAACCGTGAGCTTGGTCTTGGGTCAGGAATTCTAATTGGCGTACCAATACCGGAACGGTACGCGATGGATGCCTCCGAAATGGATGCGGTAATTGCAGAGGCTCTCGTGGAGGCAGAACGTAAACGAATCCAGGGCAAAGAAGTGACACCATTCATCCTTTCTGCCGTCTCGCAATTGACGCGTGGCAAAAGTCTCGATGCAAGTAAGCGTAGTGAAATGTCATTCCGTAGCTGTGTGGCTGTATTGAAAAGTCTGGTTTTGTTTTCTTTTCATTCCAGATATGGCTTTGATAAAAAATAACGCACGCGTGGCCGCCGACATTGCGGTGGAACTGGCGCACATTGAAAATGGATCTTCATCGGAGGTGAAGCAGCAAAAGGATAATGCAAAGATTGCGGCTGCTGATGGTGCTGGTGCTCCGGTTAGTTAAGCATTGCATTTATTTTCTCTCTATACAAATTGTTTAAAATAAAATAATACATTTGCTTTTTACTGGCAAATGGCGCGGTAGGATTTTCCCCTTAATGTTGTCATACGATGCATTGTGACAATTGCAGTGGTGTATTGGAAAGAACTTTCTTACAGTTGCGCGACAGCTAGAAAGAATTCCCTCGCCAACGTTGTTTACTTTTGTATTTTTTTCATTTAAGCTCGTCATCGGCGGTTCGGTAATTGACATTGGCATCAGCGTCTTGGAGGATGACCTTAAGGTAAGTGACTCTTTTTGCTAAACAAAATGATGAATTTATGCATAGAAAACGCGTTTACACGAATTTGAATTTCCTTAAAGAAAACATATCTTTCTAGCAATACGACCTGGCCGTCCTTTATGAATTAAAAAAAAAACCATCTTTCTAGAGATTGCCATAAAATTGAATACATCTAAATACGAATAATGGCGAATCACTATTCCCGTTGCAAGCCTAAACATATAGTGGGTCCTTCTTTGAACCTGGGTACGATTTTTCATTTAAAAATATTACTATACCAGATTTTACAAATTAAACGTTTCAAGCATCCATGGAAGATTTCTGAAATTTCTACACATGCTTTGATATGTGTAAAACTTATAAACTTATTCATCTTACAAGAAAACAAGACAGTCTTTTACTATGTTGATAAAACGTACAATTTGGACGTGCAATAAAACGTGCAAGCAATGTAAGCTTTGGCTGATGACGCGAAATAGAGAACCCGTAAAACATTAAATAGTACAAATGTGAGACTGGAAACAAACACCCTAACGTGTATGAGTTTAATAATCTTTCAGGATAACGAATAAATCTTTACACCTGCTTATTGTGACTCGTGTAACGCGTGTTAGGTGATTGTACATCACCTGCTCGTCGTAATGCAAGTTTCTAATATTTTCGTTTAAGCATTAATTACTAAACCTAAAGTTACTAAATCCTCTTAGTTATGACAGACAAAAATAACTAACAGTAAAAACATTCTTCCCAAGCAGAGTCCCATGTCTATTGTGTTGCTTAAATTTGGTTGTAAATACCACTGGTTTCCTGGAGAAATCGGATGAGTCTTTGGTTGGCCGTAGATGAGGTTTTCAAAAATAATACAGATGAAATTATAATTTCATGGTATATTTTCATAATAAATCCGTCGTTCTGAATACTGACAATATATGCCATCCTTTGGCAAGCAGTTTATATGAGGCTGTCTCTTGGGATGTATCCCAGCGCAGGCACAGTAAAAACATTCTTCCCAAGCAGAGTCCCATGTCTATTGTGTTGCTTAAATTTGGTTGTAAATACCACTGGTTTCCTGGAGAAATCGGATGAGTCTTTGTTCTGCTTGAGTGTTGTCGGGAAGTGGATTTTTCCATTAGAGCGTCGTATCCAAAACCATCATAGGACTTTTTGATCTTGGTTAGAGTCAGCATCTATCCAAGGGTCAGTGGAGAGTTTTATGAGTTGTAGAAACTGTTTCTGACATTGGGACCATTCACTGGTGCAGGTGTAAGAGACCGAAGTTTTGACCCTAAGAAGGTCATGTTTGGATAGTGAGGTGAGGTTTGGATGATCGGTTTTCTTCTGCCTTGATTGGTGAGAATGTCTGCAGCTTCGTCCCCCTGAATCACCACATGACTTGGAATTCAGCAGAGAGCAAGATCAAGGGAGGGGAGGTCTTCAAGGTGTTCAATGTGTGAATTTTTGGAGGATTCTGTGTCAAAAGCTCTAAGGACACACAGAGCTTTTGCGGAGAAAATGGATGTATTGTCTGGGAGTTTGATCGCACAGCTAGCGTTTTCAAAAAAGAAATCGCAGTCGGGCATTGTGAGCATTGTCAGTATTTGCTACAGAGGAATGGTTCGGATAAGATTCAATTCCAGACTGCGCTTGTTGAGTTGCAGTTAAACTAACGACGGATTATATAGACAAGTTTACCAAATTATCAGAAATATTCGTAACTATGTGAGACATAATCAAAACCCAGTTTTTAAATATTTCAATCGTCTTTATTTCAAATTGTTCGTTTCATTTTGTTTGTTTATGTTTGTTGTATTGTTTCCTTTTCTCCCATTTTACACTTGCCCTTTTTCTTCCTACCACTGTCTGTTCCTATTTCATTTTCCCGTTCTGTTTCCGTTTGTTACGTTGGTTTTTCCTCTGTGCATTATGTTTAGGTTATTTACAACACATCAGTTTTCAAGATAACAGATTTAATTAGTTTTCTTTCCCGTTTTGCTATGCATTGCTATGCTCTGCACGTTCACATGCTCATTCTCTCTCCGTGTTTCTCTTTCTCTTTCTCTATTCTATCTGCCCTTTACTACGTTTATATTCCGAGCCGTTTTATATCTTATATTGATGCACGCATATCCGCCCAAAGGCTAGATCTTTATCATCATCATCATCATCATCATTTCATCACTGCTCTGTTCTTCGCGCACTCACTTATCGCTATCGGTTTATGCAAGGTTTACAATAATTACAACAGGTTGTTCTGTTTTAGGTTAAGGAATTTGGTACATCCCCCTTCGTTTGTTGTTGGTTTAGTTTATATTCATAATATCAGTTTTAATATATGGTTTATATCTTTTTTTTTAATGAACGAGCAGTAGTTAGCGGGTGTTTTAAATTGTATTTTTTAAAGTTTTCCTCCATTTTTTGTTGCTGTTTGGTTTCGCTAAAGTCGATGTATGCAAATGCATGCCCTATACATACGGTACATACACACACACACACTGGCGTAGATCGTTACACCATCACCAGTGCGGGGGAGCTTAGTATCTAGTACATCGCTAAGGTTTTATTTAAATGTTTCCTGTCGCTTCGCACTCGTCACTCTGTGCTGTATTCTTTTTGATTTGATTTGGTCGTAAACATTAAACGCTTATTTTAGAAACACGCAAGTTTTGAATTTTTTTTTGCTTTGTATTGTTGTCGGGGGTTGTGTTTTTCGGCATTACTTTGGGCGTTGTTCACAAATTGTTTAGCTAAATTTTAAACTTTCGCTTCCTACCTGTCTGCGATCGCTAACGATGATACAAACTGGCTGTTCTGTTGAGAATTTACGTTAACATTTTCAGTTCAGCAGCATTCGAATTCGCTCGATTTCGGAAAAGCGAGAAAAATAGGAAAATTAATCAATTAACCCAATTACTCATCCACTCTTCCGGGGAGGTATGTTTCCCCCTGCTTAATCAGGTGCGAATGTTTTTCGCATTTTTCACTCTGCTTCCTTCCTTGTTAAACTTATCATTTACGTACATTGTAAATTAAATGCTTACACTCCGTTCCTGCCGTTCGTTGGTGTGTGTGTGTGTTGGTCTCGTGCAAAACAAGCTTCAGATCTTGTTTATTTTTTTCTTTTTGCACCTGATTTTAATCGACTTGTTTGTTTGCAAGTGGAGCGTAAAATTAAATTTTCAATTTTGTAGTATGTTTATCAGCCGTGGGTCTCTCACTTTATTTTTTATTTTTATTTTTTACTACCGCTGTACTCGAAAAAGTGTACAAGAAAATAAAATTAAAAAACAGCTATTTCATGAAGATAAAGTCCACCATGCCAAACCGATGCCAGTGTCAAAAGCGTGCTAATGAGCCGAGGAATAATGCGTTTAATTTGCTGTCCATTTTGATTTCATTTCATGCCGCTAAACCCCTGCCAGCCAGCCCAGCAGTACTGGTCCGTTTTTTTCGCCAGGTTGTTGGCGCATGTTCGGTCCTTGTTTTATAGCATGTTTTATCATGTTGAATATCGTTTTTTTTAATTTCTTACTTGTCAATCGATTGCAGAGAGCTCCGTATAGAGATTAGCTGTTTGTTCATGTAATGCCATGCCAGCCATGTAATTAAACGATTATGTTATTATCATGGTTTGGAGGGGAAGAAGCCATTAAACAAAAATCATTATCATTGCCCATCGACAGCGATACCGTGTGTCGGCACCGTAACGCCCTAGCTAGCGGCTATAACAATTCCGATCGTGGATCTGCAAGCAAACAGCACGGAAGAGTGGGTCGTTTTTAATTTAGATTATTTTTATTCTGACACAAAAATCCACCCTTTATCTTGATTTTGTTAGGACACTTTTGATTATATGTTGCCACTGCTGCTGCTGCTGCTCCTCGCCAGCAGCAGACATTTTTTTACGGTCCAGATGCTGCGGATCATCTGATTTCGCCGTTGGGTTCGTGTTTTATAGCGTTCACTTATCTCTAAAGTTATTACAAACGCTTCTTACATTGTTTTTAATATATTCACTCCCCGTAGTACACACATACACACACACACACACACACACACACACAGAGACACGCACACTTCTATAGGCAAATCGTGTAATATACAGAGAAACGAGTTAACAGTTCATTATAGACTCTTGAGTATTGAGTAATCTATCATTCAAGGAATTTTGTTTTTGAAATCACTTAGTTTTTTTTTTAAATATCGGCTCACCACTACCCTCGTCTAAGTTTATACTAGTTTGTTTTTTGTTTGTTTAATTGTTACTTATTCTTCTTTGTTTTAGCTTTTCTTTTTAGCACGCCCAGCAACTACTACAATGAAGAATTTCTCTCTCCCCGCCCACTGAGTGTATCTTCCTAATATATCGGCCTATATAATTAGTGCCTAATTGTAATGTACCGCACAATTGGAATATCTTAACGATCAAGTCAACAAATTATTAAAGCCGCTATCTAAATATCGCGTTAAATGTGCGCGTGGTGTGTGTGTCTGTGGGAGGAGGAGCGTGTGTTGGGAGAACGAGGATTAATTAGGAGTGCTTTAGCAGGGATGCATCTCTACGTATTCTCATTCGCTAGAAGCATTTTTGGAGTCATCTGTTCCACGGGTGCCACGATCTGTAACACCGTTTCTGACCACTGGTTTCGAACACTGTACGTGAGATATTTTGCTCGATGAAATAGCTACAGTTTTTGCCCATCGTTTGTCAACATTTGCACTTCCACCTTAGCGTCCTCTGTGCGCAATACACTACTACTTCACACGAAATCTGTTCTCGCTAGGACTTCTGTTTGCATGCGCATTGGGTTTTCTATAGTTCTGTAGTTCTTTCAACAGTACATATTTACGTAATAACCTTTCAATAGACTAATATTTACAATACACCATCCTCCGGATGTCCCCAAATGGGCTCCCACGACGGGGGTTCGCTTTTGGAAGCCTTTTAGGTAATACACCGTATATTGTTTAGTTGCCGTCGGTCGACCTTCTTTTGCTGCTAAGAGTTACTTCTAATATCATTGTGCCACTGTGTGTCTCTGGTGTAATTCTCTGGTTCAGTCGGGGTCGGTACCCAGGGATTGGTAGCGTGTAGCGAAGAGCAAAGATTGGATTTAGGAAAAAGCGTCTTATGTCTTGTGGTGTATCTTGACATCTTGTGGTTTGATACTAGACATGTGATGTAAAAATAGAAACTCTTTGTTTTTGTGTACTTGTTAACACTGCAACACTTAATGAGCAACAGCGCCGTGTCGGTCGGTTGGGCGCTGAGAATTATGTGGTACATCCCTTCCGGACGGTTGGCTCAAACCGCACCGGAAGGTTTTTGAGGGCTAGCGCAACCAGAAGCAAGCAAAAAGACCGATGAATGGAAAGAGAATATTTCTTGCTCGTTATTCTGTTTTATAGTGAAATCTGCAAGATTTATACACAGTTTCACTGGCGTACTTATATCTTGATTGTTTCATACAACAGATGGTTACGTGCAACGTGCTTTTGTGGGGATTTTGGTTTTGCTTTAGTTTTACTGTTATTCTTATCAAAAATAGATATCCCAACACACACTCGCTTCTGGGCGCGTTTCCATTAATGAAAACACAAGCAACTGACACAATAACAAAAACTCAGCAGAAAATACATTCTAAGGCACATTGTCAATATTTCTAAAGTGTTGATTCATTGTTTGTGTGTGAATTATTTAATACCTTTTTTCATCCCTACATGTACATATTGTGTTGTGGAATTGGCTATGGAGCTGTAAAGCAGAGGGTAGTTTAGCCATCCTGTTGGCTTGTTGGAATTGTTGGTCGAGTATCTTTCAGCAATGGATGGAGAAATGGATTATCGTTTTATTCTGCTTTGCAAGGCTGTCTACATCCATTCGGTGACACAGTCGCCTGCTCGGTTGCTACCACATACGAAGCACTGCAGGGTGTATGCGACCGTAAATACGTAAAATTGCGCCAGGCTGCGAATAGTAAATGGGTCCCATATTTTGACACACTTTACAGGCAAAGTGGAATCTAACACAGCACTCGGGAAGGTAAAATCGGTGCCAGCTAGCAACGGTGCCGGTGAAGAAAACTGTTCTTTATGATTATTTTACAAGGTTTTCTGTTATTTTTTTATCTTTCCTGCACTGCAAATAAGGTGCTAAATGGTACGGGAATGAGTGTGTTTGTTTTTCTTTATCGGAAAGGGAAAAAGGTGATAAAAAGCAAGTATTTCCATGCGCTGTGAATGCTGGGTTTGATGGGGTTCATATTGTTTTTTCATCGGTAATGCTATCGGGATGCTTATATTTAAAGGGTGTGTGTGTGTGTGTGTATGTTTTGTACGTTGTTTTTTCGTCTAAACACATTGGTTGTTATCTTTTATAGTTTAAAAAAACACAAAATAACCATTCCAACCATTCTTATCTTTACTGAGTTTTTTACAATCTCATTCACTTACGTTTCTATGCTTCTTTTGCTCCCCTTTTTTCCACTCATTTTCGCTACACGGCGCTACTTGCCGTGTCCTATCACTACGAGAGATGGGAGTGTGTGTGTGTGTGTGTTTGGGTTCGTTATTGTATTTGGTTTCTTACTCTGTTTGATCGATTTTCGTTTTGTTTGAATTGTTTCAAAATTATGTACATTTGTTTAAAGCAATCTTCCAAAGCAATTTTTTGTTTGTCTTTTTTCATGTTTGCGTTCAATGTCAGGCATCGAACGCAAACGCGCCACGATTAGACGGTGCGAGTTGTTAGCTGGTTTTATTGGTTTTCCCTTATCTTTTGCAGAGATTTATTTTATTTATTTTGATATTTTTGTAGGTAATAATCAATTCAAAAATAATCTTCAATGTTGTTTATTTTCAATCAACTAAAGCAGTTTGTTGGTAGAGGAACATATTTTTTTAAATATATTTCTCATGTTGAAAACAATTTTTAGAAATGTTTATAACACAGTGATTAAGCTCTGCTACAAGTTAGGGAAGAAAACCAAACGAACAACTTCACATCGTCAACGTGACAACTCTTCTCTTCCTTCTTTACTCAGTTCACATTTGGTTCCGCTATATGGTTAAGTTCTAAATTTCTTAACACTATGCCTTACCAGCATAACTATCCTATGACTTATCTGATCTATTGTACGATAGTTTTAGGAAATGAAGCCACACCATACAGTAAGTTTTGTGAACAGAGTTGATATAATCGGTGCTATTATTTACAACATTCCGAACGATATTCCTGTTGCGCCGTCGTACCTTCGGTCTCGCAAGCTAGGTGATATCGTTTGGTTTTAAGAAATCTTTGTGTTAGGTTCTTGCATCCGTAAACATTTGTCTACTTCTTGCATGTTACTTTACAGTTTTTTGCAATAAATATCAGAAGGTTAATCAGAAAAACGGAAAATAACGATTTATACTTTAAATCAATTTAAAAATGTTTTAATCCCAACGATGCTTTTTTGAAGAATAATAATTCGCTTTGGTGAGGCAAAAAATTAATTGCTTTTTCACTATAGAGTGCATTCGCGTCTCAAACACACATGACACACAGTTGGCTGTAAAGCTTTAAAACAAAAGCACCAAGAAGAGCTCCAAAGCCAAAAATGATGAACTACCAACCACTGAACCGGATGGTCAACGTATTTCGTGAACTTGCGAAATTGGCGAAACAGTAAAAATATGCTAAAAGAAATGAATTTCACCGAAACAAAAAAACACCAGCGAGAGAGCAAGGAGCACGCGGTTGAGGATGTAATATCTAGCTTTGTTGAATTTTCATCCAGCAGACTACAGACGCTTCGGAACCTCGGTTATGCTGTCGTGGGTTTTGAACAGAAAATTAAATTTATGTTCATCGGTTCGACTGAGCAAAAACCCGGACGGTGGTGTACAGGTTAAAGCTTTAAACCTGAAGCAGAGAAATCGTACAATTTTTCAAATGCGTTTAAATTGATTTAAAAAATTGTAAGAGAAACGAAACAAAGTATATTCGAGCAATAATTTATTTTCTGTAAGGCGTTATTGTCTTGCGGTAGCATTAAATTGAAAAATAAAAATCAAATTGCTACTCAAGATTGCCTGAAGAAAATTGCTCCTGAAGCTTAAAGTAACATGCATAAGATTGAACAAGTGGTAGCTTCACTTCTACTACCGCTAGTAATATGCTTGACTTGCTGGCTTAGAAATGTTAGCTCTAGTTGATATATCGGTATCGATGAAATTGTTGACGCATTTGTTTGACTTATGGTTATAATTAAAGCGTATATTATCACCGTGTTTAATGTGCAAAGTGTACACTGCTGCACAACGGTAGCTTAACGGTCTATTTCTTACTAACTAATGGAACGTTTCGGACCATGTGACCAATTCGAGTCATTTCCCCGGAGGCTGTACGTTAGGAAGTTATGTTCTATTTCTATTTGTTTTATCCTACTTTTATTTTAAATCTTATAACTGAGCGGTAAATTTATACCGTTCAATTAGAATCAAACACAAGTTGTGTTAGATGCACCAAGAGGGAGAAGTTGTTTCATCGTATATCATATAATTAGGTTTGCCTTTTTTTTCTGTAACATTTCTAAGTGCATCCGGTAAATTTGTTATAGTAAAAACTTTTCTCTAAAGAACAAATCTTGAATTAAGTCTTTATATCTTACGACGAATTTGGATATAATGCAATGGGCAATGACAATGGGGTGCACACGACGTATGTGTGCGAATAGAAGAAAAACCGGGCATGAAGAGACTAGAGCCGCAACCTAATTATATGATAAAGGGCTCAATGAACAATTATCCTTTTGCTGCATCTACCACATTAGTTCAGGCGCTGTAGCACCGTGGAAAATCCCAAGCTCAAACATCGTATTCATGTGGCCAAGATTCGAGATGGAATTTCTATACTCCGGAAACCTCCGGAACCCCTTTTTACATTTCACATTTTGCCAAAAAAAAAAGCATAAAAAGAGAGCGAAAAAAGAAATTATCCATCCTTCTAGAGGCAAATGCTGCTGCTGCTTCTGGATTCGCTTTTAAACCTGTAACAAACGAACGTGTGTTTTTTTGTGTGTGAATTCTACCAACATTACCGGATGGAGCATCCTTAGCATCGTTGTGAATTAGATTATTTCAATTTGTATTCCGTACACAAGCTGCATTCCCTCTGCCTAGATGACGATAGAGTCCAGCCAGCCTGACTGGACACTGTGGTCCAGTGTTTTCGCCGTTCCCATATGTCCGCCAGGCGCAAAAAAAAAGGCCATTAAAAACGGACCAGACAAAAGAAGGGTGAAAGTTGCTAATGTTGCTCGTTGGATGGCAGTTGCTGTCCGTCATTCGCGGATGAAGCCTGACCTGAATTATTTGCTCATATTAGCGTAGCGTGGAGTGGAGATTCTTTTGTTGGTTTTCCTGGTCTCGTCGAGAGAGCTGAAGTGCATTCTTTACGTTTCGCTATTTAGAATGCAGACAACGTCAGTAAATGATCTCTTCTAATTTACATAAGTGTTAATCAATCATTACAGAGATAGAATTAATTCGTACTAAATTAAGTAGGCTCTCGATCGGCGTCTGCTACCCGTTGGGGATCCGTAACCAATCTATGGTGGTGGAAGTGCAATGTAGAGGCGCTTGGGCGTTAAACGTTAAACGTTTTATATGTTTCATTTACTACACACAGTTTGTATAAGACTAGCAAAGCTAGTACCTAAGTGGGTAAACAATACACAGAAACGGACTGTAATGTGTACAATTCTTCTAGAAGCATTCAGCGCTGACCAGATTTCCGTTCGTTGCAAGTGCTTTCTCGTGTACAACAGCTCATAAACACGTAGTCGAAACGGTGGTTACGATCATAGTGTAAGCTACATTCTTCTCCAAACTGCCCTTGTTTGCACCAGCCAGAGGAGAAGGAAAATGGGATGGGGATGAGAGGGGAAATAGGGAAAAACGACAGCGATAACGGTCGGTGCTCGGTGTGTGTGTTTGTGTACTAAATTCCGAAACACCTTTCTATGGCACCAACGGGGGGGATTTATTTTTGGTTTGAATTTTTATATTCTTTAAATAGTGCTAACTTAGCTTACCTTACCTTACCACTATCTCTTACGCAAAACGGGTTTTCTTTAAATTTCCTATTAAAAATTGGGGTGTTGGGCGCAACACGTGTGTCAGACATCGGAACATGCCGCTAGTTCACCTACTGACGCGGGCGTGTTTGATTTGTTCACTGTGTTTGATTTGGTTCTAGGTAATCTATAGTTTTGCTTTCCTGTTTAGCCTACCGCATCACACCCGGGATCACAAAGGAACGTACGCCACAAGGCAGACGCACATGCATAACGCACGCATATGGATACAGCACTGGACACATAAGTCGTTCGCACATACTAGAATTTAAACCGGCACACGCACACACTCTGGAAGGCTTCTTACATTACTCTGGCCCACCACACTGTTTGTCTTGAACGCCTGTAATGCTGCTAATTCTGCTCGGATGTTTACACTTGCCGTAAAGCACAGCACAAGCTTACGTTCGCGTGTGTGTGTATATAACAACACACGCTTGTTATTGGTCCTTTTCTGGCTGTAGTTGCTAAACTCGTGTGCGTGAAGGACGCCATCTTATCTAAATATCTTCACAATCACAATCGTTGCTATCGGTCGTTTCCGTACCGCGGTAAAAGCGTACGCCCTGTTCCCGATCGTACGTGATGCGGGAGCGTTGTTGCTGCTGTCGCTTTTTGAAGCTACCGCTCGAGCTGGCTCCACCCTCCAGATCGGTGGTGATGCCGTGCAGCCGGTTAACGACGGTACACTTGACCGACGCAGAGGAGCCGCCGGAACCGCCGGTGGTCGTCGGTGGTCCACCACCACCGCCCGGACCGGGACCGCTAACCGACGAACCGGACGTGGCCGCAGTACTGCTGCCGAGCGTTGTCGTCGTGGTGCTGGTGCTGGTGGTGGCCATTCGCAGGCTGGAGCCACTGCCGGGCCGGGCAGACCGACACCCAGGTTCGTCAAGCGATTCATTTTCTGTGGGCTGCTGTCCCGGGTGTCGGGTGGCGTTAGGGCGCGATTTGCGCCACCGATCGCCGAACAGCTGCTCCAGATAATACCGTAGTCAGATTTTAGTTACCGTCGGTGCATTCAGAAGTCTTTCGGTTGGCAGTCGACGGGAGAAGAGATAATGTGAAATAGATAGAAACAGAAAGAAATATTACATTACGCATCATCATTGATTTGAAGAGTTAGAAAAAGCGATTTAAAAGCAGAATGAAATAAGTAACACGCAAAGTAGTTGAGTTTTGTAACATGTAGCATAACTAGTCAGCATTTATAGAGCACGTACGCACAGCAATAAAGCGGAAACCAAGCGGTACCTAATGTGATGTGTTGTAGTCCCATTATATGGGGCGGTGTGTAATGTGGGCGACTAGAGGAACACGCGCTAGAAGCACAATTCTATGATACGTACTATTTTGTATAAGGAGCATGGCACAACGAGCATCATTATGGAGCAGTTTGGGATGGGACGCCTACTGCATACATCAAATGTGTGTTTTGCTCCATTGCAAAAGCTTCTACTAAACAGGAGATGCGTCGTACTACGAGTTATGGCCCTGCTTTTCGTTATCCAGTAGAGTGAAATCCAACTTCATACCGGCATAAATTAATGCTCTAGCTTTTATGTTAATATTATACGGGTTTTGCGTTTTATAATCAGCGATCTAGTATTGTTCTTTTAAGTGCCACAAATTTGAATAATATAAATAAGCAACGCATCCCTTCCCTCCCGCAACAAGCTCTCACTACTACCTTCGACTGGATGGCGCACACACAGAGACATACACACACACACTGCCAGTCGGTGCTACTACCTCTTGCCGCCGGTACGGATGGTGCTGGTGACGGGAGTGATCGAGCGTGAACGCTTCCCGAGCGTTCGGAGGATACTGCGTGCCCACGATTGGGTGCAGCGAGCGTGTCATAAGCGTAACGCTAGGGATCACGCTTCCTGATAGAGTTGGGGCTGGTTGGCCTGGTTGGCCGGTTGGTGCTGGACGAACTTGTTCGAGCGGGTGCATTTGTATCTCGAAAAGAATGATAGGAAGAATGAAGATAGGAAGAGCGGAGGGTAAATGTGTTGGAAATTTTGGAATGTCGCTTGTGTAGTGGGGTAGTAGGGTAGTTAAGAATAGTTGTTTGGTTTTTGGGATGTTTTGATCTTTGGAGACTGAAGTTTCACAATTATAACTAAATGGGACCAATTCTATAGCCAATTCCATTACAAGCAGCAACAGTAAGGAGCTCTAAAGTATTTACTAATTTATACATAATAATTGGGAGGTTATTTTCTTAACTACTCATGTACTCAGGGTTACATCCAGTTGCAAATAACTTTCTGTGTGATAGCATACTACCGCATGCATTAAATGAGATAGAATGATTTTAAAATAATTTATTTGGTGATCCCGTGTCCTAGCGAACCACCTATCTAATCATCGTCTTTTGTATCATCTATAGTTTTGTTCGTGTAGTTCGTTTAAAGTAGGAGAGAACGTGAGATAATTCCTCAGGGCCTCTAGAGCTATCCACCGAGGGTAAAGTTAGCTATCGTGAAATGGTAGATTATCCTAGTGAGGATAGAGCTTTATTGCAAAGTTAGAGATACAGATTAAAACTAGAGTGCTAGAGTTAGAGCTTCAGATTGAAACTAGAGAAACTCATAGTGAGTGTGGAGCTATCTTTTTTTTTTGTAAAAAAGAGGACGCTCACAGCTATTTATTGACTTAAAGCCTCATCGTAGCTCTCGAGTTCACTATCAAGTACTACTCACATTTATCTTAAAAACAGATAAAACTTGACAGAGCTCTCAATCAAAGCTTTTGGAGCAACAATGGCCAAAACAGATGTGGAGCTGCAATAGAAAAATTATTCGTACTCTGAGTTTTATCCTACACCAAAAAAAATTATGATCATGCACATCCCAACGACCCGTTACAACAAGTTGAAGGATGAAGACGTTACTTGGAAGGACAACCACTCTATAAATACCTACCAATAATCAATAGTATTACCGAGTCTTCAAATGGAACTAATATTGATGAGTTAAACTGTCGCTTTATTGCCTGGTCGATTAGCTAACAGGTCTTCTGATCATTGTCTGGCCTGACACATGGAGGGCGCATGTAAATTCAAATCCATGTTTTTTTTTGTTTTTATTAACCTTGAAACGAGTTCTGTCAAAATTTGACAGCACTCGGACAATAACCTAGTGAGCTAGAGCATTTTGTGTGACGTAACTTTTGTGTTTTGAGTAAACATGGACAAGTAGGAATTTCGCGAGTTGATAAAATAATTTTTTTTTTCTTGAAGGGGAAAATACAGTTGAAGCTAAAAATTGGCTTGATAAGGAGTTTTTGGACTCTGCTCCACCAAAATCAACTATAAAATATTGGTATGCTTAATTTAAACGTGGTAAAATGAGCACTGAAAACGGCGAACACAATGGACGCCCAAAAGAAGTTGTTACAGAGGAAAACGTTAAAAAAAATCCACAAAATTATCAAAAGCAAACGAACCAACCAACCATCGAGATAGCTGAAACAATAGAGATATCCAAGGAACGTGTTGGACATATCGTTCAAACTCTGTGCAAAATGGGTGCCGCGCGAGCTCACATTTGACCAAAAACAACAACGAGTTGATGATTCAGAGCAGTGTTTGGAGCTGTTTGAGCGAAATTCTAGCGAGTTTTTGCGAGTCAGTATGTTACCATGGATGAGACTTGGCTTCATCACTACACTCCAAAGTCAAATAGACAATCATCTGAGTGGACTGGACGTGATGAACCTGCTCCAAAGCGAGGAAAAACGCAACAATCAGCTGGCAAGGTTATGGCGTCAGTTTTTTGGGATTCGCAAGGAATAATCTTCATCGACTATCTTGAAAAAGGAAAGACCATTAACAGCGACTACTTTATCAAGTTATTGGAGCGTTTAGGGGACGCAATCGCTTAAAAACGACCACATTTGAAGAAAAAAAAAGTTTTGTTTCATCAAGACAACGCACCGTGCCACAAATCAGTGAAAACAATGGCAAAAATTCACGAATTAGGCTACTAATTGCTTCCCGTATTCCCCAGATCTGGCCCCCAGCGACTTTTTCTTTTCTCAGATCTCAAAAGGAAGCTTGCTGGAAAGCAATTTTCGTCAGATGAAGAGGTGATCGCCGAAACGGAGGCCTATTTTGACGAAAAAGAATCCTTTTGTCAAAAATGGCTTACAAAAATAGAAAGACCGCTATTATCGGTGTATAACCCTTCAAGGGAGGAATGATAAATAAAAAAAATGCAAAAAAAAAGATTTTCACTTTTTTTTTTTATTCATAAGGGACGGCCAGGCCGTATGGCTTATAATAAACTTAAAATTAGTATACTCCTTTCCTCTTTGCTGGGAGACATTTCCTTCTCCGAGCTGTGAAAGGGCGCCATATCCCGGGTGTGCTCGGTTGGTAGATTTTCACTATTGTAGAGCAAACAATTATCAGCCCACCTGTTATGTAAATGGCAAAGACTAATCTGGACCCCCTGGATGAGCCATTTTTCGCAGAGTCTCGCATCATTGATCTCAGCATAAGAATGTTTAGCAATTAACTCTTTTGGCCTTTTACAGGCCTGTAGATTAAACAAAACAGTAGATCGTAACCGTAACAGTACATGTCTATACATTAAAGTTGTTTAAAATGTCAAAAGTTGCAGTTTAATCCATTGAATCATTTGTTAGCAACTTTAATTTCATCTTGATTGAAAGTCTATTATCTTTAATGCATGCGTTAATATGAATCATCCTTATTTACATCATCATTATCCGCAACATGCAGTCTTAATTGCATGACCTACCGGTGATGAGAAATTATTTACCGAGTCACCGAACGAGTAAGAGATCATCAAGTCCTACCGGGACAAATGCATCCATCACAGCAAGGGTGTCTACATATGGTCTAGCACTCACTAGGAAGTACATTATTGTCGAAGGTGTTCATGCGATGGATTATGGTTTCAAGAGGGCGCGCAATGGTCATAAATTTAGGTGGTTGATGTTCCTGTTTGTTGGGACTGTCAAAACGTTATGTCTGGGGTTCAGTGCTAGCAGAACATTCGCTCGATACTACGGGATAGTGTGGAATGTGGAGTAGATGTATCGTTGTGCGGTTGTGCTTGATGCTTTCACTCCAAACTTGCCAACACATAACCACACAAACACACGTGAACGGAGACTGTGTGGAACTGAGTGCAACGAGTTGAACGTATACGACAGGATAAAGAGTAGGTTTGGTGGAGCAGTATAGGATTAAGAGAGGGAAGAGTAGTTAGACGTCATGCAAACAGGCACTTCCGCTTACCTGTAGGTGGGCACCTTGGCGTCGAATTCGCACAGCTCGTAGTTGTTATTACCGTTTATTGTCTTGGTCGTGCCGGTGGCGGCGGACAGCAGCGATGGGCCATTGTTGTCCTCCACCAGTAGGGCACAGTTGGAGTTGGTATCCGACTCACAGCCACCGGCACCCCCGGCCGGTCCACCGGTTCCACCACCACCACCACCACCCGTTGCGCCACCGCTTCCGCCTGCTAACGAGGACTGGCCGCATATGTGCTGTTGCTGCTGCTGTTCGTTGATGCACGTGTAGAGCTGTTTGTGCTTGAGCAGCTGTTTCGGTGTGTTTTCCTGCGTCAGCAACGATTCCCGCTCGCTTTCCGCCGAACCGACTCGGGTCCTTTCGCGGTCCCGGTTGCCTACCTTCGGTTCTGCATGGATGCCACCGTTGACCGATGTACTCGTCACTTGCTGCAACAAGGTAAACTGTAGCACACAAATTCGGGCGACCAAAGGTACATACAAATGCACACAGAAATCAAAATATGGAAAGGTGGAGAATATATGATTCATGATTCCCACGAAAAAGTTTCAAAAATCATAGGACCATTTTTGATATATTTTTGTTGATTTTTTCGGTGAACATTTGGAAGACGGTGCACAGGGTAGCGAGGTGTGATGTGGTGTATCAATCGGCGTGTCATCGGCCAGTAGATCGGTCAGTTGCATCGCAGGTGGTACGGTTTAGTGGTTAGTGTTAGTAGTATTGTAGTGGCAGTTGTTGACATTGTGTTTGGGTGTGTTGTTGGGTTTTAATAAGTGCGTGCGATTGCAGATTGGCGTGCAGGTGTTTGGCGCATTCCACACAAGGTTGTGCCATGTTCGTTGCGCGTGCGTGCCATAGGCGTCGATTTCCAGGAAGAGAAATAATGTGAAAAAGTTAGATCAATCATTCCATACGTTATAAATTGCTTGATTTATGTGATTGTACTGTATGTAATTTGATTATGTTAAAACATATTATTTAAAAACAGAAATCTAGGTGAAGAAAAAATATAAAACTAATAATAATTTGTATTTTTGAAATGTTGTGGATTTTTAACAAAAGTGAAACATATTCAAGAACTTTTGAAAAACAATATTTTGCATTTGTTTTTCAACCAGGTTTCATTCAGGTATGTTAGATGTTTCCTTAAAGATAAATAATGCTACGCTTTTAGCCACGCAAACGACTTTCCTACCTGTTGTATCTGTTGCTGATCACAGTCGACTCCATTCAGAATTGCACCGGACATCTCCGTTTGTAGCAACTTAATCTTCTGGATCATTTCCTTGATCTCGTACCGTAAGATGCCAAGAAAGCACAGCTTTAGAAACGCTATCACGCAGTAACCAAGCACGAACAGTATGTCGGCAGTGTGTCGTAGCCAGGAGACGATCCGATCCGCGCAACCCTAAGTAGAAGAAACATGGATGGGAATATGATAAGCCTATTTGTGCCTAAAGTAATCTATGTCAGGCAATCATTGCACTGGCGAATGCGAAGATCGATACAAGTATAATTAGATATGATACTTATTCCACAAACTGCGTGGAACTGCGTATCCAAACTTTGAATGGCGTTCAGTTGGGGGTGTGGTGAGGAAGAAGAAACTCAGACTTATAATCGTGACGAGAATGGAACAGCGTGATTGCTAGCTGTGCGAACCAATATCTTTATTTTATCTGACTGTCCAGGCGGTCTGAAGATTCTAGATGAGAATCAATCTCTTACTGGAATGTTGGAGACATCGAGGCCTTACCTTTGGTAGGGGGACTCTCGATGCTCATCGGCGGAGCAAGTCGGCCAGGCGACTTTGAATATTCAGAAAGAATATCCCTTGCAGGCATGTTGGAGGTTTGAGGCCTTACCTTGGGTAGGGGGACACTCAAACCTCTAGAAAGGATTGAACGCAAGGTTTAGCTTGTTGCACCTTCTCTCTACACAGCTCTCTACACAGCTCACTAGACAGCTCTCTAGACAGCTCTCTAGACAACTCTCTAGACAGCTCTCTAGACAGCTCTCTATACAGCTCTCTAGACAGCTCTCTAGACAGCTCTCTAGACAGCTCTCTAGAAAGCTTTATTTATACCCAATTCATACAATAGTTTGTGCTCGTTTTTTGCAACCAAAAATTGTTCCTTAGTGCGATTTCTTTTTGTTATTGCACTTTGTACAAAAATGTTTACGTACGCACAAAATGTGTCGCGGTACGATCGATACACTTGCAAGAAATGTGTCGCTATTATTGAACTGATCGGACACGGTGCCATCGATTGCTGCCTAAAATGTGCTGGATATCATTCGTTGTTTGATCTATCTGCTTGCTATGGTTCGATATGCATGAAGTTACTTGTTTTGTGTTGCTGACCACTGTCTGGACACGCGCACCAGTGGATGTTTGGCGCGCAGGTTGTTTTAATGTTGTAGATAATGTTTACTCTAGTGAGATGTTTAGCAGATATGCTACAGCGGGAATAACTGTGAGAATCAATCATCAAATCAAAGAGAACTCATGAACGAGGTCTTTGTAGACACTTTTTGACGAGATAAGGACCCATGGTCGAAGGGCTATCCTTTGGATGATTTGGACTCTTAGCTGATGTTTAGTATTTTAGACGACGGGGCTCTATTGAAGAGGAGATCTCTTTTCAGATAAAGACTCTTGGAAGAGACCTCTTGAACAGCGAGAACAGAACCATTACACGGTTTTAGTAGCCGGTGTGGTTTTCTGAGGTTATAGTGACTATAAATGAGCAATAGCATACAAATACCAACTTATGGCAGGTCGTACCCGGTCTTCGAAATGCCAGTTTGGCGAGCCTGTTGTATGCAATCGACTTTGTAGAACAATACATTTGGAATATTTTTATTCTAAAAAAAAAAAAAACAAACATTGGCTTGATGTTCTCGAATTATAAGTTATTTGTATTGCAAATTCGAGTTTCTTCTATATTTTACAAATGGCAAAATAATTGAACAAAACAAAAACGGTGCACAGTATTGCACTAAACAGATCGTTTTTTTTTTATATTTCCTTGATCCTATAAGGATTTTCCGGATTAATTGTGAATCCCCTATTTCGAACCCTAATAAAAGAATTGCTTTCGAAACAGATCAGCTAGGGCAGGCAAAGGATATTTCAAATACCATCAGACTAGCGCATGTACCTCCATTCGAAGCTAGTCATTGTTTTGAAAGCTAGAAAAACACTCGACCGAGGCAATGAAATGTAAACCATCGATCGGAAGAATCCTCGGGTGAAGTCTTTTAAGGAAATATATGTATCATGGAAATTGAATTCGACTACTAACACGACCAAGCTTTTCCAGAAACACACGCATATGTTTCATTGAAATGTATCGATTCATAGTGCCGTATGCACCAGAAATCGAATGAAAAGTGCATATTTGTTTTTGATAGTCGTGTTCACCTAGCGTACCGGGCTAAATAATCGCTTTTGCAGCATACGAAATATTCTTCCCCGGTTGGTAGTGATGGACCGTATTGTTGGTCACTTACTAGTTTGTTTGCGCTTCGGTGCGCCTTGGTAGATGTGCTTCGAATCCCGGTTGCTCCATTTCCGCGGGTTCAACAAGGAACGGTATAATTAAAAGCAAACATTGCGCCCGGCAAAAGCGATCGCGAACAAAAGCGCTGAACAGGGGATGGAAATATGTGTTAAAGAAAACACAAAAATAAACAAACGAAATAAATCGAACTGGTGCTATTGTGCTGGACTAGGTTAGCACACTAGGTTGGAGTTGGACCGAGTCGTAAAAGAAAGTTGTACAGCCATCCCCATATTGACGATGGACGAAGGAAACAACCATTCGTCATGGATCGAATCAATGGGGTGGAGAATACAATTTTTTTATACCTTCTACACAATGCACCAGTAGAAAGCAAGCAGCATCACCGGAAAGCGCAATAAATTGCATCTGACGTTTCTTGTCGGCGGCCACCCCGGTGTGCGGGTTTCATCGATCTGTGATTTCCGGCTTCCCTGTCTAGAGCTCTGCTGCGCTGTTTGAGTTTTGTGGTGCACATTTTTCTCAACATTTCGAGGGACGGGGAGCCCTATGTATATGTGCAAGTGCAGCTTCGCTGGCCTTGTTTTATGTGCCATTTGTTGCAGCTTAATACTCTATAGTCCTTGGATGCACGTATTGATGCCGACTGGCCCGAAGTTGGCAGTGAAAAGCCATTCGTTTCGTGACGTTTGGCGTCTGTCATTCTTTTGTTTTCTGTGTTTGAGTAGAAGAAGCTTTTTCGTCCGGACCGGTCCAATTGCTTGGTTGTACGAAGTGGAGCAGCGATGTCAAACATCGACTTATATAAAATGAAATAATTACAAAAATTGAAGTGTCTTTATCATAATTTACTAAATGTTTGCTTCAATTTGTTTTAAATTTGTAACAAATATTCATTATTTTATTTGACCTTGCAACCTACAGAGGTCCGGACACGTAGATGGATATTTTGTGAGATGCAATCCGGACACGTAGATGGATATTTTGTGAGATCAGTGAGAGAGTCAGTGTGTATAGTGAGATAGCCCGCGCTCCAAAAAAGCTGGAATGCATCAATTTAGTGATTTGTGATCATTGTTTCGCAAAGGAAAATTTGATCGTGGCAACAACAAGCAAGTAGTATAGCTTTTGATAATTGTCGACACTAGCTTGAAATTAAAGGAAACACAATCAGTTTTAATTTTCCAATGACGAACCAATTTTCCAATAAATAAAGTTTGACAGCCCTGTACTAAATCATGACGTTGAATGCCAAGTAATTAGGAACATACTTCAGAACGGTGAAAACGTGACAAATTGGAAAATATAGTTTTCAATTATGACTTTTATATTTCATTCCATCGATCGCAGTCTCTTGAGTTCTTTCCTAGTGAACTAGATTTGAATGACTTCAATTCGCTTTTCCCGGCTAAAAAAAAAAAACTGTTTGCTCAAAGACAATTTGAATAGGATAGCTCGTCGCTAATTAGCATCATCTTACCTGCGGATACACTGCCCGACACGTTACGATCGTTTTGATTTCTTCCGTTTCCCCACCGGAAACGGCACTGGCACCGGGTGTACCGCCGGAACTGCTTCCGGTCGTAGAGCTGTAGCTGGTGGTGCCCTGGTTAGAGCTAGAGCTGAAGGTACTGCTGCTATCACTACTGGTACTGGTACTACTGCTGACCGCACCCTGACCGACTCCCGAACTTTCGTCCACTGCACGTACGCCGCTCTGCTGATGCTGTAGTGGTACGGTGCTTGTTCCGCTCGCTGCACTACTGCCACCACTGCTCGGGGCCGTTATTAAGCTCCAGGAGTCGCTGAGCTCGCTAAAGTTCCGGCTCATCAGCAACGTGTCCTTAATCGTACTGGCGGCTAGCTCGGTTGCGGCTGCAACAGCTGCCGTTGGATCTTCTCCGCTCCGGAACACGATGGCGGACGCAAGCGGTCGGCGCCCTATGCTGATTTGCTCCGTAATGTCGGATGTGCAGCAGGACGTCGGGTAGGTGCGGTTAGCGTTGAGTGCAAAATCCTGCAACGGAAGGACCGCAATGCATAATCGTTTAGCCGTAAGGAATTTGTATATTGTTTTGTATAGCTTAAGGTTAAACTGGGAGGCAAAGGATTTTCTACCTTCTTCTCGTTCTTGGCTTTATAGCCTCAGGAGGTTGGTCATTTAGAAACACTTCGCTGACTTAATTTATCCGTAGCTCTGCAGTCAGTGCCGTACGCTACGGAGGAACGATCGAGATAAGATTTGATTGCAATCCTTCTGTGTTATTATCACTTATTGAACCCGATTTGATTGCAAATAATTGCAATTCTAGGCTCGTCCATTGCTGTTTTAAAATGTCTTTAGGTATGCTTATAACATGCAAATCATAGTTCATTTGCAAAGTCTAATTAGCTTCGCTGCAGGCTTTGTTTCGCAGTTGCTTTGCTGTGTTAAAAGTATTCACTTCATTTATGTTTACCGTTGCGTTGCAATGGAGGTATGAAATTCTTTTCCAGCTAGGATTATTGATTTTTAAACCGAAACATAACTTACATCACAATGTGCTAATCTTTGAGTGGTTACGAAGGGATTAAAATGTGGAATAAAAATAATCCCTACCGTAATGGATTACATGCTCTCACTCGTTACACACATTAGTTCATTTATGTAGAAATATGTTGCGAATTCCCACTCCAGCACACATGTTCATTCCGTTCCAACCGGTAAAACCTCGTACCCAATTATGCTCTTTCGATCGCACTTGTTTACATGCAAACATGCAAAGAGATTAAGCGCGGTTTCCGTAAATCCGTTTTTAAAACACATCCCTCTTCCGGATCACATTTTACATATGAAGCGGACACGGAAGCAGCAGTGTAGTGATTTTCCAAACCCGAAATTATCGACCACTTCAACGATCGTCTACGGTTCCGACAAAATGTATTTGTTATTTGTTTAATGAAAGGCAAAAACGAGATATCGCTCTGCAGTAGTTGCTGTTTAGTTTTGGACCGGAAAAGGGCACATATAGCCTAGTGAGTGCCAAGGGTGCTGAATCATTTGAGTGAAGGAAAATAGGATAGGATTACAAGAGGATGGTTTATGTATCGTTTGTGCAGCTTTGTGGTTAAATCGAAACGTACCGTGTTAGAGAGGCAACATCCAAAATCGGAGCTAAAAAACTAGGATTCGCAAAGCTTCTCCCTCCACCTGACACAACATTTGCAGCAGCATGAATGAATGCGAACGGGAATGTTGAATCTTAACGGCTAGAAGCAAATAGTTCTAAATGGACTATCGACTGAATTTTAATTCATGAATGAAAGTCCGATAATCTGCAGTCCATACGTTCGCTTTCCAAGCGTTGGTGTTGATTACACATTTTAGCTTATCTTATTCTTAATTGAAGCACTCTTTCACATTACCGCTCCGGTTTTAGACGATCAAAACACGCTGATATGCAAGGAATGCTAGTGGTTGGAATCGGATCAGACTTGGGTGTATAATTAAATTTACTTTTGGCCATGCGCTGCACCGCTGCAAAATGACATTATTGTGCAAATGGTTCATTTTATGTTTTGTGCAGGCGAAGAGTACAATCTGGATAGTGCATTTTAGGTATTTAGCAAGGAGTACTACAGTCTGTATCAAAGTGCATCGTTATTGGTGTTTGGTAATTGAAAATCACAGTCGCTCATGATCACATTTTGTTAAATTCTGTCGATTTGCTTATAGATGGCAACTATAAGGATGGTTCAAACGCATGCAGTATGCGAGCTGTTTACTACAATTTAAATTTTTTTTTTGTAAAAGTAGTGAGGTATGAAGAAGATAAACAAGATTATACAGGTCAATTTTACGAGTTATCACCTTTTCTCTTGTTCTGTGTATTATGTCGTAAGCGTTTCACCTTCACGCATCGGATTATTCAGTCTCGTGGCGTTCTACTTTCATTAAGTGACATTTTTTCAAATCCGTAGCATTTCATTTAAATAGTTCTTACAAACTATCGTTAAATAATGCGAACCATTTAATCGAGTTTTTGAAGACTTCAGCTCCAACGCGTTAGTCAGTTTCTGTCCGCTAGTTGAGTATTTATGAATAGTTTCACCTAAACTGGTAAACTCATCTATTTGACATTTGACGACCAATTGGATAGTTTGGTTTCTTAACACATCATCCCTTGAAACATTTTTGGAAGAATTAGTGAGCAAAAACTTTAATTCATTTCTTTATAAAGTAATATAACAGCGTGAAATGCACCACGTGATTTTATATAACCATTATATAACCACAATTTCTTAAATATCTTTCGATAACATTTTAAGAGATTTGAAAAATTTTCCAGTAGAGAAAGCAGAACCAATGAACTCATTTCGACGCAATTTACATATGATCATTTTGACAGAATGAATTTTACTTTGCACGCTAAAAAAGTTTTTAAAGAAGTTGATAAAGTGTAAAAGCTCGATTTAAACAGTTAAATCTCCTTAAGCTCTCCAGATCGTTTACACTTCCGCCCGAAAGGATTTGTAAATTAGGTTCAACAAACTGCTTTTTGGGTCAACTTTGCCGGTAGGGATTGAGCGTCGTAGCAGCGCAAATCGAGTTGGTAGTTAATGCCGATGTTGACGTCGACTAGGTGTCGCTCAATTGCAAAGGGTCAGCATTGATCGACTACTGGAATCATGAGTTGTCAAGCAACGAATTGTTACTAGAATCTAGAGGCAGCGCCAGACGGAGCATACTTGTAGCCAGGGTTTTTTTAAAGGCTACGCGGACCTATTGTCCTCTCGTCGCTAGCTCGTAACCCGATGTATCCGGGATACTAGCCGGCAACACGAATGACGTAAGGTTGGTAGGTTGAGGAGTTGAACTGCTAAAGACGAACAGTCAACTCTTAATTTTAAATATACACCGTTATCGATCCGAAAACTATTTTTTTAAATTTTTTTTTAAATAATTGAGCATGGTGATACGTCGAGGGCTCTAGCGATCAGCTTTGGCTGAATCCTGCTCTGAGCCGTGATGAAGCACGGCCTTAGCGATCATTTTGCAACTACTTTGTGATTGCTTAACACTTCCGCTGAGTACAATGCATGTGGAAATGAAAACTGCATCACAACACAAATGCTATGGCACTATGTAGAAACTACACGAATTAAAAGTATTTTTTACAAACAGTAAAAAGGCAGGGAAGACAACAAACACACCAAGCATTTCCATGTAAAGGTAGTACAAGCTATACGCCGTCAAGCGGCGTCCAGCAAAACTGCATTCATATAATTTCTGGGTAAGATCAGTTTTTTTATTTACAATTAATTATTACGCTCCAATACCGTATTGTCAAAATCAATTTACAACAACATATATTCTTTCGTTAATACTAATAATTCTTTAAATATATCTTCACGTAACAAAATAACTACGATCTGTAATTTATAAAGCAGTACGAAACATGTTACGAATTAGCGTAAATCGAGTAGCGCGTTTATCGAGATTTTGTTGTATGCTCAGCAACATCTGCATTCTAGTTTCTGGCTAAACAAGAATGATTTAATGACGATAATTAGTCGATAATTAGACGATATTAAATTCGATAATTGAACAATTTTAACAAAATAAAATAATTTTCATGACTCACAATCGAGTTGATCTTATCCTCGAAACTAAACGCAATGGAATGCCATTTGTATATCATTTGACAGCAGCGGCTGCCAAACGATAGCTACGAGGAAGCAGCTGACAGCATACAAGAACAAAGGAAAATCGGTGGTTGTCAAAAGTCCCCGGCTCTGTCTGGCCCTGCCTTAAGGTCTAGAACGGCTAAATGGCTTGAGGAACAACGAAGTTTGCAATAACTCCTTGGAATGGGATTCATATGCATGGAAACGAATCATCTACCTGAAGTTTCTTAATTCTTTTGAGAAATAAATGCAGTAAATCTTTGAACGCTACTGTCAAGTTATTAGCCCTGACTTACTTTGTATCTGAGGTACAACATTCCAAAAAGCTTGACATCGAGAATCAAACACAAATCCTCTCGAGTGCCAAAAGAGGGTGGTTTCTTAAAAATTGAATAGTTTCAAGTGAAGCACAGAAGATAAGTTTGTCTTGTCTATCTTCACGACGTTAAGAATTAGGAAAATTTCATTCCCATCGCATTTCACCCGAAATTACTAACCGTAGATATTCGGATCATCTTCTTCTTCACTGATCGTATGAAATACTGTTGGGGCATACAGTTTCTTGGACACAAATTGTAATGCTATGTAAATTGATTTACAAGAAAGTTTCCCCAATGTTGGTTGCCGTGGTTGCTGGAAGCTAAAAATAAGCTTTAATTGTGGCAAGGAAACAAATCACAAGCGGCTTCGAACTTAGCCCATGTTCTGCGCTGCACGGTGTCGGGTGGCCGAATATATCTGCATCTAGATTAAGAGCTTACAAGCATTCACAAATCCAAAGGACTAAAATAACTCAAAACGCACATCTGCCACCCCTTTTCCACCCGAGGGGGGAGGGGGGGTGTCGGTTTTATTCCTTTTTCTGTTTTGGGATTGGGTTCGCTCGGGCTCGCTTGAAATTCATACATGTTTTACGTAATCGTCTCCCGGCATCCGGAAACCACCAACCCGACCGACACCGAAAATAATACGATCCCAATCTTTACCACAACCCACCGCCGTACTTATCATCGTACAGCGCCTCGAAGCTATACTTACTTGCGGTCCGGTGACTCCACAGCATCGGCCCTCGTTCTGCAACCGGTCCCACAGCTCCGTCAGTTCGGGTGAATTACCATATTCATGCGCTAGGCGGTATCTGGAATGATAAAAGCGAGTGCATCAAGTACGGAGCGTAACGCAACGGAAAGTTACTGCCAACTTATGTGTCGTCTGTTCCATTTGCCCCCGGAATCTGCAGCCGATGTAGCCGGGTAGTTGGGTAAGGAGTATGAATCAGCAAGGGTATGAAATGTGAATACGGGCAAGCGCGCAGAGCAATATGTTCAACGTATTTCCTCGTACTAAAATTAATGCAACCCGACCGCACCACCGGAACTTAAGCGCCAGGCGCCTTCAATTGGATACTTTTGCGCGTAGAACGCGAAAGAAAGGCATGCTTTCGCAAGGTTTTCGGTGTGGCAAGTAAAATCGGCTCTACTGGCGGCTTTTTCGCGAGCAGTAAAACTTTTTGCGATTTGTAATCGGTTTTGCGTATTTTTAAGCATAAAACAGCTGCTACTGTTTAGGGGGGGTATGTGTGTTGTAGCAGCAACGGCCTAACCACAAAGTGTCGTGTTACCTAGGGAACATAAATACGGGACATAAATGTGTTTTCGGTTTAGAAAGGATCTAGGGTTACGAGTTACGCAAAATAAAAGCAGACATGACGCTGGTACGTGAGAGATGTTATCAGCGTTTTTGTGGAATAAGAAGTTGCTGAGCGATCCTCTTGCTTTTTTGCATAGCATTTTTTAAACTTTAGTGTAGTTTTTTTTCAGTACATCAAAGACAAATTTTAATTAAATTGGTTTCCAAGTTAGAAGTTAGGTTGTAAATATAGCAGGTTTTACTTTCAACACTGTGTTAACTGGTCTCTAATGACACTCTCGCAAGCAATACTAATAGCAAAATATTGAAAAAATAACTATAAAAATTATAGTTATATTATACAATAATAATTTTATGTTATCGTATTACTTACAAGCAAACAATAAACAAATGTGACAGTGGCGACGCTAGCTGTTTTCGAGATGAAATTTGTTAAAGTAA